>NW_024581118.1:1430051-1537107 GCF_017639235.1 Corvus kubaryi
CCATCCATCCATCCATCCATCCATCCATCCATCCATCCATCCATCCACGGTAACCTCTGGGCTACCAGGGAGCAGCTTTAAAAAGCGCAAGAATTCGCCTCTTGTCTGCTGCTCCCTCTGAAGGGGAGATCACCCCGCACAGGGCCTGGCACCCACACACACACCAGAGAAATGGCAAGAGAGCGAGGAGCACAAAAAGCAAGAAGGCAAAGCGTGCGTTGATGCGGAGCGCGGGGCGGACTCACCGGCGCGGCCGGCGGCCAGGAGCGCGGCCAGCAGGGCCAGGGGCAGCAGCGGCATGGCGGGGCTGGGCTGGGCTGGCGGGGCTGGCTCGGCAGCTCTCTGTGCCGGCCCCTGCTTCCCCTCTCCTATTTATGCCAGGGCAGAGCGAGCGCGGCTGAGTCACTGGCCGGAAGCCCAAACCGGGAATTTCTCGGCCCGCCCCGGCCCCGCTCGGCCCGGCCCCGCTCGGCGCAGGTATGAGGGGCGGCCGCTGTCGGCGGCTGAGGGACGGCACGGGGCTGGCACCGCCACAACGAGCTCCTGCCAGCGCGGGGTTCCGCTGATGGACCATTTATTATGTATTTAATTCATTAGGCAGGAGATCGGAGGGCTGTGATCACACACGAGCTGCAGAGCACTCGCGCTGCAAAGCGCCACACAGAGCGGGAAGGAAGGAATGCTGGAGGGAATTTAGTTTTAGTTTAGTTTTAGGGAATTTAGTGTGTCTGGCAAGACCAGATCCTGTTATTAGGCATTTTTGGAACAAACAATGGCTTTTCCCCAGCGCTTTTCCTTTAAAATTCACCACCACCACTTCCCACCCCCCCTAACCCCCCCTCCCCCCGCCCCCCGTATAGTTGCACTGTAAACAAAATTTCCCTAATATCTTTGAGAATGTTTTATCTTTTGGTCATAGATTATTTTTTATTAATTAGGACGCTTTAGCTACTATTTTTAGTCCCTCTTGCGTGAGGAGCGACGATGAAAGCAGGAGGATGTCATGCGGTTGTGCAACCGTGCAGTGGGGAGTTGCACTTTCGCCCTCGAGGTCAGCATCAAACTCCAAAAAACCACTGCTGCTCCAACAAAGATAGCTTGTGATGGGATTTGAATTGCAAATTGCAGTGACTTGACAGTGGATTCAGGCCGATTTAAACACAATCTTATTTTTAGCCCCAAAGTGTGTTGTGGTCAGTGAGTAATTTGTGTACATCTGTAGTGGGTCTTTCTGGATGTTTTAGGACTGGTACACAAAAGGCTGCATAATCAAGAGAAGGCAGACAATATTTATTTATACATTTGCATGCAGAAACCATGGGCTGGGTCAGACACTCAAGCAGAGGATGGCTGTCAGCAGCCTGTCCCCAGCTTAACCAGGGGCCACATCCATGTCTTGCTCAGTCTTATCAAGTATAAAAAAGGTCATGTTTTGTTCCTGCATAACCCATATCAATTAATTACAGAATGCTGGTTATCCAGTGGATCAGGCTATAGTATTCCCAGCACTATAGATCAAGGGTCTACACACATTTTCATACATTTCATGTGTCCATCTCACACTGATTTTGTTCCATTTCACAAAGCTTTTGTGGATGCTGTCACGTGAGAAGACTTTTACTGCAAACAGCAGGCAAATGAGATGTTGTGTTTAATAAAGTGCATAGGAAAATGTTTCTAGAATGTAGAACTGGCAACATTAAGGGGACAACTGAAGTAATTGTGTGCAGCCAGACAATTGCCCCTAAAATGATAATACAAATGAAATGAAAATACAAATATTGTGCTATGAGTTAGAGGACCCTGGAGATGATAGATAACTGATGATGCTTAAAGTTTTCAATTATTATAATTAACCAACATGTAAACCAAGAAACTGGGCAGAACTCCAGTCTTTGGAGAGAATGATTCCCCTTGGGAAGCAGTACTTCTGCAGCTGGAAAACCAGTCAGCCTCCCCCACCTCCCAGCCAATGCTGCATACAGTGTGACGTGAGCTCTCTCGAGTCTGATTTTGGCTGGGGAAGGTCACTTGTGTGCCTGCCAGCTGCAGCAGAATTGAAGGGACTCTTCAGCTTTCCAAAATAATGAAAAATCAGGGAGATACAATAGTGCTGCTTCTCTGACGGCTACCCTTCCCCACTTGTTGCTTTGGGACTGTCTCGGGTAAAGAACTGGTT
Organism: Corvus kubaryi; assembly: GCF_017639235.1. NCBI lineage: Eukaryota > Metazoa > Chordata > Aves > Passeriformes > Corvidae > Corvus > Corvus kubaryi. The sequence goes on from NW_024581118.1 coordinate 1,432,231, forward strand.
TTATGTGGGAAAGAGAATTTTTCTTTGAAATGGAAGTTTGCTGTGGCCGGATTCACCACCAGGTGGAGATTGTATGCATCAACTAAGCGCTCTTTTGGTTTTTTGCACATAAACTATCTTTGCAAAGAATTAGTGTTATTTTTCTTTCTATTACTTGAAGTACCCTTTGGTCCAGGTAAGTAGCCTTTGGAACAAAGAACCTTCGTCAGCCTCAGCCTTTTTGCATTTGCTGACATTTCTGGAGGAGGCAATTCCCTGAAGCTGTTCCTGTTTCTCTTTTAGGTTTAACTGCATAAATTTCCAAGGCAACGGTTTGGGACAGAGGATATGGTGACCTGTAAGGATTGACATGCTTCAGTAAAGCTATCAAAAGAAGGGGAAATGCAGTGGCAGCAGAGAAAACATTGTCCCTCGGCACTGGTGCGGCTCCATATTGCAATGGCTCAGCTGAACTCAGCTGAATTAGCACTTAATTTATCCTTAAGCCTTTTTAATTTGTTTGAAATATTTTCCATCCCTTTGTGACTGTGGCAATATCATGTTTTACAGCGCAGTAGTTTCCTGAGAGGTGAACCAGATTCATTTGCTCTGTGCCTTTTTCCTGCTCTTTTATGGCAGAAGGAGCTCAATCTGAAGTTTGCTCTCTCATTTTGGATACGTTGCTCCGGAAGCAAGCACACTCCAAGGCTGATCGGACACGGATACGATAACAATCCTGGATGTTCTGAAAATGTTCTTGAGAACTGAAGGACCTCCGGGGGAAGTCGGTGTCTTTAAGCTCCTGTTTGTGCCTTTTGCAGTATCAGAACTCTGTTAACAGACGTTTGATTATGAAATTGCTTTGTGCTTTCATGGGATCACCCTGGCCAGGCAACTGCGCTGCACTTGTCTGTCTCTTCCTGCTGTGTCCTCACGGAGCACTCTGGTCACTTGGGTCTCAGTTTCATTGGCACCCTGGGTTGTACTGGAAAACAAAAGTACTAATTACCTGGCTTGGAGACAAGGGAGGTTTGCTTATTTTCCCCAGGAAAATCACAGTGACAAGGTGCCTCATTTATGGGGTTTCCAGGCTACTGCAATTTTGGAAGTGTTCAGAACACAAATCAGTTCCAGGCAAAAATACATGTGAATATAGAGGGTGTGAGAGCTGGGGGCTGGACTGCCTTGCCCTCAGGAGAAATCCCATGGACAGTGATTGGAAAGGAATGTTTGTGCACAGGCTGGGGCTGCACGCACACACCTGTTCCAGGGGGACCAGGAGCGGGAGGGTGAGCTAGGAACTCACCTCAGGGGGGCACCTGTGGACATCAGTCATTATGTAGGGAAATGGAGCATACCTTGTTATCCAAATCAGCTTCAGTTGGGATTGTTTTTACTCCTGGAATTATATTTTTTTTAAATGTACAAAAAAATAGGTGGGTGGCACAAAAATCTACATCAGACTTAGGCAAGACCTGAGCAACTTTGAGTCCCCTTTGTTGTGGTTTGACACTGGTTAAAACACCAGGCTCCCAAGAAAACCATTCACTCACTCTCCTCTGCTATAGTTGGACAGAGAAGGGGAAAAAAACGAAGGGTTCATGAGTTTAGATAAGGATTGGGAGAAAATATTCTAAGGGCAAAACAGGCTCAAATTTAAAGGTATAAAGTAAATTTATTATTAACAGAGTCAGAGGAGGACAATGAGAAGTAAAATAAGCCTTTAAAACACCTCTTCCCCCCCAGCCTCTCCCTCCTTCCCACCGACAGTGCAGGGAGACAGGGCACGGAGGTTTGGTCAGTTCGTTACTTGGGATCTTCTGTTCGCTCAGGGAGAGGACTCTTTCCTCTGCTATGCCATAGGGTCTCTCCCATGAGCAGTCTTCCCAAAACTGCTGTGGTGTGGGTCACTCATCCACAGCGTGCAGTCTTTTAAGGAAAGGCTGCTCTAGTTTGGAAGCAAGGGCTCTCTTTATCTCTGGAAGCAGGGGCCCTCTCTCTCTCTTCGGGTCTCCCACTGGATCACCCTCTGGTATCCATCTGCTCCAGCGTGAGCACTTCTCCCACGGGCTGCAAGTGGATCTCTGCATCCCCCGTGGACTTCCTGGATTACAGGGGGACAGTTTGTTTCACCATCATCCTCACCATGGCTTGCAGAGGAATTTAGATGCTGATGTTTGGAGCACCTCTTCCCCCTCTTTCTTTTCACTGACCTTGGTGCCACCATGTTGTTCTCCTTCACATGTCCTCACTTCCTTCTCTTTCTCTGACTAGAAGAAAAATTGCTGCTTGTAGGTATCACTGTCAACAAGTTTCACTAATTCAAAGATTCTTGCAGCATCTCGCAGTGCCAAGAGGTTGATCTCATCTAGGTTCTGCGTCGGGGAACCGCTTGCCGTGTTTCTGCTGCTGGCCACGTGGCCCCGCTGCCACCGCACAGACAGTGGCGGCCGCTGCAGTGCTGGTGCTGTTTAATGCCTCTCTTCATGTGGGGCGCTGGGGAGGAGAAGCTACTGCCACCCCTGCCCTTCTGCCCGTGGCACGGCTGGCTAGGGACGGCCAGGCAGGTGGGGTTCGCCATGGGCCGCACCAAAATGGCGGCAGCCACAGTGGTGCTTCGCCACGGGTTGTGCCAGGATGCCCCAGCAGTGGCTCACCGCCACTGGGAAAACTGCCCCCGCGCCGTTTTGATTGTCTTCTTAAATATGTCATCTCAGAGGCATTACCAACCCCTCTAATTGGACCAGTAGCAAGTCCATCTTCAGAGCCATCAGAGATTGGCTCTGCTGGACATGGTGGAAGCTTCCAGCAGCTTCCCACAGAAGCCACCTCTGTGGCCCTCCCCCACTACTAAAAACTAGGCTGTGCCCAAATCAGCACACCCCTTTTTTATTCCCTTTTTAAAGCAGCTTCCCTTTGGACTTCAGCTGCTGGAAAATGACATAAATCCACAGCTTGTGTTTTATTTGCAAGCCAGTAAGAGCTCTAAGGAATGCTTTCCAATATGAAAGATTGTATTTTATCATTAACATCTGCATAGAGTAAGCCCTGCTCAACAAACCCTTTCCAAGCCTCTGTTTTTATTAATGTCTCCGAGTTCTTGTTTTAATCCCCTGGCATTCTTGACAGACTCAGTTACAAATCAAAGGCTGTAATGAAACAGGTGAGAAGAGTGACTTTACATGAGATTTACCTGCAGAGATGAGATGTGAAATGAGACACCTGTACGGTGCTGTATGGTGCCCAGGTTTCTCCTAGGCCTGTTTGCCTTGCAAATTCTTTGCCAGATACGTGTATTATATCATGACTGCAGGGCATCTGCACACTGCTTGCGACGTGATACACATCAGTTTCTTACCAAACCAGAGAGGAAAAGAACACAGGAACACAATTGCTCCTTTTTGCTCAGCTTAAATGTGGATTTCCACCTGATCCAAAGCAAGGCTGAGCTCTTTCCTTGGGAGGTGCCCAGACACTGAATTCCCATTGATTTTAAATGAAAGAGAATGAATGAAGCCCATGCAGAAATGGCTTTCAGAACTGTGTTTTGTTTGTTCAGATGAAGTGGATTAGACATGATTCCTTTCCTCATTGGCACTCTTGGTAGTCACAACTTCAGTCCTGCCTGACTAGTTCCTGACAAACAAGCCCTAAATGACTTAAACTCAGCTCGAAGCTCTCTAGGACAAGCTTTTTCCAAGGAGTGTAGGTGAATGGAGGATGAAGCACAACATTTTTATCCTTTATGGTAGTTTGAGGCAGAGGCTGACTGAAAACTTCATCCTAGCTACGATCTGTCCCTTTTTTTTTTAGGTCACAAGGCTTTTAATGCCTTTTTATGGTGAATTTAAAGGGGAAGGCCATAAACATGAGCTATTAGATAAACATAAGATTTTGGCAGCCACACTCTGGATTAGATTTGTGGATTTTTTTAAACTTGTTTTTTAAATTTCAACTAATTTTTCAGAGACTTTGTTTGGATACACTCCTCTACGGGATTTTTTTTTCCCTATATAAGCGGTACCTATTAAAATGGAAAATATTTTTTGTTGTTCCTTGACTGAAGAAAAGGATGTTTTCTTTATTGGCAATTGTTATTGGCAATTGTTACCAAAGTCAAGTTGTGAACTTCCCTGCGCCTGTGATCCTGGGATTTTTTGCAGAGCCCGTTTTTCCTCACGCAGCCTCCATGTGTTCGGATGTGGACATTTGATCACAGGGAGCTCTGAAATACGTCATGAAATTTTGTAACTGCCTTACCTAAGGTAATGTCAGCTGACATTTTATCTGCTTTTGGTCACCGGCTGCAGCTCACATTAACGTAATTGCTTCTGCTGTGCCATTTTTAGTAGCATTGTATATAAAAATGCTTTTTTTCTGTGGGAAACCTGCACAGAAAACCCTCCTTAGATTTCCAAATACTTCGCTCCTCAATGCAGATGCTGAAATTTTCTTTTAGCAACTTCCTGCTTAACTTTTAGTGAAATCTGTCATCCAGCCTGATGCCCTTTTGTTGTGCAAATACAATCATCTGGAATTTTCCTTTGCTTCCAGCACATGGGCATTAAACTGGATAAGGGGAACTGAAGTAGGTTTTGCTGAGTGGAAAATTGTTTCAGTGTAATGCTTTCTTGCATAAAACATGCCTTTGGGTACTAAAGTTTATTTAGCTTTATTCATTAACCTCTTTTTTCATTCACTTTAAAGAAAGGAAATATTACTTCTAAAATAAGAATTTTTTTCCTCCAAGAGCATTTACCAGATCAGTTTACAACAGTGCAAAACCTGCTGTAAGCTCTGCTCTGCGGGATTTTGTAACGTTGTCTGTGAACTCATGGTTTCATGGAATCACAGAATTCCAGAATGGTTTGGGCTGGAAGGGACCTTAAAGCCCATCCAGTGCCATCCCCTGCCATGGGCAGGGACACCTTCCACTAGCCCAGGCTGCTCCAAGCCCCATCCAACCTGGCCTTGGACACTTGCAGGGGAAGCCACAGCTTCTCTGGGCACCCTGTGCCAGGGCCTCAGCACCCTCACAGGGAACAATCTTCCTAATATCCTATCTATCTCTGCTCTCTGGCAGTGGGAAGCCATTCCATGTGTCCTGTCCCTCCATGCCTTGTCCCAAATCCCCCTCCAGCTCTCCTGGAGCCCCTTTAGGCACTGGAAGGAGCTCCAAGGTCTCCGCAGAGCAATGACATCCAGTGCTTTGAGAAGGGAGAAGCTCCACGCTGCAGCTCCTTGTTGTGACCCTTCCTTCGGTGCCCACAGGGAAGGTGCCACCAAGGAACCCCCGGGCTCTTCCCTGGGGCGTAGAGGGGATTCAAATATTGATACTGAGACACTGAGTTCTTTAAAACTGACTTGAGCTCTTCCCAGCTGGAGGCTGGAGGAGTCATCTGGTGTCAGCCAGAGAAGAATGTTCCATGACACAGCTCTCGTAGCAGCCCTTGGGATGGACAGTGCCCGCACAAATTATGGCTGTGGCTTGCACCAGGGCGGGGAGGCTCCCGGAGCAGGCTCTGCCCACTGCAGTATACCCAACCTCCCAAGGCTCCTTTCTACTCATCTTCACGTCCAGAATTAAATCAGGACTGTTTTCCAATGGCTTGTCACTTTGCCACACTTCCAGCACACCCTTACATTAAAAAAAAAAAAAAAAAAAAAGGAAGAAATTAAGAGATAAAAGGGATGAAATGATATTGAATGAGCTGGTTACTGGTGAGGGAAAAAGACTCAGCAACCAGATTAAAACTGTGCCCCATGATCCTTTTCCACAACAGGCCTCTAGAAACTCAAATTATTTGTCGTTACTAGTGGGAATTGGAAACACTTGAAGAAATACTGTGAGTAAAACTACTCAGGTCAGAACAGGTCAGGTCAGAACAAGATCAAGACAATGAACATCTCAGGAGAGAAAAACTGGAGAAATTTCTGCTTTATTCAAAGTGAAATTAAATTATTGGGAAGGAGACATCACATCATATTGTGTCTTGCCAAGACATATGACTCTAAGCAAAGGCAAATCATCTGGAAATTGTTCAGATGCTTTTCTGCTTTTTGAGACGGCCAATTATGCAATGGCATAAAAACCTGGCCAGCTCGCTGGGCTTAAAATCCAGCCTCCGAGGGAAACTGCCCTGGAGATGCTCATCAGGAGATAAAGCCTCGCTGGCTTTGACCCCTCTCCCTAGAATATGTAGTTAGGGAAAATGTATAATGATCAAAATTACAGAAATAGAAAATAATTAAGGAGCTACAAGCCCTGCAGTGATTGTAAGAGACCTACAGGCCAGAGAGTTTATATCTGCCAGGAAAGACATCTCATGTCTCTTTTCAGTGCTGGAGCTGTGTCAGTCATCCCTCTTCAGGAACGCCATCTGCTTATCATTTCCATTTGCATGTCTTGGGGAACCTGAAGCCAGCCAGGTGTACCTTGTGCCTTCAGGAACAGCCCTTTGCAAAGAACAGAACTGGGGATCACAGGATCCTTAAGGCTGGGAAAGACCTTGGAGACCATCACGTCCAACCATGATTCCCAAGAGGATGTGTTCTCGCACAAGAGTGTTCCAGGAACTGAAGTGTCCAGGTTAGGGACTAACTTATGTCTAGCTGAATTACTGTTTTTACAAGTAAAGTGTGTGAATTTATGGTTCTAATTATTGTCCTCCACAGAACTCATCCTATATCATGAATTTTGATGGTGTTGCTTTGTGGAGCAGTTGTAAATTTGGTTTAATATCGATGTGACTCTCTTCCACTATTTTTTTGTTTATTCAGAGGCGGTCCTGACTATACTTTGGGATTTATTTCTCATCCTGACCCCCGGTGTAGAGAAGATAACTCATACCAACCCAACAGAAAACAATCAGCTTGTCTGGTTCAGTGGCTTCCAGCAGCTGTGGAAAGTCTGTGCTGGTGCCTCTCTGTGTGCTGCTTGGAGGGAGTTCATTAAGTAAATGAGGGCTTTGCAGTGTTTGGTGCTGTGTGTTATTTTGGGGTTTCATTTCAGATGGAATTCTTCCAGGGATTGTTTTGGAGAGAGTTACCAGTGGGCTGGAGGCCAGGTTTGGGTAGAAATAGCAGGGTTTATGTCACCAGCACAGAGCTGTGTCTGGGCAGCTAATTTTGGGCTGGTGCTTCTTTGAGGCATCGCCAGTTGCTGCGTGTGACTGTTTCCAGCTGTCACAAAGGCTGTCACAGGCTTGGGACAGGCCTTCTGTGGTGTCCAGACCTGCAGCTGGAGGCAGGGCCAGTGGGAATTGCCATTCCCTGCTGTTCCAGGGAGTGTTTCTGTGCCTGCAGCTCCCAGCTCTTTCTGGGGAAAGAACACCTGACTCTGTGCAGCGCCTGTGTTTCCTCTTGACTCAATTTCCACGGTAAGGGTCAGAGCTGCCATGCAAATAGCTCCCCGTGGCTCCTCTCACCACAAACACACTCCTCCACCCTCTCTCCTGGACTCCATGAACTGGGATGATCTGGGGTCAGGCCCGTGTGGGGTAGCTGGGAATGGAAGTGTGGATGTGGCAAGAGAGACCTCGTGAACTTCCACTGGCTGTGCAAGGCTGGAGCTCCTGCCCAGATCCATCAAATATTCCACACAGAATAATTCTGAAGTGTTGCAACTTAGCTCCTGGGGGTTTTAAATGTTTATAGACTTTCCAGAGCGTAGGAAAGAAGGGAAATATTTACCTGTAGAACATTTCTGTTATAGTTGAGCAGTAGGAATGCTGGGCCCCTTGCCCAAGGGTTCTTGCTCCCTGCTCTGTAGCACTAATGAATGTAAATGAGTAAAGGCAGGACTGTGAGCAATGCTGAGCGGGGAAAAAGCCCCCAACAAATGCAAAGCACAGCAGGAATCACCATGTAACCAGGTTACATCCTTTTCTGTGTGCTGCATTCACTGGGCATGCAATATTTTCATATCAGGTGATTTGTTATCTACTCCCAAACAAGTCTCTGCAGCCCCCTGGAGATTTACATTGCAATGATTTGGATGCTCCACTTATCCTTGAGCTGGAATATTTTAGTGATTGCTGATTACCTGGAAGTCATCCTCAGCACAAGGCAGTGCAAGATCAGTGTGAAATAAAGAACTTAGGCACAGCATCAGAATCTGGACAGTTAAAATGTTCACGGTGGACAGGAGTGAGACAAGCCTGTCTGCAGAACTCCTCAGATCCAATGGTTTCATACACTGTTGGATAACACTTATCTAACTTGGAACCACTTCCTATGCAAAAAACCCTCCATGACTTCAGGCTTGCAGTCATCAAAAATTGTGTTGATTGAGGTAAGGTGTTTCATTCTGTACCCTAAGGCCATTCGGATTTCATCCAGGTGAGCATTTCAAAACATCCCCTTCCCAGGTGTTCTGATTCCAACTTAATTAGGAGAGTGATTTTAATTTTACTCTTTCGCAGCTGTTCCTTTTTGCTCTGATGCTTAAGCAAAATATTAATAAAGTCTTCATCTCCCATGCATTAAAAACTGGCTTTTCCACCAAAAACTGGCTTTTTCCTTATCTTAAGGTGAATCTTTTTCTCTCACTTTGAATTTCATATTTGATTTAGCCATTTTAAACCTTCTTTTTAAATTACCAGTATGTGGAATCAGTCCTGATTTTGGGATGGAGTGCTCGTCCCTGAGCTCTAATCCCTGTTGTGCCTGGAGTCAGGCATTCATGAGCAGGAGCACTGCTAAAGAACATGTCTTTAAATACAGCCATCCCTGGCATATCCATATCCATTTCCAGGTCTGGAATAGCATATTTGAAGCTTGTGGCAAACAATGTATTCCACATTTGCATAATTTTTGTTTAAAATGCAATGGTTTTTCCTGAATATATGCAAAGTGCTTTGTTTTGACGAGAGCTGAAATTATTTTAGTCCAGCCTAGTAAAGGGACTCACCCCTCTGCCCTTTCCATGCACCTGGGGTGGATTAGAAGTATGGCTTCCTAGAGAGGTTTTAGAATCACAGAATCATTCAGGTTGGAAAAGACCTCCAGGATCATTCAGTCCAGTCTGTGACTGATCACCAGAGCTAGACCAGAGCACTCAGCCCAACGAGCTCTTGTCAGCCAGACCAGAGCCCTGAGTGCCACATCCAGTCATTCCTTGAACACCTTCAGGGATGGGACTGGGCAGCCCCTTCCAGTGCCTGCCCACCCACGATTTTGAGTTAGTAAACCTGCTGGGTACTGTGGCTAAGGGGAGATGCATATAAAACCCTCCGGGGAAAAAAAAGGAAGAAAAGCTTTATTTGAAAGGTAATAATTAACATGAAGGTAACAAATGCTAACACAAATAGTTTGTTTAGTTATTGAATAAAGTGCCACTAGGCAAATGAGATGACAAATTTGAATTGACGTGCATCCTAAAATAATCCATACAAATATTGCAGGAGTGATAGCCACTGCTGTCGTTCTTTGAGGTCACACCTCCTCCTTTTGTCCATATGACATAACCTGGGCTGGGAGCTGTGTGAGCCTTGTTTGCCCTCCTGTTACAGGAGCTGTTCAGCTCCCTGAGGTTGTCAGAAACCCCTGAAACCTCCAGAAAAGTTTACGGGGGATGACAGGGAGCTGCAAGCTCTGGAACACCAGGATATCCCTGTGTTGCTGGGATCGTGTCTTCAGCTCAGAGACTGGATTTAAGCAATATGGGCATGGCTAGGTGATCATTTTTGGCTTGATGTTGTTCTTTTGTTTTACCAGAGAATAAAGGTGAAAGCAAGACCAAAAATGATCATCTGTCTTTAGATTCTCACTCCCATTGTTTTCCCACTTCGTTATCAAAAAGGAAAGATGTTGGTTTTCAAAATATTTACCAACTGAAAATGCCCAGCAAGTTGCTCTCAGCTGGGTGTGGACACACTTATGATTCAGTCCATTTTTAGAATCCCAGAATGGTTTGGGTTGGAAAGAACCATAAAGCCTATCCAGTTCCACCCCCTGCCCCTTCCACTATCCCAGGTTGCTCCAAGCCCCATTCAGCCTGGCCTTGGACACTTCCAGGGATGGGGAGTCCACAACCTTTTCCTGATGTTGGTGTGAATGTGCAAGCCATGGATAGTGATGTGCATTACATGCCCTGTTCTATCTCCTCTCCCAGGCTTCCAGTACTTATGTTTTATGAACTTTACTAGATTGACACTTTACCGTCCCATAAATTGAGTCTCTTCTGATGGGAGAGAATTTGCTGAAAGTCCTTGCAAGGAGTTTGAGAGATGAAGTGAGACGTCTTCTTTAGTTTCAATGCTTCTAGATAGTTGTTTATTAAGTCTTATCAGCGGAACAGAGCCACTAGCATGACCCAGGTACAGCATAGAAGGAGGAAAAGTAGGAGTGAGAGCAATTATCAAGATTTACACAGCCTTTTAAAGATATTTTAACCAATAGTTACTAAAAACGTACATTATTTTCACTTTCCTACCCATTATTCAGTAACACGGGCAGGAACTGCAGAATTTTCTATCCAATCATTCCAAACTACTTTTACTGCAGAATATGGAGTAGGAGAAGAAGGAGAAGAAGGTCTAGAGAACAACAACAATCCTCCATTTTGATATTTTTAACTCTTATCTATTTACTATAAAGAGAAGCCCAAAGCCTTTAAATTTTTCCCCCTGTGACAATCTTACATAGCAGTCTATCACCTAATTCAACCACTGTATTTTCTAGTTCTTGTCTGACTGTTGGTAGTTTTTTCCAAGGTTTGAAGCTAAAACAGTGTTGTTCAGGGGGGTAAGAACCCTTAAAAACAGGCAGAGAAATATTCTTGGCACTCTGGGTTCCTACACTAGATAAATATGTGTAAGGCATAATAAAGTTTATTTAAACAGAGAAAATTGTAAATAAGAAAAAACCAAAAATAAGTAATATTAAACAGATGAACATTTTTGGGAGAGAACACAAAATTTATCCACACATCTGGTGAAATAGTAACTCTTTTTGGGCTGTCTCCTTACAACTTTAAAAATGGGAAAGGTGGAGCCGAAATAAGGTTGGGCTTATGAAGGATTTTGATTTAATCCTGTCTGGTGAATATCTACATTGCAAGTGGAACAACCTTGTGCCAATCCACAGAATTATGATGAGGAAAAGTAGAGTCTGATGTACTCAGCTCTGAAGAGCCACACACGTCTGTAAGGGTGAAAAAATAGGACTGAATACAAGTGGGACTCTACTGGGAAAGCTTTAGGAATCGCTGAACCTGGAGGGAATTGAATGGGAGCTTATTGGGGGTTTAAGCTGCTGACACAAGCCCCAGAACAAAAATCATTCAGGTGTGCATTGTGTTACAGATTTCCTGTGATGCTTCTGCTGCTGTTCCAACGTGTGACCTGCCTCTTTCAGAGAAGGTGAGGACCCATCTGTGTATTTCCAGACACCAACCATAGATATTTATGCTCTCCCTTAGGCTCAGAGATAAATTGCTTAAGGAGATGTGTATTCTTAAGAGCAAGCCCACTGCTGTCTTTGCTATTAATGATGTTATGGATCGTATGAATGTTCTCAAATTTTCACCTAATCTCAGTCTCAAAGCTTCTGTATTTGTGATCAAGTTTCTCACTTCTTCTGACAGAACATGGGGGGAATATAGGGTTTTATTTAAAAGAAAGCATAATATTAGGAAGTGGGTAATTATTTGTGTTGCATGTTTCTAGTTTGTCACAAATTTTTATGTTTGCCCTTTTATGTGAGGCACTGTGTTATCACCTTAAGCTTTATCCAAGATATCCCTGGAGAAATAAACAATTGAACTAGTTCTTCAGAGCTGGAAGAGGAAGGGTGACTTTGAGATTAAAGTTAGGCTTTTGCCATTAGCTTCACATGCAGCCTGGTGAGAACTGTTCAGGTTCTGGTGCCAAACCCCCAAGTGTAAGAGCAGAGGAACAGGACTGGTTTGTCACCTCTGCCTTGTCCCCTGGGCAGGGGCACACTTTGGAGTTCTTACCAAATTCACCACACCTGGGAAGCAGGGGCAGTGGGAGCCTGTGTCACAAAGTGCAAATAATCTCGCCAACAAGATGGATTGAGGGTTGTGGCTGCAAGCTCTGGTTAACAGGTGTGATCTGTGCTCACTGGATTGGCCCTCCTAAAACATTTCAATTAAGAGAAATTTTCAGGTCACTCCATGCATGAGGAGGGGTCTGCAAGTGAATTGTCTTTTACCTGTGGAAATATTGTACTCACATTTGTTCAGGTATATCCATGCTCAGCCCCAGCTTATTGGCTTTCCAGACATGAATCCATGACCCCCTCCTTCCAGGATGACTCTTGCCCATGTGCTCTCAGCTGCTTGGCATGTTGTTAGCTGAGTATGACCTCAATTTTGTCAAAGCCAGCCTATTTCCAGCTGAAGTTTTAGGATCCTGATCCTGCTTATTGATCCCTAACCATCCACCTAATGTCTTGCTCCCAGCAAATGTTTTGGCTGTATCTTGTACCTCTTTTTGCAAAAACCACCACAAAGTAGCATTTGTATCTTAGGTTTGTGCCTGTCACTGTCCAAAGGATCAAATTTCCCAGTTGTTCCAGCAAGCAGAGACACAGGATTGGCTGAGCAGGATCACAGCTGTGAGTTGTCAAGATAAATCAGCAGCATCTAAGAGGAGAAGAGAATTAGAGCTGATAACTCAGCTAAGTTGTCTTTTCACAGAGGGAAGAGCTGGACAGGTCCTGTGAAAATACCCGAGAATTGGCAGCATTTGTTGAACATTAGCAAGGTGAAATTAAATCTGGAATCAACAAGGATGCAGGGACATCTTTGCTGTACAGAGGAGCATCTGGCTACTAGAGAGTGATGAGCATCCTGATGGAAAGCATCATTCCTATCTTTCCAGCTTTCTTGGCAGCAATTTTTACCTTAAGGGTGGGTAGGCCCTGGCACAGGGTGCCCAGAGAAACTGTGGCTACCCTGGATCCCTGGAAGTGCCCAAGGCCAGGTTGGATGGGGTTTGGACCAACCTGGGCTAGTGGAAGGTGTCCCTGCCCATGGCAGGGGGTGAAACTGGATAGGTTGTAAGGTCTCTTCAACCCAAACCGTTCTGGGATTCTGTGAATTTGTTAAACCTGAGCATGTCCAGTTGTATAGGGGAAACCTCAGCTGGTGAGTATTTCTCCTTTGGTATCTTTTGCCTTTCTTGGTTGGCAGTAATGAGTATTATCCACTGTGATGCAGGTTGTGTTTGCCTTGCTTTTTGTGCCTGCTTGTGGCTCATACTATCCTGGACAGATACATTTATAGAGATACAGAGGATGTGGGGGTGTATTTACGTATGTGGCACATCCAGCCACATAAACCTGTATTTACAGGGTTTTCTGAGAGCCCACTGTGAACATTTTATTTGGTGTATTTGAAGCTCTAGAGTTAATTCCAGTCTGGCTAAGAAATCTATAGCATGTGCTTTTGGAGAGGTCTGGCTGTAGATAAAATTTTAGATAAAATATAGATAAAATCTTACTTAACCACTATAGGAACTTGCAGTCAAGTTGATTTAGATATAGGATATTTCAAGCCCCTAACCCAAGTGGATGACATGGATGCAGAGGCTTTGTGTGGTGCTGATGGGTTCAGAATTTCACCATGCTCTGTGCACCCTATTTGCACCAGGGGCCTGTTGCACTCAAAGAAGATAAAATTAACCATGGTAGATGGAATTCATGATCTTCCTTCTCACCCTTTGTTCCTGCATTCCCATCCAATCACTTCAGGCTGCGGATGGGGAAAAGGCACGGGTATTTAACTAATTTGGGAAGGGAGTTGGAGAATATTTGTGTGCCAGGCACAATCCAAGGCTTGCATAACTGCAGTAAAAACACGGAGTTGTTCTGGCACTGTCAGAGTTGGCATGGAGGAGGAGCAGAGTCCTTTGCTAGAACAAACAGTTCCCAAGTCAGCCTCAGTGCAGGGATCTCCTCCTTGGGATCCTTTCAGTTCTGTGGAGCTTTTACCACTGTGATGAGTTTAAACTGGAAATAATTTCCATCAGGGAAGGAGCAGTTAGTTTTTTCTACCTAATCTTTCCTGGCTAATGGTCCTCTGTGATTGCTGGACTACTTGGGATTTTCTGAGCACTATTAACCTGGATTTATGACCTGAGCTCAGTTAGAACTGCAAGCACTGGGACCTTCAAGAATGTTAGAATTACTGCTCCATTCTTAGAAACAATAAAGCATCTGGATGTTTTACACTGAAGAATAAAAATTTCAAAAAGAAAAGGTCTGGATCGAAGATATGCTTTTAAGACTTCAAAAGTGAATCAAACTTTCAAAACTTCAGGTGTTGTTTTGTGCAAACTTGGGCTAAAACCAACTCTTTATACCCAGGAATAGTAATATGCCCCTTCAGAATTCTAACATCCCTTCCTAGCAGAGTTTTACAAAACTACTGGCTGAATGGATGACAGCATAGTATGAAACAGAGTTTGAGTGAAGCATTTTCAAAAGGGAGAAAAATGCAATTCTGCCATCTCAAGTGCAAAACTCCTTGAAATATCCAGCAGGCTGATAATAGCTTGATCAGTAAATCAAAGATGTTCAATAATTACGGTTTCCTTACAGAACTAACTTCCCAATTATTAGGAAGTTAACCCAGTATGATTTGGAGGTTGGTCCCATCCTGTACCAGAGTGGGATGTAATGGTTTTTAGTGCAATTCCACCTAGATCCTGTCATTCCCTTCTGAGCAGAGAAGAGCTGGAAGAAGTTCAGAGCCAGAAATAAACCAGGTAAGTGCCTGGAAGGCTGGAGTTCTGAGAGGGTAATAAAGTAGGTAAATATACAGTATAACTTGGCTCCATGACAGTTCACCTTCTATGGGCATACTGGATGGGGAAAGAAGAGTTTCAGGTGTCTTTAAAAATAGCAGATGAAGTAATGGAGGAAATATTCATCTGGAGACAGGGGAGGGAATGCTTAGAAAATAATGTCTTGCAGATCGTCCCATTCTCTCTCTGGGAAGCGATGGAAACATCAGAGGGTGCTGAGCAGCACATGAGGAAGGGGGCGGCCTGGTAGCAAGAAGCAAAGCAGGCACAAACTGCTTTGGGAGAAGCAGGAGAGAGGGGAAAAAGCCCTGTCCTGTTCTCTCTTCCTCCCAGCCATGCTGGGCCAGTCCCCCCAGTGCTGTGCTGGGAGCGGCTGCTGGAGGACAGCATCCTGCCGAGCAGCCGGGGCTGCTCCGTGTGCCAGAGCTTCTCCAAGCACAGCTGCTCTGAGGGTTTTATCTCAGCGCCTGAGAATCCCTCCAGCCCTGCCTGGAACACACATTCCATCCCAATGACAGTGGGATTTTAGGTAGCAGGACACACTTTAATTGCCTTTTCTCACGTGCTTGATGGCAGAGAGCTGTGATATGAGAGCCTGAGGTCAGGGCTGGCCTGGGAGCAGAGGGGGACGTGTCCTTCTAGAGTAGCCAGAGCAGGGAATGCCCATTGCCTGCAGTGACACCAACTAACTGTGGAGTCAGTCTGTGACAGGAACCAGGCTGGGAGAGCTGGGGGTGTTCACCTGGAGAAGAGAAGCCCCCAAAAGGGCTCCAGGACAGCTGGGGAGGGACTTGGGACAAGGGATGGAGGAACAGGACACACAGAATGGCTTCCCACTGCCAGAGGGCAGAGACAGATGGGATATTGGGGAGAAATCCTTCCCTGTGAGTGTGGGACCCTGGCACAGGTAGTCCAGAGAAGCTGTGGCTGCCCCTGGATCCCTGGAAGTGTCCAAGGCCAGGTTGGACGGGGCTTGGAGCAGCCTGGGATAGTGGGAGGTGTCCCTGCCCATGGCAGGGGGTGGGACTGGATGAACTTTTAGAGCCCTTCCAACCCAAACCATTCCATGATTCTGTATATTCCATAAATGATAACATTCTTGTCTATTCTTTACTGATGGGTGATATTACTAAAGACACAACAGAAATTGGAAGCCTTGAGAACCAAACTGGAAAGGTGGAGGATGGGTGGAAAAGGCTTCAGGCAGAAGGACTTGTTTGGTGACCTTTACCACTCAGTAGTGTTATAATAAATCCTAAGGAAACACGTAGGAAATTGGATGTTTGTAGCAAGTAATGGCCTGGAAGAGCAGCCTGCAGCCTTAGGCAAAGCTGAAAACCAAAGACGTAGCAAATTAATCATTAAGCATGGTAATGGTTTGTTTTCAACAATTTATTATAAGAAATGAAGTTTTTTATTGTCAGGTACTCAGGCTTTAGGATTTTCTCCTGGTTAGGCTTAGGATGGTTTACACATAGAGAATGGAGAAAGGATTTGGTCTTAGAAAAATGAATGTGTGAACATGAGAATTACTTCTGATGGAAATGATCCCACAGGATTCAGAACAAATAGAGAAGGTGGCCATTTGTGACTCATTTCAGACCAGCCTTTAAGCATACAATTAAAATTAAGCACATGTTTACATTTCTTTGACGTCAGTGGGACTTCAACAGGGCTGAAGTGATGTCCTGACTAGAGAAGCTTCCATCACCTCATAGTTCTTCTGATTTAAACCCGGGCTGAAACAGAAGTCCTTAAAGCCTCCATGCATTTTTATGTGGTGTACAATCCCACTGGCAAATGTGTGCACAATAGAATAAAAATGTAGTGCCAAGTCGTATTCAGAACCAGAGCTGGCTGCAGGATTGATGGCAAGATTTTACACAGCTTTGGCACAATTTGTCTCCACAGGAAGCTTTGTTTGGGGGTATACAGGGAGAGGTCTCATTAGGGAAAAGGCAGCAGGAATATTTTTACATTCATTGAATGAGATGCCAAACTCCCACATGGGAAGGGAAGAGGTGGCCAGCAAGGAAACAAGGGTTTGTTCTGATAAGCACAGGGCTGGATTAAGCTCTGCGTGCTTGGCATCAAATGAGAGGGGATGCTGATGTAAACTGTGCTGAATGTGCTTTCAGGGCTGGTTTGCTGTGGCTGCTTGCTGAGGTCTGGGTATTGACAACGCTTGGTGAATGCTGGTGATGGTTTATGTTACTTTTGTGTTTAAAAAAATGGGCAAGCAGAGCAAAAGGGGGAAGGTCGGGGTCTGCAGGCCCAGGAGTGGAGGGTGCAGCTGCAGGTGAGGGCCCTGCTCTGCAGTCAGTGATGTTTCACCAGGACAGCTGGGTGGAATTCCCCCAAACAAAAGGTGGAACAAAGAAAAGAGAAATTCTTCAAACATCTCAAGCACAAGAACTGCTTTGTTCTCCTTATTTTCTGCATCCTGATTCTAACAATTTGCATACTTGAGTTCCTTGGTATCATGATGCTTCTTCATCGGGGTCTTCGTTAAATTACCAGTATTATCTGTGTGCTGTTTTTCTCATGTGTTTCATTCACTTGCCTGCTCCTGCAAGTGCCACAGGACTGTGTTCTTCTGCCACTAGCAGGCTGGTTTGTCATACTGAAACATTCCAGTGTCACATACTGACAAAAATACAGCTTATGGTTCAATCTGTGGGTATTTTTGCTTCAGCTGTTTTACTTGGCACCTCCACAGGAGTAAGCCCTGTTGGACTCATGGTAAATAGAGAGTTATATCCCTTCACAGAATTTATTTTGAGAATATCCAGGAATGTAAAGAAGCATAATCATTGAGCACTAAGCTGTTGCACCCATTTAGTCATTAATAAAAAGGATTATGCTCTATCAAATAATAACATCCTCTACTAATTCCTGTATAAGGTTTGTTTTATTTGGCAAATTTCTGTGTATTCTTTTCCAGTAGATAGTGATACTTGTAACGGGTGAGTAGATAAGACATGAATCATTGGGTCAGAGAATATCCTGAGTGGGCCCACAGGGATCATCCAGTCCAACCCCTGGCCCTGCACAGACACCCCAACAATCCCACCCTGTGCATCCCTGGGAGCGGTGTCCAAACACTCCTGGAGCTCTGGCAGCCTCGGGGCTGTGCCCATTCCCTGGGGAGCCTGGGCAGTGCCCAGCACCCTCTGGGGGAAGAACCTTTCCCTGATCTCCAGCCTGACCCTCCTGTGCTGGTGTTCTGCACTCTGATGTTTGGTTCTCCCCCAAGGCAGTGGGTGAGACAGACCTGGAGTTCAAAGTCAGGGTTGTGGAGAGAGGCACTCCCAGGAGAGAAACTGCTTGTGGGGAAGAAGCCCCCTTATTCACAGAATCATAGGGATCTCCTCAATTTTCTTAAGGTGACAAAAAACTACCTTATCCTGGGAGGGTCCAGTTGTGTGACCTTACTGTGTTAGGTAATGAGTAAAAATCCCAAGGCACAACCCATGTTTAGGAATCATCCACCAGGAGATTTTCCTTAGGATTCCTTAGGAATTTAGCTGCCTTAGACCACCCCCCACCCCCAACCTCTCAGTGCCAGCATACAGCATAGAGCTGCAGAGCAGAGACCACAGGGCTGGAAGCCTTTTCTTGCCTCATACAGCCTTGAGCAGCAGCACCAGGGATGCCAGGCTGTGGCCAGTAGACCCCAAAGTTTAGGAGAATGAGGGAGGATAGAGAAAAATTACCCAGAGTATTTCTGTAACTCAACATTGTGCAAAAAGACTAATTGGGATAGTCAGGTCCTGAGACAGGAAATGCACCGTTTTGCTTGCTGTATTGGAATGCCCAGGTTTGTCTGTAGAGTTGTAAAAAAGTCCTTCTGCATGCACCATGTATTTTTCAGCTCTTCTGTGTTGATCTCTGTGTGATGGTGGCTTTGGATATTTCCAGGTTTTACTTCTGTTTCTTAACTTCTACTTGCAAAATGATCTGTCAGTTTGTTATTCTGGGGAGAGCGATGGCTTGCTGCCGGGCAGCGTGGTGTGGGTGATGTTTGCTTCATCCTTATGTTTTCCAGCTATTTCTGAGAGCAGATGTCTTTAATCACAAGGATCCTCCACTTCAGAAATAAGTAATGGAAATATTCATCCCTGCGTAGAATTGACTGCCAAGGATCAATCTGATAAGGAACAGCAACTCATGAATTCAGCTGTCAGTGAGAAATCTTTAGGTTTGCTCTTACTCCAGAGTGCCTTTGACCATTTCTAAGATAAAGAAAAGATTTCATAGTTTCTCAAGGAGAGATGTGCAAGTCTGTACAATCCCCAAGAAACAGCTGGCTCCTGATTTCCTTGTTTTTATTTGTATATTGAGGCAAACATGTTGAACTTCCAGCTGATCTATTCCTTAGCGTCAAACAAAAACCAAGCGAGAATAAAATACCATTTCCTCATTTTTTCCATCTACATTCTGCAGATGTAAAAAATTGTTCACTTCTCTCTGTATTCTTCAAATTTGGATTCAATTCTTCCCAAAACAGCAGGTTGGGAGATTGTTCCATATAAGACTTATTTTTGATTATTTAATGCTTGGTACCAGTCTGAATCAGTACATTGAGGTTCTGCTGCTCTAGAAGTATTTTGGAAATTCAAATTCAGCCTCAGCACACAAAAATATCTTTGTTTCCTGTGATGGAAAAGGACTAAGGGTCCATAACTCTTACTGGTTAGAAAATTGTCCTGTTTGAGTTTAACTTGTTTTACAGAGCGTTTCTTTGTGGTAAGGGAACGTTTTTAAGTGCTTTGCCTTTGTCATAACAATGTAATAGATTTAGGGCATTAGAGAATAAGATTTCCTGATAGTCAAAAACTTTGATGGTATCTAGGAACTTTCCTGAATATTAGGGCATATTTAAAATAAACCCAGCTCTCTGCCTGGTGTTGTGTCTCATATCAGTCTTTGATGTGGGGTTTTCATGTCTAATTTAGTTCATGAATGTGAGACAAACAATGTAGAATGAGAATTCAGGAGGAATTCAATGGGGACAAAATAACCCAAAGAGATCAAGGCAGAGTTTATCAACAGAAGATGCAAAACTCAGCAAACACATTTCTCCAGAGCTTCTTGTTGGTCTGTCGCACCTGGAGTTTTGCACTGCTCCTGGGTTTCCATTATAATTTCTGATGTGGAACTGAGTCTCTTGTGGTCACAGCAGAGCTCAGATTGATTTTAGTCAACAGAGAAGCCGAAGAGTAATGGCTGCATGGAAAGAAAAGGAAGGCATTAGAAAGAAATGGCCTCATTTGGGAGAGGAAATGTGCAAGTTACCTTTTAAGTGGAGTGTTGTCTTTGAAGAGCCTGAATAAACCATAAACCCAGCGACCCATGATGTTAATAACACAGTGTGAACTGAATGTTGATGGTGCCGTTACTCTCAAAAGGGCAAACAAGGTTGTCCAAACAACACCTTCAGCTATTTAATGGAAATATATCTCCTCAAAAGTGTATCTCCAATATAATCTCCAGGTTCCTTTCAGTTTTCTTGTCATACTTGGGGGAGTTCTTTGCACTTCTTAGGAGTGGGGTTGACTTAATTTCTTTTGATTTCTTTATTCATTACAAGGTCTTCATTAGTTACTGATATTTAGTTTGAATTTCAAGCTGAATTCTATTTCTTGTAGCTTTTTGTTTGCACTGACTTTTTCCTCTAATAATGGTTATAGGACAGAGCTGAGACTTCTACACCTGTGAGACCTCACTTCTTCCCAGGGAACATTAAGTTACATCAATAAATATGTGATAGCCACATGATTTTTTCAAGGGGAAATCATGCTCACTGTTGGGCACAGTTGTCAGCAAGGTACTGGGCAAGAAGGCAGGTGGGAAATGACAGCGAGGACAACAGATCTTCAGAATAATGAGCTCCATGCCATTCATGTTCTTAAAATGTTTGGGGTTTTTTGTCTATTGCCTCTTTTAGTGACTGATTTTTAGACTGAGGCTACTTTATTTACATCCATAATGTAAGTGGTACTCCTGGATATATTTTAATAAAATCTCATTTTAAATGTCCAAGTATAAATAGGATAAGTCTGGGTATAAAATTATTCTAATTTGTTGAAAAGCCACAGGTCAAAGTCACATGAAAAGTCAGTTTCTTGCCAAAAAAAGCTGGGAATATCAAGCCCTGGGCAACTTGGTCTGACCCCAGAGCTTCCTCTGCTTTGAGGGGGAGGTTGGATAGGAGCCTCCCGAGGTGCCTTCCAGCCAGTTCTCCTGTGATCCTATTGTTTTATGAGGCCAGACACCACAGATACAATAGCAGGCAATTACAGGGACTGACTTCTCCCTCAATATGAAGGTTTCCCCCGACATGCTGCACTTCAAGCACTCAGGGGATATTTCAGGATTGTGTCTGAAACTTGCTGTTATTTTAGCCCTTTATGTTTGTTTCCATAAGTGCCATGGGTGGCTCGGCCACAGCCCCAGAAAACCACCATGTAGGTGGAAGCACAGAGAGAAAGAAGGGAAGGAATATCAAGGAATCAAACACCTGATTGAGAACTCCCTTCAGAAGTCCCTTCTGGTGCAAATTTTTCTCATTCGCAGTGGAAAGTCCTCCAGAATTATTACTTATTTTTTATGGCATAGGGGAAATGTTTCCATGTGGGAGTGGGGAAGTAAGGGCAGGGGCAAATTGGCTTAGAGGAAATGCCATTTTTCTGCAGCCCTGATAGATCTGATTAATGGTCTTAGAGGAGTAAAGTGGAAATAAGGAGTGCATTTACTCTGCCAGATGTCAATGATAGGAGGCACCAGCCTGAAAATCCTGCTTTAGGCAGAACCCCAGCTAAACCATGTCAGGATATGCAATGGATAAGCAAATGGCTGTTTTTCCCTAGCAGAAATCTTAATAGCAAGTTACAGTCCCCCCCTCACCTCATGGTGCTAATGATTTTCACCACAGGAGGAGAGAGATTTTATCTTGACAAGAGCAAATGTCAGCCTTCCATGGAACATCTCATGTTTGTGAGCCTGATCAAAGAGGGATTTTTCTCTGATACATGGTGAAGTGTCTGGAAGAAAATAGTGGGTTGGTGTGAAGCAGCTGACAAAATACCCCTCTTTGTTTACTTAATTGTGTGTTTTTCCTGATATTCCCACTCTCCCTTTTCCATGGTTTGCCTGAAGCTGTGCCCTCGAGGGTACACTAAGAGGCCCCCTGTAATTTGGCATGGCTTCCCTTATGGTTCTGCTTCAGAAGAGAGCTCTGTGTGCTCAGTGCCTCTCAAGGCCCTTTTCCATATCCGGTCATTGCCTCACCACAGCCCAGGGCTCGTTTCCCCTGCGGAGCAGCTGTGGGAAGGGAGGGAGGCCAAGGAGGCAGTGCGAGGTCGGGGGGCTCTGGCAGCTCCGGACGCACACACAGCACATGGGGGCAGGGACACTGCAGCAGGCAGCTCTTAGTGGACTGAAATAGCCTGAAATTAGAAAAACAAGCTTCACATCAAAGACAATGGAAAGAGGTTTCTTAACCCATTCCAAGGTTAGTTGGTGGGGCACCCCACAGCACAGGACCTGCAGTGGGTGGGGAAGAATGAGGGATGGGGGAAAGCAGCTGCTAAACTTCCTTTGTCCCAGGGAAAAAAAAAATCATGAAACCCTACCCATAATTTTCTTGAAGAAACAGGATTAAGACAAAAAAAAATTATATGAAATAACAAGAACAGTCATAATATATAAAAAAAGCTTTTTATTTCTCCTTGCGTCAACCAGAAGGGAAGAGGAATTTTTGACTTTTAGTTACTCAGCTCCTTATCAGGAGTCTGAGTTGTTTCCTTGGCCAGGGAGAAATTGGAGTTTTGATAATCAGAACTCTGGGAATTCTGTTGGAAATACCGGAGTTCCCCTGTTTGCTGGGGGTTGTGTTTATTCCAGCATTTGCTATCTGTAAAACCACAAAAATTATAACCAGAGCCGTCCCCTGGGAATTGTGCTTTGGAGAGATTTAAAATGCTGAGAAAGAGAGTCAGAGATAAATCTTGGGTTTGCAGATGCCCCCTGCTTGGCAGAGTTCAGGGGCAGCTGGTCAGGCCTGTGAGCAGCACGTGGCTCCGCACAAGTTTGTGGCTGGAGCAGAGCTGTGCCAGGGAGACGCTGGAGCAGGAGGACCCCCAGGAATGTGGCTCACACCTGCCCTGGGCACTTAGGGTCACCTCTGAGCTCTGGGAACTCTGCTCTTCTTGTGCTCAGCAGGGCATCTCTTGGACACTTCAAATCAGTACAGTTGGGGGATTTAGAGCACAGACAAGGGGGTCAGACCCTCAGCCTTGCTGGTCCATCCCCAGTCAAAGGGGAAAGGGTAACTAACTCGATGAGAACAATTTTATTAATGCTTTTGTCATCTCTACATGTCTCCAGACCAACACTGAGCTCTTCTGACACATTTCAGCGTCCTTTCCTACCAAGAGACGAGGTGGTCTTCAGACAGTGGTTGACGTGGAAGACAAAAGGACCCAAATAATGGCACCATCATGAGTTCACTGCATTTTTCTGGTTAATGTTCCCTCAAATGGGCACAATGAGGACGTGGAGGAGGAGGCTGCCACATCAAACAGGCGCTTTCTGAGCTGGCAGTCCTAGGCTGGCTTTCTAAACATAAACTCGCCCTTCTTTGTGACAGCCCTTACAGGGCAGCACTACCCTGCATTTTTCCCTCACAAATGAGACAGACCACTGGGTCATCAGTAGTGGCCAGAGTGGCTCAGTCCCTCAGTGCATCACAGCAGGGGACCAGTAAGATGATGGAGAAAATTAGGTTTCTGGCTTGCTTTGTGCCAAGGAGTGGCTTGCTGTCCTCTAATTGTGGCTACTGCTTTGCCAGACACTGAGGAACTTGGTTAATACAATGTGAATGCCACCTACGTGCCCCTCACTTGTGGAACAGTATCCTTTGGTTTGCTGCACTTTGAGGAGGTCTCGGCTGAGTCATTTAAGCTTTTTCTTCCCCCCTTTATCTTTGCTTTTTTATGACCATGTTTTTCAAAGAAGTGAGTTCCAATTTAGGCACTGAGTTTGTGCAAAGCCCCAGTGTAAAAATGGGTCTTTGGAAAGAGCTTGACGTCAGTGTGGAAGTGAAACTCAGTCTCGTCTTTTGGTGTGTCTGGGGAAGAACTGGTGTCTTTGAGAGGTGTCACGTTGAGAGTGCAAGTTATGGGCGAGCAGCAGCTGAGGTTTGAGCCTGTCAGATTCTCCCCCTGACTCACTGTGAAGTCCAAAAGCCCAGGTGGCAAATACCTTTCTGGGTGTTAAACAAAGGATCATAGAATCATGCAATAGTTTGGGTTGGAAGTTTAAATTTCATCCAGTCCCACCCACTGCCACGGGCAGGGATGCCTTCCACTGTCCCAGGCTGCTCCAAGCCCCGTCCAACCTGGCCTTGGACACTTGCAGGGATCCAGGGGCAGCCACAGCTTCTCCGGGCACGCTGTGCCAGGGCCTCAGCACCCCCACAGGGAACAATTCTTTCTTAATCTAAACCTGCCCTCCTTCAGCTTAAGGCCATTCCCCCTTGAGCAGGAAACGATGCAGCAAATAATACAATGCAATTTAGACATATATTTCATTTAGACGTATTTCAAAACACCTCAATTTTAAGTCCATTAAAGCAAAACAGAAAAAATGTGAATGAATGGAAGAGAATGTTACGGTCTTTAATCATCACAAAGGGCAAAATTGATAGAATCAATAGTGACTCGAAATTCCACTTTTTAGATGGAAGTGTAAACGTGGACCAAAGGGAACTGAATGATCAAGCAACACCTTGGTGGACCTGGCCGAGGTTCACAGGGCAGTCACTGCTGTTTCAACACTCATCCTTTCAAAGACGAGAGTCAGTAAGTGAAAGTGTTACACCTGCAAATGTTCGCGAGGTACTTGCAGGGAAAGAAAGTGTTTTGTGGTCACACCTGCTGAATCAAACACCTTGCGGAAGGCATATTCCCACAGGAACACCCACCACCGCCGCGACAGCGAGGGTTTTTTAAAGCAAGGGATATTTTAATGCAATTTCTATTTATTTGATTACAATTTTCTGTCACATCAGTCGTTCGCTCCGGCTCCGGCCGAGCGCTGCCCGCCCGCCCTTCTCCCCACGGCAGCGCCCAGGGCTCCTCCGTCCCCCTCGGCCCGGTCACCGCAGCGCCCGGAGGGACAGAGCCACCACAGCCCCACCGCTGTCCTCCTCAGACCCCCTGTGCCCTCTCCCACCCGCTGCTCCCCCTGACGCTCCCTGTCCCCCTCACATCCCCTGTCTCCCACCAACCCAGGCCAGCGCCGGGATCCTCCTTAAGAGGCGGCGGCGGCGCGGGCCCCTCCCCACCCGGAGCGCGGAGCCGCCCGCGGCGGGAGCGGGACGCGCCTGGCGGAGCCCGGCAGCCGTAAGCGCGGGGTGGGAGCGGGGGCAACGCGGGGTGGGAGCGGGGCCGGGCGCGGCTGGAGTGGCCGCAGGGCGGGCGAGGAGCGGCGCCGGGGCCGGTGCGGAGCCGCCCCCGCGGCGGGACAGGACGGGCCGGGCCGGGGCCGGCGGAGCCCCCGCGGGGAACGGTCCCTGTGAGGACACCCCCGGCCGCGAGGGCTCCGAGAGGTACGGGGGAGGCAGCGCGGGGGGAGCGGGGTGGGAGCGGGACCGCGGGGTCCCTGCACAGGTCCCGCAGCTCCGTCCCCAGCCGGGGCCGTCCCCGCGGCTGGCACCGGCACGGGCACCGGCGGTAAAGCAGTCGGCCGTGGGAGCTGTGGGGAAGTGCGGCAGGGCGGCTGCAGAGGGAACATTCCGCAAAATGCCTGCGAGAACAGCTTTTCTCTTGGGTCTGATGTGAGAGAAATGCCTGTAAGAGTTCCTGGCCACAGCCTTTAGCAGGTTCCTGTTCGTTTACGTTGGTGTGATCATGGACCAAAATCGCGGAATGGTTTGGGTTGGGAGGGACCTTAAAGCCCATCCAGTCCCAACCACTGCCACGGGCAGGGACACTTTCCACTATCCCAGGTTGCTCCAAGCCCCGTCCAACCTGGCCTGGAACACCCTGGTTTTCATGGGGGTTCCGTGTGCCTCTTTGGGACCCGGCTCCCGCACTTAACAGGTGCAGGGTATTTGCCCTGTCCGGCCTCTGGCCCGTCCTGCTGCACCAGTGCAGAAGCTGCTGCCTCAGTGGTGGGACCAGTTCCTGTGCTGGTGGTCGTGCTCCCCCCCAGCAGCTCAGGGTTTGCACTGGGGTTTGTCCCCTTCCCTGGGGAACTGGTGTGAGCTGGGGCTGCCCAGAGCTTGTCCACAGGCACCTTGTGCCTTCCCTTTGGGGAAAATCCCTTCGGCTGCCTGAACTGCTGAGTGTGGAACTTGCCATGTGGATGATGGGATGCAGACTCCCGGTTAAAGCTCCAACCCCAAGGGAGGAGCAGTGGTGTGGGTAGGACCTTAACTGCAGTGGATGTTCCTGGCAGAAGATGCTGTTCCGCACCTCAGTAGGGTGAGATGCACTTGAAACTATTGATGCATGGGATCAGCTGCTTTGTGGTTACCAAGAGTTGTTCAGCCTGCTCAGGATTCCAGACAGAAAGCATGAATCTAAAATTAACGTGCTTATTTTAGTTCCTTTTTGTTAGTGAGAGGTTTTCAATATACAGTGTAGAGATAAGTGCTCTTCTAGCACTGTTGTCTCTCCAAATCTCCACGTTGGCCCTGTCCACCTTTCTGCACTCTCTTGTTCCCCTATGGTGGGGATCCATAACAAAAGAGAAATGCAAATATTGATTTATGCTCAAATCCCATCAATGCATCTCCTCCTGCATGGCCAGTCAATCTGCACTGGGAAAACACCAGTTTGACTCTTGGCACCAAGTGCTGTTTATGATTTGTTTTTCTTAAAAAAATTAGAGGAAAAACCAAAAAAAAAACAAAACAAAACAAAAACGGGGAGGAAAAGAAAAGTTATCCAATGCTGCTGCGTCACTAGGGTTGCATACTTGATTTCATTTTAACTTGAATATGTTCCACTGAACATTGTTATCATGGGTATAATTTTCATGACACTTTGAATAGGTTGCTTTTGCCAGTTGGCCTAAACCAGCTAGTATGAGAAATATTTCAGGTTTTGCCTTAGTTTTTCCCTTCAGTTCGTGCATTTTCATCCTACAGAGGGGAAAAATAATGAGCTTGGGGTGAGCACTGAGTATTTCCCTCAGAGGTATTCCTGCAAAGCCATTGAGCAAACTTCACTGACACTTTGGATAACCTCAGTTCTTCCTGACAATGCTGAGGGCCAAACCCAAGTGCAATGCAGCAATGACCTTCCAGATGCACATTGCTGCAGGAATAACAGGAATGGCTCTGTCGGAGTGTTTGAATTGATGTGCAACATCCAGGCATGTGGCAACTTCAGTGACTTCCATGTAGGCTGGAACAGGACAGCGTTGGCAGTGGAACTGGAGACTTGGGAACTGTGAATTCGAATCACGTGAAGTTAATTGAATGGCTTGGGCTGGAAAATACCAGGGATAGAAGCAAGCAGCATCCAGAGAAGGTGTCTCCCCCTTGTACCCAGAAGTTCAAGTATATGAGAACTGACTACAAAATATGAGAAAATACTTAGTTTTCCATGGCAAATTTCTAGCTCAAGAGGTAAAAGCTCCGAGTGTTGTATGGTCTGTGGTGAATGTGTGGAGTTGAGAGATTAAATTCCGATTTACTTTTTACCTGACACATAACACTGCTGTGGAGCAGAGTGTCCCTATCCTTCAGGGCAGTTCCGAGGAGGGGGAGTGGTCTTGGGGGAGCAAAACTGAATTCTTAACTAATTGTTTAGTTGACATTGATGAGCAAGTACCTGTCAAAAATATTGGTGCCTTACAGTCTGGACATCATTTAAGCAATAAGAGCAGGTCCTTCCCTACAGCTCTGGTTCAGCTAGGGATTCAGCTTCCAGTTAAGGCCTGGGGGCCACTCAGGAGACACACTTTTAAACTGAGTTTGCAACCAGTCTGGTTTTATTTCATTTGTCTTTTTCTAAACAGAAGCTCCACATAATTTGTGGAAGGATTTCTCTTTGATTTCATGGGAACAGGCAGCAGGATCTCGCTGCAAGGTGATGAACTCTTGTCTGTGTTTGCTGTGGCACTGTGATATAACTGTGTCTTTCTCAGTAGTCTGAAAAACAAATCCCAGAACCTGCCTTGGTAATGGAAATTACCTCATCACTGCCCTAGGTTATAATAACGTGATGTAGTAACAGAATACTTTCAAAAGAATTCTTCCTTTTTTAAAATAAGAAAAAAAGCAGCCCCTCACCACCTTGGTATTCAGACTTTCCTGAGTGTTTTCATTTACTGTTTACCTCAGAGAGATGACCCAAATTTCCTGACTGTACCAATTTCCAGTAGCCTGTGTGTCAACGTCTGGAGCAGAGTTACTCAGCTCATGAGGCAGGGATGGGAGGTGGGCTCTAGGACAAGGGAGAGTGGTCCCCAAAGCAGGACCAAACAAAGCATCGAGAAGCTTCCAATATTATTATATTTTTTTAAAACAGATTATGGGAGAAGTAAAAGGAAGTAGTGAGCATTTAATCTTTTCTCTAATTTTTAAAAGTGGAAAATATTGTGGCAATAACTGCAAGTGAGAATTCTTGGACTTTTTTTAGGAATTTCAATTAGTTCTCCAGCTTGAACACATTGTGGAGGTGTCCGAGGCCAGGTTGGACGGGGCTTGGAGCAAAGTGGGCTAGTGGAAGTTGTCCCTGCCCATGGCAGAGGTGGGGCTGGATGGGCTTTAAGGTCCCTTCTGGGATTCTGTGGCGTTATATAGTATGACACAGTTCCTGTAAAAAATAAACCCACAGTGTTGGTGAGGGGAAAACATCAACCATATATTGATAGTTGTACAGATTTGATTCGTTTTCTCACGGGTTCATTATGGGCTGTCAGCAGTGGTTTTTCCTCAGCCTGTGCTGGTCCTGTCTCAGCTGGCAGCTGTGCTAGGGGGACACAGACACTGCAGCTTTTCTCCCAGAACGTTTTCCTTTCCCAGAGAGTGGGTTGTGGGGATGACACTTCCATCTCAGTTCACGCTTTTGCTGCGTGCTGGGAATTCCAAGATTCTCGGCACGTGTAGGGAAGGATGTTTTTAGGATCTAGACTGACAAACAGCCGGAGTAGGAGTCAGTGTGGGAGTGTCCCAGACTCTTAAAGTGATCCCTGGAGGAAAAACAGGTGCTTCCATGATAAAATCCATGTGATTCTAAAGAGAGATCCCCCAGAGCACAGGGATGATGTGCTGGGAGTGCCCTTTGCTCTGTGCGAGGGGTAGAGTCCCTGGGGATGGTGTTGGAGCTGGAATGAGTGGATCCTGCCTGTGGTCTCTGAGCTGGGCTGCTGTCCAAGCCCTCTTTAATTGTGATGGTTAATCTCCTTCCAGATGAGTGGTAGCATGGGTAACTTGGAGAGAAGGATACAGAGCTGCTTTTTCTCCTGATAAAAACATTGCTTCAGCTTAGGATGCTGAAAGTGTATTTTTCAAAGTACAGCTTAGCCTGCAAACAAAAATCTTTGTTTTTCCATCTTTCCAGCTTCCCTAAATATTTAGGGAAAATTTAGGAAGGAGACAGAAAATACAGGGTCAAAAGCTTCCACATACACAAGTTCTGAACTATTTGAGATGTATCAGTCACCTGTGTGTTTTTATGGTTACCTGATAGTAAAGCTGTTGAACTGACTCATCTTTTATATTCATCTCGTATTTTCCTTAGAATGATTTCAGCATAAATCAGTAAGACTCTTAATTTCTTTTCCTACTAGTAATATCAGTGCTCATATCCTTTGCCAAGATGTTTAGGAATGTGCAGTTCCGTAATAAATGATCCTTTTATATTTACTGGGATTATAAAGGCCCTTGCTTGTGCACACACAGAGATCTTACAGTAAGATCTGTACAAGCATGTATTTCTTGTGGTAAGTGGCAGTCCCAGCCCCCAAGGAATTGCATTTTATTAAACATGTATGAAGGACAAGACTGGTAAGTGGAATGTTGCAATAGATGGAGCTGATGGAGTAAGAATTGGATGCACATGTCCAGGCTGTCTCATCCCATCTGCTCCAGTATGGCCTTGGCCATACTATTAAATAGAAAGATTTGGCCTTACAGGTTCGGTGCGAGGTTACTTTTGATTTGGTGATGCTTTTTTTCCCCCCCTCCCCACTACCATGTCTATTTCTCAAGGGTAGAGATTATAAATAGGGTTTGATTCCTAAAACTGTGTTACTCATGCATTTAACTTACTGCACTGTCAAATGGATGCTAAAAACAAATGTCCCCAAGCAGAGGTTTCATTCTGTCCCATCTCAGGGGAAAGCAAACAGCACCTGTGGGTGATTGCACTGAACAGGGAGCAGCTCTGGCTGGGGCATGCTCGATCACTTTGCATGCTCCATCCCAAAAACTGTGCCTTTGGACCCCAGATGCAAAACTGGAGCTCTATGCAAAGCCAGCAGCTGCTGCCTCATCTGGCAGTCCTGGGAGAAACAGCACAAAACTACATTTTGGGGAGAAGGTGGTTGTAAACCGGTGGAATGTAACTGAGTAGAAGCTTTCTGGTTGATTGCCTTGTGCTCTGTTTTTCAAAACTGGCCTATAATGGAGAATTTTAAAAGACTTTTGAGGAGCATCTGTTCTTTAATTTCATAAATATGGGTGTGTGTTAAGTGAACATTGCAACAGTGGCCATCTCTTGTCCTAGATAATTTCTATAAAATACAGAACCAACTGTTCATGTGCTGCTGTTCTGTTTGAATCCTTTTCCTCCTTAATCCACAGAGAATGGATAAAGAGTTTCTAACCACAGAACTGAGTGTAACACCCCTTTATCTCCTGATAAGGGCAGGACTCTGTAAATTTCACAAACCTGGTGTTTGGGGACTGTTGTATTGTGAAGAGAAACTAGTTCTCCCCATGTAACCAAAGCCCTACAGCTGTGACTTAAGGACAGTGCTGGTGAAAAACCTGCCACAAAAGGGAACAGGAGCTTGCTAAGAGGAGGGTGCTGGGAAGCAGGTCCTGGTTTCTCTAAATCTGGTGTATTTTTAGGGGGTTTTGTTTGTTTCAGGGACGATACTCTCAGACTCTCTGCTTTTCCCAGGCACTGTGAGGTTCCCTTAAGGAGCTGCTGTGAAGCCTGTGCTGATGGTAATGAGAACCAGCTCTTTGCTAATGGCAAAGCCTGCCAACATCTTGCATTTCTCTGGCATTTTCCACTTGGAATAGCACATGTCCACACAGGCTTTCTTGATGAGTGATTACATTCAGCTGGGACATGCTTCCAAGTGTTATTTTGCTTTTGATACTTAAATTCCTTTTTCCAAGAATCCCAAATTCGTTAACTCAGTGTGTTACTCAGTGAGCTCTTCAACTCCCCTGTGGCCTGGAGAACACAGGTTATATTTTTATAAGGGTGTTTTTGATATAGAGAAAATTAGATTGGCTGTTAGGAAGAAATCCTTCCCTATGAGGATGGGGAGGCCCTGCCACAGGGTGCCCAGAGAAGCTGTGGCTGCCCCTGGATCCTTGGAAGTGTCCAAGGCCAGGTTGGATGGGGCTTGGAGCGCCCTGGGACAGTGGAAGGCATCCCTGCCCACGGCACAGGGTTGCACTGGATGGGCTTTAAGGTCACTTCAAATCCAAACCTTCTATGATTCTGTGAAATTAAATGGCTTCTTCCGAGGCATTAAGTCAAATCCGAATCAAAATCACCATCTGAAAGGAATGCTGTGTGCAGGGAAAGTTGTTCTCCCACAGCTGAGAGTGACCTTTACTGGCCACTTAGTGGCTGTTTACATTTAACTGCTGTTTTGGGTATAAATGGGGTTAAACTCTTCCCCCAAAGAGTTTTATTTAAACTGATGTCGTTTTCTTCTGACAGCTTAGTGCTTTGACAAATTGACATTTTCTTTACAAAAAGTCTTCTTGAAAAGTGCTCAAACACCTGTGCTATATAATCTCTGCCCTGTAACGTGTCAGTCATTTCCCTTTTACCACAGAGCCAACACGTCCATGGGTGTTTAATATGCTGAGAGAGCGTTTGAGTTGGCAAAGGAGGTAGTAAGCCCTCGGTGTCTTAAGAAATAGTTAAATTAGAAGCTTAGGTAGTTTGGTAAGAGAGTAGTCATAGTTCATTTAAGTTTCCTGAACCAATCCTCTGTGCCTCAGAGAGAAGCATGAAAGTCCCCCTTGTGTCCCTGATTTTGCAAAGCTCTTTTAACAAGGGGATATGTAAATTTGGGGTTTCTTCCTCCCTTTTACTTTTGAAGTCATCGTTTGTGGCTCCTTAGTGACTGAGAATTATTGTGTCACACTCCTGAAGGCCATGTTTAAGTTGCTGTGTTTTTATGGGTTGTGTTAGTTCTGTGGTTTTTTTCTGCTTTATGTAACCACTGATGGAATTAACCTTCTGGTACTGGCAGAATCACATTACAGTAAAGAGAAAATTATTTGTTTTTTGCTTATGATAGAGAAAATTTTCCAAGAGTTGTATAAAGATGTTATTTCCAGTTTTAATCTATCTCCAAAGCCTTAGTTGGGAATGTTCGGCATCAGTTTGTTTCGGCTTCAGTCCTTCCCTTCATCCTCTCAGGGCTTGGCTGTGTGAATAACAGTTACCTAAAAATGAAGTGGCACCTGATTCAAAGCTTTTTTCCTAAATCAGCAGGGGTGGCACTGGAGCTCATGCCACAGCTCAGCGTTTTCACTGTTGGCATTCTGAATCCATCCGAAATGGTGGGGCAGAAAATTGAAGCCCTTGGAAAAGAGCAGGAGCACGGCCTTGTTGGCTGGGCAGGGCTGGCAGAGCCGCCCAGGGAACAGAGAGCTTGGGGAAGTTGTGAGAGCCACAGCACAGAAAGAGGAAGCCCAGGAAGAGGCAGTGAGGCACTGCTCCCAGTGTGGTCTCCGGGCAGGAAGGTGCCACTGCTCACCCTCTCCAGCAGGACAGGAGGGTGGAGCAGAGCCCAGCCAAGGCTTGTGGAGAAAGTCAAATCCCCTGAGCAAATCTTTGCCAAAATGAGGTTGCCTTCAAACACAAGCTGGAAGCTCAGGAGCTGCTTGCTCCTGAGAAGTTGTGGCTGCCCCAACCCCGGAAATGTCCAAGACCAGTGTGGACAGGGCTTGGAGCAACCTGGGATAGTGAGTGGCATCCCTGTGGGTGGAGTGAGATGGTCTTTAAGGCCCATTCCAGCCCAAACCGGTCTGGGATTCTGTGTAACAGCTCAGATCCAGGGCTGAAGGTCTGCTTGGCCAGAGGCTTGGCTGTGTGGAGCTAGGTGGGGTTTGCTCCAGGTCTGGCTTTGCTCAGCAGCCAAGGGTTGGATACAAGACAAAGACCACTGTTATGGAAGTACTTAATCTCTCCTCTCAAAAATATAATATATGCGTTGGGCATGTCTATGTTTGTCTTTGTGTGTAAAACATATATTTATGTTACTTACTCAGACTCCAGCTTGTCAATAGCCATAAAATATTTCCATATAAATTTTACTTGCAGCATTTAAAGAGGCTGAAAAATGCCAGCATCAGAAGTTTGTTCATGACTACTTTTACTAGAAAGTCCAGACAGATTTCCTTGAGTCACTCCAACTTTGTCATGCTTTAAGTGCCGTAGAGACCAAAGGAAGTGCTGCACAATTGTCCCCTTCGCTGCAGACGATGACCAGAGCTCGTGTTTGGAGTGAGGAGCCCAAAACCAGAAAGCTGAGTCACATTGTGCAGACATGACGAGTGGGAGATGACAAAACACACCTTGTGTGTGCAGCCCTTCCTCCAGCCTGGCAGTGCCAGCAGCCTGGGTGTGCTGGCCGGGGCTACAGCCTGTGCCAAAAATGCCAGGAAATCCCCAAAGTTGATACCAATTGAACTGAAAAAAAGTGAAACAGATATTGAAAGGAAATATTGACCTTATGTTCAGCTAAATTTGTTTTGCGTGCGTTACCTTACCAGAAGTCTGCTGTTAATTTTACCAGCTCTTTCCGTTTTTAGCTGGTTTTGTTGGTTTTTTGTGTGAAACCACTGCATAACTGTAGTGCAGAAGGACTGTCAGCTGCAGTTGAAGCCTGAGTGGATCAGGCACCTTTGCATGTTGGTTTCTTCCCCCAAAACCCCATAAATACTTAAACAAAAGGTAATTCTAATGTTTTCCCTAGGGTTTTTGTTTTTAAACCATTCCTACTTTACAGCAGGGAAGCAAAAGAAGGGGAATGAAGGCGTGGATAAGTTAAAGATATGTAAGAACCAAACCCTCGTGATTTCAATGAAATCTTTAAAAGATGTTGGCCCAGAAATACTTAGAAGTTGGCTGAGGTCAATGCTGTCCCCAAGGGACAGGGATGGATTTGGAATGAGATTTTTGGAGGCTGATTCTAGACCTCTAAATCATGCAGCAACAGTTCTTTCCACAGTACCAGTGAGGCTTCTGGAAGGGGAATCCTGAGCTTTTGGCAGGCAGCAACTCTTGACCACAGTGCAGCAGAGCAAGTGGAAAGTTTTGCCAATGCTCCAGGTAAGAAAGAAATGCAGGGGAGGTTTTTTCCTTCCTTCCCCCCTTCACATGAGCTTTAAAGGAACATAGTCAAGAAAAAGCTCTGCCCGGTCAGGTGTTGCAGTTGAGATGTCTATCATTTAATTTTAGGAGTTCTTGCATAAGTGTTTGCATTCCTGGCAAGACTTTGGAAGCTGCCACTGGCAGTGAGTTTTTCCATTTCAGAGAGCCTGGCTCTAGGTTCTTGGGGCACCCAGTATCTCAGAATTCAAGTGCGAGCCTTAAGCTGGGCTTCCAAAAGTGAAAATACCTTTAAACAAATAACTGTCAAACATCTCTGGAAGTGTCCAAAGCCAGGCTGGATGGGGCTTGGAGCAACTTGGGGTAGTGGAAGGTGTCCCTGCCCATGGCAGGGGATGGCACTGGATAGGCTTTAAGGTCCCTTCCAACCCACTTCATTCCAGGATTATATGATGAAAAGTTTAACTGTGGAATAAGTAGTTTCCAAATTCCTAATGTACAGAAATGCTGGGCATTTTTCCATCTGCTTTTCCTAATTGCACTGTGCTCGTAGTAAATTACCTGCGGAGATGGTCTTGCAATGACACAAATTATAGGTGGACTTGAGTAGTACATTGTAATTGTTTTAGGTCTATATGCTAATAATTCTTTTTCATGGAACTTCCATCAGATTTTTCACATTCTTTATCTCTTCTTCTTGCTGGAAAACAAGTGAGCTGGTTCCCACATAAGCCTGACCCACACAGTGGGGATTACTGGTCAGCTGCCTGAGGTTTTTTCACCAGTTTTGAGACTCTGCCATCTAAACACTCTGCCTTGTGGCTTTGATTTCTGTAGGAAAGGATAGTGATTGTTGCCATTTTTAAAGAGTATTCTTGGCATCTCTCAGCTGAGCTTGTTTTTTTCCCTCTCAAGGCCGTTTTTTATTTCCAGTGCGATTTAAGTTGAAGTAAAATATGACGTTGGAGAACACTTA
The DNA here is from genome assembly GCF_017639235.1 of Corvus kubaryi. Classification (NCBI taxonomy): domain Eukaryota; kingdom Metazoa; phylum Chordata; class Aves; order Passeriformes; family Corvidae; genus Corvus; species Corvus kubaryi. The sequence continues at coordinate 1,467,516 of NW_024581118.1, forward strand.
TTTAAAGGTATTAACTCAATTTCATTCCTGGAATAGATGAACTCCTTACTTGGAATTCACTCAGTTCACGTTGAAATCCTTCTGTGAGTTTGCCATACAGTGAGTTCACGTATGGCGACATGGGTTTTTCTCATAACCCCACAGGCTGTTGCAGCGAGTGGTTCTTGTTAAGATTCCTTTGCGTAAGCAGGATAATTGTAACATAAACCATTGTGCCCTGAATCAGTTGCCTCTTCCGCAGACCTAAAGATGGTGTCCATGGGGAAACTATAGCACTTGGCTGGGTTTTCTGTCCAGGGAACTTCCATGGCCCATATGACACAGGTGTGGGTATTCAGGCAGAGATGCTTCCAGCCTCTTGAATATTCCTGTTGGGGAGGCCATTCCTTGCAGAATGTAAGATAGGGAGGATGTTTTTTTTTCTTGGATTGAATCCAGCCTAATTCAAGTTTATTAAAGGACCATGTCTGATGCCCCTGACTCCCCTGGCCTTGCCTCCTGTAACATGGAGTGTATCAGTGGCCTGATAATTCTGCGACTTCTGTCTTCCTCACTTTTGGCCTCTGAAGTAGCCTTTAGCACTAGAGAAGGTGATACTTTGAACTGGTGGTGATTGTTGGGACTTTTCCAGAGTTTCAGCCCTGCTAGAGTGTTTACAGCCCTCCTTCCACTGTTGCTGTGTCACCTATACTTTCAGTAATTCCTTACAGGCCAACAGGTCATCTTTAGAAAAATATTCACTAGCTTTTCATCTATTACCTCCCCTATAGCAGGAAGTCAAATGTGGTTTCCAAATCTTAAAATCTCCTATCTAGCTATGCTGTGTCAACTTCCTTGATGAGCTTCACCCCACAGTGTCCCTCCAAAAATGTGGCACAAAGGTTGAGCTTTTTGCCGTTCTGCTCGGAATCCTTCCACCCACCCATGTTTCCTTAGCAAGGCATGGGGAGAGCAGTCATAGAACTACAGAGTCATTGGGGTTGGAAAAGGCCTGTGACCGATCCCCATCTTGTCAGCCAGATCAGAGCACTTCCCTGGACACCTCCAGCGATGGGGACTCCACTGTGGGCAGCCCGTTCCAATGTCTGACAACCCTTTCCATGAAGAAATTTTTCCTGATGTCCAACCTCACAGCCTGAGGCCGTTCCCTCTCCTCCTGTCTCTGTTCCCTGCGAGCAGAGCCCGACCCCCCCGGCTGCCCCCTCCTGTCAGGGAGTTGTGCAGAGCCACAAGGTCCCCCCTGAGCCTCCTTTCCTCCAGGCTGAGTCCCTTTCCCAGCTCCCTCAGCCACTCCTGGTGCTCCAGCCCCTTCCCCAGCCCTGTTCCCTTTCCTGGACACGCTCCAGCCCCTCAAGGTCTCTCTGGCCATGAGGGCCCAGAACTGGACACAGCACTCGAGGGGCCTCAGCAGTGCCAGCACAGGGGACAGTCACTGCCCTGGGCCCGTGGCCGGAGCAGGGCTGGGACAGCCCAGTGACCATTGGCCTCTGGTCTGCCTGGGCATACCTGGGCTCATTTTTAGGTTCTGTCCCCAGTACCCCCAGGGCCTCTTCCAGCTTTCCAGCCACTCTTCCCCTCAGCCTGGAGCTGCATGGGGCTGGGGTGACCCAAGGGCAGGACCCAGCACTTGTCCTTGTTGACCCTCATCCTGTTGGCCTTGGCCCATGGGTCCACTTGGCACATGAACAGAGCATCTACTTTTCCATTTGTGGTGGAAGTGGAGTGATGGGTGCTCTACATAGAGTCAGAGGTAATCCTTCCTCCTTGTGTGGGAAGCCCTAAATTAAGAAATAACATTACAGTGATTTTCCAGGATGCTGGGCAAAGTCATGTAGAAACAGCATATTTGTTATTTCTGTTATACAATCACAGGATCAATCTAACCAAATAAAATGCTGTAATCTGATTTGATAGAAATGGAGGGTGACATTCATACAAAAAGCCTGAGTCATTACTTAGCTTATTTTCTACCGTTTACTCTTCTCCTAATAGATTGAAAGTTAATGACTGTGCTGGTGAGTCACACTTATTATTTTTAAAATTTTTCGTGTCTTTGATTTTTGAAGAAGAATTGGACAGCTTGATATAAACAACCTCCCTCTAATGATTTTTCTTACACTCATGAGGACGTATTCTGGTGATGATATTTGTATTGTGCTGTGTTTGCTCATTTTCAGAGCTTTTCCACTCAGTGAGACTAACTCTGGAGTAAGCTTGTGCTCAGCATGGGAAAAATCTCATTATTCTTATCTTTGATATATCCTGTATGATTGAATTACCTGTTTACTGAGTTTGAAAGTTTACTGAGAATGAAAATGTTCCAGTAATAATGTGTGTATGTGTGTGTGTGTGTGTATAGCTTCTTTTTCTGAGTTGTTTTGTTACAGTCAGTCTTCCAAGACAATAATCCCTTCTCCACTTCAGTCTGTCACCTCAAGTGAGAAGGATCTGAGATCACAGAAGTCTCTTGACTCAAGGAGGGATCCAGCTATCCACTGACAGCTTGGTACTGATGGCATCTGAAACTGTGCCTAGCCATGGAACACCCTTGTCCTGACAGAAGCAGAGTTCACTTTTGGGTGAAGGTGAGATTTAGGCATTTAAGGAAAGGCTGGCTCTCCATGACCAGGCTGAGATTTATGGCGCTTGGAGAAAGGGAAAGGCTGTCTCTCCATGACAGGGCCAAGCTAAAGTGTGGTCTGTTTGCTGTGTAGTTTGTAAACTTGGACATTGGCTAATAAAACAGTGCGAATCAGAGGGTCATGGAATGATTTGGGTTGGAAGGGAAATTAATGCCCATCTAGTCCCAACCCTAGCCGTGGCAGGGACACCTTCTACTAGCCCAGGTTGCTCCAAGCCCCATCCAACTTGGCTTTGGACACTTCCAGGGATGGGGCAGCCACAGCTTCTTTAGGTACCCTGTGCACAGGGAAGAATTTCTTCTTTATGTCGCACCTAAATTTCCCCTCAGTCAGTTTGAAGCCATTCCCCCTACTCCTGTCACTACAATTCCTGATGCAGAGTCCCCTCTGGCTTCCTTGTAGATCCCTTCACATCCTGAAAGGCTGCTGGGAGGTCTCCACACAACCCTCTGTTCTCCAATTAACTTCATCTCTTTTTTGATTTCCTATAATATACAGTTAAACAGTCTGGCCAGCTTAATGTTGGTGGTGCTGTCTGTGAGGTGCTTTTCCTTTAGGAAGGAATGCTGTCAGCCCCGGCAACAGTGCAGTCACAGATGGTGTGATACCACCAGATATCAGGGAAACAAAACAATCTCTGTTGGTACTATCAGAGTGTCCTTGAAGATGTGTTTAGAGGCACTGTTTCCCCTACATCTGCCAAGGGCTGGGCTCACCAGCTCCAGCTCAAGTGCAGGACTTTGTGTGTGCTTGCGATACAGCCCTGAATTAGTTACAGTCAGCCTGGGGAGGAGGAGGCTGAGGGCAGAGCTCACCAGGGGCTGCAGCTGCTCCCGAGGGGCAGCTCCAATCTCTGCTCTCTGTGACCAGGGACAGGACCCAGGGAATGGCTGGAGCTGTGCCAGAGGAAGGTTTTCCTTGATACTAGGAAAAGGTTCTTCCCCCAGAGGGTGCTGGGCACTGCCCAGGCTCCCCAGGGAATGGGCACAGCCCCGAGGCTGCCAGAGCTCCAGGAGCGTTTGGACACCGCTGCCAGGGATGCACAGGCTGGGATTGTTGGGGTGTCTGTGCAGGGCCAGGGGTTGGACTGGATGGTCCTTGAGGGGCCCTTCCCACTCAGGACATTCTGTGATTCCATTAAGACTTTTCCATTAGGCTTTATGGGATGGACAGTGTGTAGGTGAAGTGTTAAGCAAGATAATTTTGGGATCACAGCTTTATTTGCTGCAGATGTTTGCAGTGAACATTCTTCAAGACTTTCTTCACAGCTCTTGATGAGTGTAATTGGGATTTCCTGCTAGTGCTGTATTTCCTGCTCTGCTGCCACACTGCGAGTTTTAGATCTAGAAATGTCTTCGTGTGCTTTACCCAAACTCCATGGATAATGTAGTGTGAGTTTCCAGAGGGTGTGGTGTAATTAACTCATTTGAATTAAATCCACTGTAAGGGTTGTAAGTATTCAAGTCACTTAAATGTCTGCTTTCTCTTGAGATGTCCTGCTGGCTCTGGGAAGAGCATGGATCCCTGGGCCCCTGAAATGGCACCAGGGCCTGTGCTCGGGTACCTGCCTGTGTTTATCACATCCTGAGAGACTGATTAACACAGCAAGCCAGGAGCTCCTATTTGGAGTCACACAGCATGGGCAGGGCTGGGATGTGCCGTACTGCTTGTTGGAGCTGTGTGGGAGCCCGGGATCCCAGGCTTCGTGTGTGGCACGGAGGTCTCTGTGCTCCCTGGGCCTGCTGTCCCCGCTGAGAGCCCTGCCTGTGGCCCATGCTCTGGGCGGGTGTTGGGATGCAGTTGCTGATGACGTGGTCGCATTTTTGTCCGCCTGCATGATCCTTGCCTCATCCAGCATGGAGGGCAGATGGCGCTTGGGGACTCATCCTGGCCCCGTAGCCAAAGAGACTGTTGTCTGCAGCACCACGAACGCGCTTCCTGCAGATGTTGAAACAAATGAGGCGGGGGGTTGTAGGGAGAGAGCATGATCTCATGTCTGAGCCAGCTGAGGGATCATCTGGGGAACTGGAACTCTGCCTTTAGGATGCAGGACATTAACTCAAACCAGGCTTTTCGTCCTGGGTCTAACCTGTTCTCTTATTTCCCCAGACAGAGCAGTATCCTTGGCTTGGTTTTGTGTATCCTCTCAAAACGAGCATGGTAGTTGGCTGTGCACTTAGGGGAAATGTGTATTTAAGGTTTTGCAAATTTCCTCTCCATTACGGTGATTGGGTAGCTCCTGTTGTTCCCTTTTCTGGATTGCCTTCCAGGCTGGCAGCAGTTCCTCCAGAACTGATATGGCTGGGCACGTTTACCACGATTCTCCAATGCTGAAGTCTTTCTTATTCACACTTCCTCAGATAAAAATGAATAAATAAAGCCAGGGTGATCCCTAGCCTCAAACTGTTGTTAGGGCTGATAGGAAGGGGTGGTCAGGCATGACTGGGAAGTGATGGAATCACTGTCCCTGGAAGTGTTCAGGAAACATGTGGGATGTGGTGCTTTGGGACATGGTTTAATGATGGACCTGGCAGTGCTGGATTAATGGTTGGACTTGATGATCTTGGAGGGCTTTTCCAGCCTTAATAATTCAATGATTAAAGAAAGGATATTGTAATGTTCTAGTAATCATAAAGAAACTAAAGTTGTATTATAATGCCTTCATGCAGTTGCTCAAGAGCAAAGATTTGCGAGTGACATAAATCATTGTTTAGGGCTTATCCTGCCATTTCAGAATTGAGGATTAGGAATCATTCCCTCGAGAGAAAACCCCACATGGTGCTTTGTTTCTTTGAAATTTCTGCTGGTGGTTCAGGTCTGACTGTGGTCCAGCTGGATCTGAGAACTGATCCTGTCCAGCAGTTCCCAGGGTTTTTTAGAGATGCAGAAAGGAATAACCTCTGTTACTTTGATGCTTGAAAACAGTTCTGAAGTTGAAGGCCTCTGGTGGCCCCTGATCTTCACAGAGTGCTCAGAAAGCAGTGGCCTATGGAGAGCCTGTTGAAGTCCTGCCAGCTGGTTTGCAGTTTGCCCCTCGAAGCCTCTGGAGCATCTCCAGACAGCCGAGGTGGCTGGGAGGTTACACACAGCTCCAGCTGTAATTCCCTTCTCGGATTTACAGAGGGCAATATTGCTGCTCCTGCAGAGCTCACAATCCTAACTAGGGTTGTAATGGGTGGAAGCATAAATACTACAATGTATTTAAGGAATAAATGTATTCCTTTCTTGTTTATCTGTAGAGCTGCTAGAAACACTGGAATGACTGGAATTTAAGAGACTTGATTCCTGCTCTTACCCTGAGGCAGAGGAAATAGGCACGAGAAATTTCTCCAGCTCGGACAGGTAAATACCTGTATCTCCATAGCTTATGTGAAATTAAGTTCTTGGTAAACAAACAAATTGTGGAAACCGTCCTAAAGAGTAGGAACTGATTTGCTCTGTAAAATACAGTTTAAAAGGAACAGATTAATTTTAATTATATCTTTTTCTTTATTAGAAAAAGGACCTTTCTGCTCTGAAAAAAGGGGAACTCTGCTCTGAAAAAAGGGGAAGCCTCTCCTGTGTGGGATTGAAATAGATACTTGGCAGTTGTCTTGAATAAAAACGAAGGCAAAAATGTCTATTATAGATCCTTATCAACACATTGTGGTAAGTAGCGCTGAATCTTATATATATCTACACCATCTTCTCTGATATCTACTGTCTTGTATAATGACTTCCCTGCTGGAAGTTACTCTCAATAAGCACATATCACTGGAGTTATTACTATTTCCTTCAAGAAATGGTTGGTGTGTCTAGCTTTCTTCCTTACAGTGGAGTTTTGGGGCGGGGGGTTTTGTACTCTTTTCCTTTTCATTAGTATGAATGGAGGGATAAGTTGACAAGTTGGGATATTTAGATCTTAAACTGGTGTATATCAGTAATGTTGGTTCAAAGAGAATCCTCAAAATATATCGTGCAAACTCTGAGTGAGATGATCTGTGCCACTCAGCAGCACACTGTTCCCCTGCTTCCCTTCCTCCTGCTTTATTCCAGTGTTCCTGCTGCATCCTTGTCCCAGCTGTCACACCCTTGGGATGGCAGTGAGCCAATGGACGTTCCTGAATGAGCAAAGACAAAAATTTCTTAGGGAGAAGTCCTTCCCTGTGAGGGTGGGGAGGCCCTGGCACAGGGTGCCCAGAGAAGCTGTGGCTGCCCCTGGATCCCTGGAAGTGTCCAAGGCCAGGTTGGACGGGGCTTGGAGCCACCTGGGCCAGTGGAAGGTGTCCCTGCCCATGGCAGGGGGTGGGGTGAGATGAGCTTTAAGGTCCTTTCCCACCCAAACCATTCTGGGATTCCATGGAAGGGTTAGAAAATCTGTTCTGTGCTGTTAGAACTGGCCCAAGGTGAGCTCAGCCTGTGGAGGTGTAGAAGTAGGGACAAGGGAAGTGGGAGTAGAACTGCCCTTCACGGGGCAAGCCCGTGGCTGCGCAGCCACTGACCACTGGGATGTTCACACGTAGCTGTGCTGGAAGTGAGTTTCCAAAGCAAACACTGGAACAGCAATTCCTGCCCAAGCTGAAATCTGGAGCCATGCTGGGCGTGTTCCTATCAGGGGCTTCTTGTAACAGCATCATGCTGACTGTAGCACCAGTGAGGTGTCCCCAGAAATAGCTGCCACACACTTGTCAGTGTTTTACGTGGCTAAAAATACTCCCTGAGCTTCCTAGAAGTGATCTCTTATCAGCCCTGTGGTTTGTGCCCCGTGCACTCACATCCTCCACATCAATGTGCAGCCAGCAGATGTCAAACTGGCTTTTACTCCCTCGCCAGTCCTGTGAACTGCTGGGAGGGAGGGCAAACCTCAGGGTGATGTCTGTGTAAAAACAATACTGACTTAATTCCTTTCAGCATCAGTGCCCTCTCCTGGATGGATTGCTTGGAATGATCTGTACCTTTATGGGAGAGGTCTCTGAGGCACTCGGTTGTATTTTATCGATTCACTGACGTAAAAAGACTTTTTGATACCAATAATCAACAAAATGGAGCTGTCCTACATATATAATATAATGAATGAAAAGTGTGTGTAGTAAATGTAGTTACAGCTCTCTGGGAATGCTGAACTGTTGCTGTGGGAGTGTTGCTAATTCCAGAATCAACACTGTTCATGCAAGAGCTGATCCTTTAATTGCTTGGAAAGTGAATGGAAATCTTTGAAGTTTTTTAATTTGAAAACTGAAATCCCTTGGAAAATTTTACTGAAATTTCAAACAGTCAAGGGCAGCAGGCTCACATCAATGCAAAATCTTGCATTTAAATTATAGTTGGCATTAAATTACTCAAAAGGATTCTGCATTTTCCAGAAGTCCTTGTGCTAACTGTTGCATGTTTTCTGATGATTTCTTTTCTTCTCATTTTATGAAAGACTCTGAGGTATAAATTAAAATGTTCAGAAAGCTGCTGCAGGTGCAGACAGAACTGACTATACCAAAAATGCAAAGAATTCAAGTGTGTAATACATCTTCATTTACTTTGATATGGGGGATAAATATTATAAGAATGGGAAAAATGACTTCAAGATAAAATTTGTGTGTGTGCATAAAAGTTTGTCTTAATTGTAATATCCTGTGAAAGAAGAGCATGGACTCCATGAAAATTAATTACTTAAGTAAACAGGCAAATATTTTCATTTGTCTAGCCCCATTGTTAGCTCAAGTGTCCTTAACATGAAGGAAGTAAACCCATTTAATACTTGTGCAGTCTGCCTGTGCCAAGGCCTCCTGATTGCCTGGCACACAGAATGCCAGTGTCCTGGTGGAGCTCCGCTCCGTGACTCAGCATTCTGGAATATTACACATGTGGTATTGGACACATGCAAATCCCTGCCTTTCTGGGCACGTCCGGAAGGGCGGCAGGGAAAACCCGCCTGTGTTACGGGAGATCTTGGGGCTTGTCCCAGCCCCTGGTGGGAAGGGGGTGGTGTTTGCTCACAAACACAGGGACATCTAAAAGAGAGCAAAGCAGATAATTAGGGAAATGTTACTGGGGGGAAGGAAGGCACTCAAAGGTGAGAGAGGAACAACGGAGGCAGGAGCAGGAGTTGTAAGAGATGGAGAGCTGAGGTCAGGTGTGAAAAGAGGAGATGCTGAACCATGGCTGTGCAGTCATGGAAAACCTTGTGGATTGAATAGTGAACACTGTCCACCTGAGTTTCCATAACTCAGAAAACCCACATTCAGACAGGGCACAGTGAAAACTTCTTTTCTCCTTTCCTCTCTAAATTTCTGGAGAAAGAGGAAGTGAAATGAAACACATGTAAAGCGAGGTCACTTTGGACAGTGTGTTTTAGTTTTTTAAATCCATGGAATCCCAGAATGGATTGAGTTGGATGGGACCTTAAAGCCCATCCCACCCCACTGCCATGGGCAAGGACACCTTGCCCTGGAGTTAATTGTGAGCTTTTGAAATTTGTAACCTGTCCTAGATTTTTAAAGGAATGTAGATGTTGCTTCTCTCAGTGTTGCAAGGTTTAAGTGATTTATTTACCATCATCTGTTTTTCAGAAGTACTTGAGGAGTTTGTACAGATTTTTATCAAGACTTAAGGTGAACATAAGTCACATGAGAAAATGCAGCTTAGTCATCTAAACTAGCAAGGGCTGGATTTGTAAAGGCATTCAGAGTCAATGCATTTATCGTGGTGTTTTCAAGGGGCTTCTTCAGAACTCCCTTTGAAAATCTAATAAAAAAAAAATCTTCTGAAATATGGACATTTAGGCCTTTTGATCTCCTTAGAAACTGGCCCCTAAGTGGAAAATTGCCCTAATTTCCGCTTGCACTTAATCTGCATGAAAAAACATTTATTTTGGTGTAAGAAGAGATCTAGACTTTAGAGCTTCCTGTGTGTATTTGTGGGTTTTTTTGGGTTTTTTTTCCCTAAGAGGGAGATTGTTTATTTCAGTAGTGGCAAATTTCCTCTAAGTGTGTGGCTATGGCCAGATATTAATAACTGTGTATAACTGCAATCCTCAGTGTGTTGTTTTGGGTGAGGCACAGGGAAAGAAGATACTGCTTTTCTGTTTTGCCAGGCCTCTGTGTTCTCACGTGCCTTTCAGAGGATCCCAGTCTTAAACCAGACTTAATTTTCCTGGCAGTACAACAGCTGGAATGACGGGGGTTGGTTGCTGCTTGAGTCAATAAAAAGCAGTTTTTGTGATGGCATTAGTAAAACAATTATCAGCTTGTAATAGAAATAGTGATGGTCCCTGTGCTGCTGGGAAGAGAAGAAACTGGTAAGTGATGGCTTGGCCTTGCTTTGATGGTAGACATATGAATTTAGGCATGTGAGTTTAGACGTATGGGAGATGCAAGCAAATTACAGAGTGCTTGTTGCCAGGGAGTATTGTGTAGTATCCCCCTTTTCCAGCCAGAGCTGTGGGACACCAGAAGTGCACATGAATTTCACCTATCAGCTGAGAACTAAACCCAGCACGCCCATGTCCCATCCTTGTCACTTAATTGCAACTCCTCTTCCCTGCTAAGTGCTCAGTGATCTCTGATTTGTGGTCTCCAGTGAGGACAAGCTCTTTCTTGACAGCTGAGAAAAAGGAGGCGGATTGTGTGTTTGTAGTTTGGGCTGTTTCTTTTAATTACAAGGTTGGATATGACAAAGGAAATGCTTCAGTCTGTATGAGGAAACAGGCCAGTTGTGAAACCAACTTCATCAATCTGACATACCTGGGAGATAATATAATAGGGAGATAATAAAGCAGCTTTGAGCATTTTCAGACAGCAAACTGAAAATAGGGGGCAGCGAGAGCCGGTGGTTTCTGGAGAGTCACAGCTTGTAAAAGTACTTGGGGCAGGGTAAATGACAGAGCTGGGGTGACCTCACATGGTTGTGTTCCCAGCCCTTCCCAGATACCCACAAAAATCCCCATTTACCCTACTGTGAGGAAAACTCTGGAGATTTTTTTGCCCTGTGGCAGAGGCAGAAATGTATTCAGGGAGAAGTCATATCCTCCTTCCTGTTCATCCATCTTGAAGCTGCAGTTCAGAAGGTGATGGATGTCACTCAGTCATTGGGATGTCTTCATGTCAGCCCATGGAAAGCTGTTAAATAGGTGTTGCTCCTTAGGAACTTTGGGTTCCCACAGCTGAACCCTCTCTGCTGGGTCTGATGCTTTCGAGGTGAGCAACATCCCGCTGAGAGTATTGGGAAGAGTCTGAATTTCCCTCTTCCTGTGGTTGCTGAACCACTTGCTGTGCCTTGATGGTTTCAGTGCACCACGCTTGGTATTGCCACAGTTTCCCCTGCCTGCTCACTTGGTCTTGGATCCACATAACTCCTGTGGCTGCCAGGGGAAAATTCCAGAGCCAGGCAGACAGTCCTGGCCGGAGCCTCCAGCAGCTGGCAGAGCGTGGGGGTGATTACAGCCAGATAAAGCTGCTGAACTCGGTGTCTGGGTCAGGCAGTGGCTGCAGTGAAGTCATCCCTGTATCACTGTGGGCATTTTCTCCTGGAGCCTTTGCCATGGGGATGTGGCCGTGCCTTTGCACACCTCAGGCTTCTGCAGGAGCTGTGTTGGTATCACTGGAGGTGCTTTTTAATGAGTCCTGACTCAAGTGCCACTTAAGTACTCACAAGTCACTTTTGCTGTTTTTAGGAGATTAATTTTGGCTTTCTTTTTTTTGAGAAAATGATATGTAACCTATAAGATATTAACTTTTTTCTATATTTGTATGAAAGGGATCCAGTTTGGCTCAGGTCTCTGGGTGTGAGCTGTAGACACAAAATAAGGGTTGCCTGAAACAACCAGTTCTAAAAAAAAAAAGAAAAGGAAGCGTCCAGATGAAAATTAGCAAGAAGGCACCAGGCAGAGCCTGAATGAGCATGTCGTGTAGCAGGGTTATTGTCTATGATTTTCAATAAATTTCAGTGAATTTCCTGATGGTGGCCTTCTCCCTGGTTGTTTTGTTCCCAGTGACTGATAGGCTGTGTTTATTTTAATGTACTTCACAAGGTTGGTGGGTGGTTAGGAAAAAATAGGAAATATGCAATTGTGTGAGACCTGATCCTGGCTTTAATACCTCACATTTCCTCCCAGTCTCTGTGTCCCTGTAAAGCCATTGTTGGCTGTCCTGCAGTCTGTGCTGGTGATTCTCAGTGGTATCCAGCAGGTTGGTCAAACTTTGGGCTATGCAGATAAAGCAACAGTAGAGCTGAGTTGGTGACCTCTTTTTATTAAGGCTTTTACTTTTTGTTTCTTAATTTCACATCTTTTCCTACTTCCCTGGCTTGCTGGGGACACACCTGCTCCTAGGCAGGCAGCTCCTGCTGTGTTTGGGCTTTGCAGGAAATGGGAACCTTCAGAAATTGCATGAAATGTGCTGGTGACTGTTTTAACAGCTTGCTTTGCACCTTCCTTACATTGTCTCTTGAGGATGCTTTCACACTGAATATTGATATGTACTAGAAGGTACAGCACTAACTCTACCCCTTGCGTGTGCAGCGTGCATTTATCTATTCCAGAACACAGACTTTGAAGTAATTCCTGCCATTCTTTTTAGCAAGGGAAGGCAATTACCACAACAAGCTGTAAAATAGCCTGGTTTTATTTTTCCCTTGCCATACCCAGTGGTTCCTGCCTGACTAAATGCCTCGGAGCAGGTTCTGTGGTGAGGGAGGGGGAGTGTTGTTGGTTGAGATTAGTAGGTGTGGCTGCAGGAAAATCCAGCAGCCCCAGTGCAGGTACCTCTTGGTAAAGCTCCAGGGTGCAGTTCAGCTTTAGGATGCTCTATCCAGTATGAGTTTCCCTTACATTTTGACTGGGTGATTTCTCTCTCTCTGTTTTTGGACACAGTGAAACCTTATTTTGATAGATGGGGTTTCTTTTTTTGGTTCTGGAGCTTAATCACTTCTCACTCTCTGACTTCCAGGTGGAACACCAGTACTCACACATATTCACTGTGACAGTAAGGAAAGCCACAAATGTCACCAAAGGAGCCATTGGTGACATGCGTGAGTATTTCTCTTTCTGTTCTGCCTTTCTTCCATGAGCCTGTTGCCGTGGGCAGGGGGATGTGGTGACACATTGTGCATTAAATGGTTGTTAGTGGGCTGGTGGTGGGTTTCTGTCTGCCTTGTTAAAGCCAGGGCAGAGTCCCCGTGTCGCTGCTCACTCTCATTCGGAGAGCAGATCTGCCGCTCCTTCTTTCCATTGATCCAGAAAGGCTGAGTGAGTTGTAAGCGATTTGCCTCCAAGCCAGCAACACCTACAATTAGCTTTTTGGCTCAGTCAGAAGTGCTGTGTGAGTGCAGTGAAACTGGAAATTGCTGCCTCCTCACAGGGCTGTGGTTTGGTGGGGGAAAGAAAGAGCCCAGAGCTCTGCTGAGTCAGTGCAGAAAGCAGAAAAAATGTAAGGCCATTTAAAAAAACCCACCCAAATGGGTCAGCAGATCTTGTGGTAGGGAGATGGATGATGCCAGCACTTCTTCCTCTTTCTGGGAGTCTGCTGAGCCTCTGGACTTTGCAGCTGAACAGGAAACCACTAAGAAGAACAGCTCTGCTCTTCTCTTAAGGGGGGAAGAGGGAGAGAATATTGGCTGAATCTGCAAAAAGAATATTCCTGCTTCCTTAGATCTGACTGCTTTGCTGCCAGGCCATGTCTCCCTTTTCCCAGTGCTCCCCAAGGCTTGCAGGCTGGGGCAGGAAGGATGAGTGTGACTCTTGGCTCCTGCTCTCCCATCAAGCTGATTGGACATACAAGTGTTTCCCAACTCCTGGAAACTTACTTTTGGGTCAAACTACAGCAGCTCCTCTGACCCACAGCTTTGCTTCAGGGGGTTTTCATAACTGAAGTCTACTGTTGATGCTAAAATTGTGGGAGGGATACTTGAAAGGGGGATATTCAACAGCCACAAGTACAAGGGAAGAGATGGGAGCCCTGGCAAAGGGGAAAAAGGGAAGCTATCTGTCATCCCCTGTGGGGTGAGGGGTAGGAGCACACAGAGAAGATGCATTGGGGTGTGGGGGTGTGTGTGTATATACATATATATATATATATAAAATTTCATCTATATGGTGGTCTTTAGATAAGAAGACCTCAGGAAAAGTGCTGGAAGAGAGGAACAAGGAGCCTGTGAGTTTGTGTGTGTGTAAGAAGATGAGTTAAATGGAAAGACACAGGTTCTACACGGGTTCTTGGACACAGGCGTCTGTCATGAGACAGTGGGGGCAACATGCAAAGGGAAAAAAGGGAAGTTGAAGTGGGGGCCCCATGATATGATATTAAAGGGAGACTAAAGGGTGATGAAAGCCTGGAGATCATGGCAACTTTGTGCACCAGAGCAAATACTGTCCTGTATAAAGTACTGTCCTATGAAGTATAAACTTCAAATACTATCCATCAATATAATTGAATTTTTTTTCTAGAAAAAACCCTCTTGTCTTAGCAAGCCATCAAAATCGAGAAGCTGCTGAGGAAGAATATTTTATTTTGATCAAACCTGCCAGAGTGATGCTCTGGGGCCACTGAAACCTGGTTGGCTTCTTCTCTGAGGCAGCTGCCAGAGCTCAGTAGCCTGAGGCACCCCCAGTCTGGGGCATCTCTGGGTGAGCTTCCAAGGACCCAAGGCTGGTCCTTGGGGTCCTGGCAAATCCCCCAAAGTGAGAAAAACAGATCTTTGCTTCTTTTTTTAATTTTGGGAAAATTAAAAGTGTTTTTATTCCCTGTTACTAGAGCGTGGCAGCTACCTGATCAAATGAGTGATTGTGTTAATTGCTATGAGGAGGTGCTTAAAGCTGTGAGTGGGGAAGGGCCTTTACAGTTGATTGTGCCAACCTATATGTATATATATCTTTGTTTTATTTGATTTGATCTGCCTACTGCCCAAAATGAAACTTGTTGAGGGAATTGCTGAACTTTCCCATCGGGTTTTTTATCTCAAGGACAGGAAGGTGGCTGTGACAGACCACATGTGAACCCTGGTTGGGGTGGGTGCCTGAGTGTTGCTCTCCCCTTATGGATGCTCCCAAGCTGTTGACTCTTCTGGGGGATTGCCCCAAATTTTTTCTGCTGTTGTTGCTCCGGGTTATGAACCAGAGATGCTCTGGGAATAAGAGAGTTAATTTTACGTTGTGGGGTGATGGAGGCCTGGGGGAACATGAGGGATTTTGTATGTTTTGCTGGTTTTTTTTCCGTATCAGCCTTTCCAAGACTTTCTGGAACAGCTCTGAGAGATCTGAGCAAATCTAAGTCTATGAAATACGCTGAAGTGCTTTGTGTGATATTTTTCGTCCTGAGGCTCTGAAGTCTACCTCTGCTCAAGGAGTTTTAGCTGGCAGGTCTGGTGTGTGTGGTGCCCCACTCCATGGGTGGCATGGAGGCCCTGACTCCTCTGTCATGGCCATCCACACCTCTGTCTCCTCAAGCCCAGGCTGGGAAGATAACCAGTATTTCTAGAAAGTTTTCCAAGATTTCTTGAGCTCTTCATGAATGGGCAGTGTAAGTGGTTGTGTCATCCTCAGGCCATTTTGTCATTCTGTGGATCTGTGTGTGGGGGTGATAAATGAGATTTCCTGTAAGAACTCACCACCCAGGATGGTGGGGAGGGGGCAAAAGAAGTTTGAGGGCAGACCCTTTCCTTCCCAGCAGTTCATTCAAGTCTCTTATTTCAGGTGTCTGCCCATTTACTGTTGCCTCTGTGGAAGTCCTTCCTTTACTGGTGTCACTCATTTCAGTTTTAGTGTCCCTGTCCGGGTGATTCCCATGCCCTGGATACCATCCTGTCAACATCCAGGTGATGCAGCTGTAGCTTTACAAAGGTTTAAATCCTGGTTTAGAGGCTGCTGCTCTGGTAGGTGTGCTCCGCTCGTTTCCAGGCTGGAAGTTTTGTGAGGTGAGTAAGTGCAGCAGAGGTGTGCTGGCTGACCTTGGCTGGCCGCTCTGTTACTCCCTCTGTCAACAGGACAGGGCGAGAACATGATGTAAGGGTCAGCATGAGGACAGGGACATCTCTCACCTCTTACCCACACAGGCAAACAGGTTCAGTTTGAGGAAATGACTGTCATTTATTGCCAGTTAATTGTAGCAGAGTAACATAGTCAGAAATAAAGCTAAACCTACCTCCTGCTGTACACCTTTCCTTCTTTCCTGCTGCATCCCTGTACCAGCTGTAAATGGGATTGGAGTCAGCCACTGGACCCTGCTGAACTGGCAGAAACACAGTTCGATGAAAAAGAAGACAAAAAAATTTATTAGTAAGAAATTGTTCCCTGTGAGGGTGGTGAGGCCCTGGCACAGGGTGCCCAGAGAAGCTGTGGCTGCCCCTGGATCCCTGGCAGTGTCCCAGGCGAGGTTGGACGGGGCTTGGAGCAGCCTGGGCTAGTGGAAGGTGTCCCTGCCTATGGCCGGGAGTGGTATGAGTCCCTTTCAATCCAAGCCATTCTAGGATTCTATGCCCCTGCTGCCCAAAACCTGCCATATAAAGCTATTACAAGGTGAAATATCAAAAAATCTGCATGGCTTTGGTGAGGATTTCATTATCTTAATAGCTTAGCTTGCTGCTGATTGCAGACCTTGTAAAATCACTTCTCTGGACCTCTTGAAAAAGACCTTGCCTCTGCCCCAGTGAGTTCTTCTATAGTAGATGTGTAGTTTTGAGTCTACTCAGATGCCACCTGAACTGTAGAGCCTTTCCTTACTTCCATGACAGTACAAAAACTTGTAGGAAAAAAGACCAGAGTCCCAAACTGCAGCATTGTGAAAGAGAAATGCTTGCAAACTGGGTCTCCTTTCCATAGCATCTCTCCCCTTCTGGATTTTCAGGGATCTTGGTGGAAAACTGGGTCAGAGGAGGCATTGTAAAATTTGTCTTCTATCTAGATAGAAGCGTTCTGGCTTTCACAACAAATGGTGGCATATACAAAGGAAACCAGTTGTGTGACTCTGCTCTTAATGATCACTCATCTTGCTTAATCCTGTTTGGGATTTGCAGCTTTTCCTTGCTTCATCTTCTTTTGATGCTGTGGTAATGAACGGTGTCATTCTGGGTATTTTTAGGAAAAAATTCCCTTCTTAAAAGTGTTTAAAGTTTGATAGCTCGCAGCACTGGTACTCAGCTTCTATTCCAGTTGCTGTCCACCCCGTTGGAATCAAGGATGCATTTCCACTGCAGTTAAGCTGCTCGGATAAACAAGTGCTGGGAGCAGTGCAGTCACCAGAGCTCAGCTCTGGTTGCAAAACTTGCCCAAACAGAGCTGAGAAGCAGCTCCTGAGTAGCTCTTGGCATGGTCAGCCCACTGCAGGCAGCTGTGGACATCCCCCCAAGTCCAGGAGATGCCCTTCCTCATCGTTTCCTGCATCTCCAAAGGAAACTGGGATGGGAGCACACCTTTACCTGTCTGGCCCTGGCTCTGGGATCTGGGAATGGGGAAGGGATGTCCAGCATCCACTGTTTGTCCCTCACAGCCCTGTGCCCTGAGGCTGTTCCCTGTGAGCCAGAGCTCCTGGGGTTGCAGGTGGCTTGGTTAAACGCGAGTCAAGGCAGTCCAGGCAGGTGTGAGCAGGGTTTTAAACCTGGCCTAGCTGAAAGGGAGGAACTGGAGATTTGCCTGGTTGTATTATAGTTTGTGTTATTGAGCAGCTCATGCTTATGAGCAGCTCATTCAGGACTCATCCAGCTGTTCTCTGGACCACAGCAGGGCCAGTCTTGCACCCTGAATCAGCTACAGTGCACTTTCCTGTCGGAGTGCCATCAGATAAGGCTCTTCCTGCAAGGCCCTGGAGCAGGTCCTGATTTTTGCAAGGGGAAAACAAGCCAAACTGCTCCCCTTTTCCAGCCTAACAGCCTGGGAAAAGTAGGTCAGAGTTGGCCAATCCTCCACATCCTACAAGCTACATGTGCAGGACTTCATGTGGCTGAAATACGGATCCATGAAAGATGGATAAAATAAAAAATCTTAAATGAAAAGTGCTGCTAGCAACTGCTCAAGATGTCTACTGCAGATCTCAGTCTAACACTGGGGCAACCAAATGCTAGATTTCCATTTCCTTGGCACACCCAGTATCCTTTCCCTTTGGTGGGGATGGCCAGTGCTGGGAGGTGGAAGTCATGTTGGAAACAGAAACAGGCTCGTGTGTTCCACAGTGAAACTGATGGAGAAAATGCTGCTCTTCCCAGCTGCAAAAATATCGTTTTGATGAGAAATTCTCTCTGTGAGTGCTTGCCATGGAGTTACTGAGGGGAGACCTGTTCCTGTGAGAGGTTGGTGAAAACTCATTCCCGTCCTAGAGGAAGCTCTCCCATGACTCTGTTATGCTGTGGTGGTGACATGGAGCAGTGCTGGCTCAGGATCCATCTTGTGTGGCTGGAGAACCCCCCTGGCCCTGCTCCAGGCCCTGCCAGGCTGTCACCAGCCCCAGAGCGTCGTGGTAGCTGGGAGCTGCTTCTGTTCCATGTGCTGTCCTGTCTCCAGGCGGAGCTTCCTGGTGGGGCTCCCCTCCAGGACCTGTGGACACCACTGTTCCTCTGGTTTGAGCCTTTCACTCCCTCCATTTAGGAGGAGGCTCCCTCTGTTTATGCCATTTGTCCCCTGTCATAATCTAACTTTTTCTTGCTTTCGATTCTTTTCCTTCTCATCCCCTTTCGCAGGAGTGTTAGGGTTGGGCTAATGCCTGATCCAAGGGAGAATTGCGAAGAACATCAGTCATAGTGAGATGTAAAGGAAAAATATGAACAGGGTAAGAATGTGACACTTCCCACTGATCCTCTCGTCTCCTTGGCTGCCTTCAGTGAGATTCCCTGAGCTGGATGTGCCTTTGGGGTAATCAGCTGTCACTGAGTTTCTCTTGCAGAAAATTCACTGCTTTTCTTTGAATCCACATAGGTCTTCTCATCCACAGCTCCTTGGGTAAGGAGTTCTGCAGGTTGCTGCCTGAAGGAGACTTTTAATTAGTTCTGAAAATGTTTTTTTAAAAGCATGAGCTGAAGAATGTGAACTGGGGTCAGTTTGAGGCCCTTCACGACAAGAAAGATACTAAGAGGCTGGAGCCAGGGAAGGGAATGGAGCTGGGGAAGGATCTGGAGCCTCAGGAGTGGCTGAGAGAGCTGGGAAAGGGGCTCAGCCTGGAGAAAAGGAGGCTCAGGGGGAACCTTCTGGTTTTCCACAACTCCCTGACAGGAGGGGGCAGCCGGGGGGGGTCGGGCTCTGCTCGCAGGGAACAAGGGACAGGAGGAGAGGGAACGGCCTCAGGCTGGGCCAGGGGAGGTTCAGGTTGGACACCAGGAGGAATTTCTCTATGGAAAGGGTGGTCAGGCCTTGGAACGGGCTGCCCAGGGAGGTGTTGGAATCCCCATCCCTGGAGGTGTTCAAGAACTATGTGCATGTGGCACCTGGGGACAAGGTTTAGTGGTGAACACAGTGATGGTGCTGGGCTGGTGGTTGAGCACGATGATCTTGGGAAATCTTTTCCAGCCTTACCCATTCTGTGATTCATCATCTGGGTACTGCCTTGCACTTTGTAGGATTCCAGCTGTCCCACAGATCCGTCTGTACCAAAGAAAAGCTCTTACAACTCAGGAGTGTTCCTTTATGTATTTCTGACTGAACGTGTTCTGAAAGGGAGGGAGAAAATGATCAGCCTTTCTCATGTTTGTCACCACAGGAAGGAACACTTTTGTGGAGGATGGTTTTTAGTGACAGGCTTTATCAAAGCATCCGGCCAAGAGTGTTACAGGGCAGTTGAAATCCAAGGAATGTGTGCTCAATGCTGAGCTTTTAAAGCATTCTTGACAGTTGTCTGAATTAAAAAGTCAAGGGAGGAGACTCTTCTCCCTCACAGGCCCTGAGGCTGCACTTCAGCAATATGGGAAATCAAGCTCTGGGGCTGCTGGGAGAGTCCAAAACCTCTAAAGCTTCCCGATACCAAACACAGACCCAGTGTAAACTTGCTCTGCAGATTCAGAAAACGCTGCCAGTGTAAATTTGTATTAGCAGAGTTTATGCCAGACTGAGAATAATCTGTACTCCATCAGATAACATAAACGTGGACTAAAAATCGTATTGTGGCTTTGGAGTAATTCAGCAGGAATGTGATGATATGCCTGTACTTACTGCAGACCAAATTACCCTGTCCAGGTCTGGCATTTCCATGGACCCGCAGTCAGAGTTGAGCCAGGCCTCCTTCTGTCTTGCTCGTGTCTTTGGTGGTGGAGCGTCATGGTTTGACACCAGCTAAACACCAGGCACCCATGAGAGTCACTCACTGACCCTCCCCTGCCACAGCTGGGCAGAGGAGAGAAAAATGTAATGCATTCCCTGTGGATCCCCGTGGGCTGTGGGTGGATCCCCGTGGGCTGTGGGTGGATCTCTGCATCCCCGGTGGATCCCCAGGGGCTGTGGGTGGATCTCTGCATCCCCCGTGGATCCCCAGGGGCTGTGGGTGGATCTCTGCATCCCCCATGGATCCCCAGGGGCTGTGGGTGGATCTCTGCATCCCCTGTGGATCCCCAGGGGCTGTGGGTGGATCTCTGCATCCCCGGTGAATCCCCATCGGCTGCAGTGGCACAGCTGCTTCACCACGATCTTCACCAAAGCCTGCAGAGGAATCTTGGCTCCGGTGCCCAGGGCACCTCGTGTCCCTCCTTGTCCACTGACTCCGGTGCCTCCGTGTTGTTCCCCTCAGGTGTTCTCACCTCCTCCTCTTCTCTGGCCAGGAAAAAACTGTCCGTGCACACTTTGCTCTGATTTTCTTCTTCAATCTGTTATCACAGAGGTGTTAGCAGCCTCTGCAATTGGCCCAGCCTTGACCAGCAGCTTGTCCATCTTCAGAGCCATCAGGGATTGGCTCTGTCGGACATGGGGAAAGTTTCCAGCAGCTTCTCACAGCAGCCACCTCTGTGGCCCCCCCACTGCCAAAAACCAGGCCCTGCAAAACCAACACATGGAGTGACCGGTTTCACTGGTTTAACAGTGAGAACTAGGCATTTAAATCAATTAAAAAACCCTAAACCCCTTAGACTCTGGCACACTACTAGAAAAATGTTATTTTGTTTAATGCTTCAGTCACTTTTCAGAGTGTATCTGCAAAGAGGCCTGTACAGATAACCTAGAGAAGACAATGTTTCTTTGCTCTTGGCGCTTCTACAAATGTGGTTTGACCAAAAGCAGACTTGTTTGAGTTTTTTTTACCCTTTCGAGGCTGGATCAGTGGAAGCAGTGGTGTCCTGCACCAGTAAACTGGGTGATAGTGCAGTGCCTGTGCTGAGAGCTGGTTCTTCCCTCCATTGAAGTAACACCAGAGATGAAAAGCGCTGTCATAAAAGGCACGAATAATTTTTAATGAAGGTGTTACCTAATCCCAGTATTTCTCAAAGCATAGCTGCTGCTTCAGAGCTGCCTTACTTCCCTTGGAGTCACCTTCCGCTCATGAAATCTGGCACTGCATCACCCCTTTGCAAAATCCCCAAAGCCACCAGCCCTGGCATTCCCTGTGGTGCCTTAAACACAAGCAGCAGTGATTATTCCTGGGGTTTTTAGGTTGCTGTGGCCTTCTGACAGATCTCCTGGCATCTGCATTACTGCTAGACTGTGGATTTGTGTGGAGCATCTCAAGTATCTGTTCCATGGTTGGAGGGACACTTATTGATAAGTACAGTTTTTAAGAATTCCCTTTTTAAAAACTGAAAAATCACATGAAACTGGGAAAACCCATGAATTTAAAATCTATTACTTTTTCTCTTGTCAATGGCAGAGACACCAACTCATAGTTCCGTGCCACTGTGAGGCCCCACAAAATTCACAATTTGAATAGAAATCCTATTGTTGTTTAGCTTCCTTCTCCTTGGACAAAAGAGAGGTCATCCAGCAATTCCCATTATTGGCTTGACCTCAGCCAGGCTGCTCAGCTGCATGTGCTAAACAAGTTGTACTATAGTGCAGCAAACCAAAAAAATGGTGGGAAATACACAAAGATGGTCATTGGGGACGTAGTAGGTTTTTATCAATGGGGTTGCACTTAGTGGTGGATAAATTAAGGGTTATTACCACTTTTTATTTTGAGATATATATATATATATATATATATAGTAGTATTATATTTGAACAGGCTTTCTATAGTTTCTTTTTGGTAATTATGCTGTTGAAGTAATTGAAATTGGAATGACTGAAATATAAATCATATATCTGTAATATTAATCATATTCATATGGAGGCCTGATGACATCCATCTCACCAGACTAACAACATAAGATCAAATAGTTTCCAGTCACTGCAGAAAATTTTACAGGTTTCCTTAATAGCCAGATTGCTTAAAACATTACTCACTTTTCACTGTGAAAATGTTTGACCCTTATTACTGTCCACTGTGTGTTTCACTTGGTGATTCATAATGTAATTTAAGGGGAGAATCCTTTAGCCATGACTTAACCAGGAGATAAATCAAATGAGGAAAAGTCAGTGAATCCTTACTTTCTACCTCTCAGCCATTCCTAAGGCAGCAGTTTAAAAACAGTAGTGGAGATGCTGACTCTGCTCTTGTTATTGGATGTGTGTCTTCAGCCCCTGGAGCTTGGGGGGGGCTGTAAATCTGAATTATCACCAACATTTTGTTAATTACCCCGAGACCTCATTGAGCTCCAAGCTGCTAATTGCAGGACCCTCGTTGGCATCAATGCTGAAAGCCTTAATTGTATTTTTTTAGTGTGCAGGTAGGGTTTGAGATACTTGGCTTAATTGTTAGCTCAGCCTGCCTTGTTCCTGAGAAATGGGGATGGAGTGGCAGTGCTTGCATAAGGAACAGCCCGAGCAGGGCTGAGCTGTGCAGAAACTCTCCTTTCCTCAGAAGTGTCCTGGGAACAAATGCAAATTCCCCCAGGTGCTGCTGCTCAGGAGGCTGTGCTTGGTATCTCAGGCAGCTGCTGCCACAAAAGAGCAATTCCCTGACAGTGCTGCCTCTACAGAGAATCCTTAAGGCTGGAAAAGACTTTTAGGGTCATCAGGCTCAGACAGAGATAATTCTCAGACATGGATAAGTCTCTTGTCGTGATTAAACATCAGCTTTTGACCCATACACCATAACAATTCTTCCTTTTAAAATCAAAATATAGATGGCAGCCTTCCAGTGCTTAAAGGGGCTCCAGGAGAGCTGGAGAGTGACTTGGCACAAGGGCCTGGAGGGACAGGACAATGGGGAATGGCTTCCCACTGCCAGACAACAGGGTTAGGTGGGATATTGGGAAGGAATTGTTCCCTGGGAGGGTGGGGAGGCCCTGGCACAGGGTGCCCAGAGAAGCTGTGGCTGCCCCTGGATCCCTGGCAGTGTCCAAGGCCAGGTTGGATGGGACTTGGAGCAACATGGGCTGGTGGAAGATGTCCCTGCCCATGGCAGGGGTGGGGTGAGATGAGCCTTATGGTCCCTTCCCACCCAAACCATTCCATGATTCTGTGATAACAGCGGTGATCAAGCTATTTTTACTTACATTTTCAGCTTAGTTTTTTTAACATTACATGGCAAATCAATTAGCAGAAGCCTGGGCAGCAATGAAAACATCTATGGCAAGGGTGCACACTGGCTGTTTCATCTGCATTTGATAACTTGAATGTTTTGAAATACATTAAGTGAATACTTTTGTGTTACTTGCCAGGTTGCTGGTAGTTTTTGGTTTCCATCCAAGGAGTGAGGTTTTAATTAATATGGTATAGCTTAAAAAAGTATTTACTATAGCTTATAGCAATATCTTAATCAGAGCAAGCAGTCTTCCAGTGCATTTTCTCCTCATCTGAAGAAGGAAGTTAAAAAATAATAGGTTTTCATTTTCTTAACTGAAAATAGCTCCAAATAAAGTTTCAAACATGAAAGGGCAGGTGATTAAATCTCTGCCTTGGGTTAAAAAGCTGATGAAGGCATGGAGTGGGGTGACTTGGCAAGACTGAACTGCCAAGACTGATTTTTCCAAGTTTAGTTGATCCATGCCTTAGGTTTAGTTTCTGTTTCAACACTTACCAGGGTTTGCCTGATAGGAAGTTAGTAATGGATCTGCAGGTCTGGGGTTTCCACATGCTTTGGGGTTTTAAATATGGATATGAAACCATTTGCTGTTTGTGTTGGTAAGAACAATTAGATTTTTGTAACAGAGTTTGGGCTGATCACATAATCACATGAAAAACTGAATGGAGAGGGAGCCATTGATGTTTTGCCCAGAACTCTGCTCAGCCATCAGGATTTTGGCTAAAATCCAGGTTTTTGTAGGCAAATTTAATCTCTTGGCAGAGCAAGCCTGGGTGTTTATTGCCAGAGTCATGCTGGCTATCAAGACTTAGCAAATGAGACCTTGTCACTTCATGGATTTTTGGTTTCAAGGAGCCTTGTTTCTTTTGATTCTTGATTCTTTTTTTGTGGCAGAGCTTTGTGTAGTAGTTGAAATGAACTAATGGAAAAGTTGGCAAGTTGGAACATCTGCCTGGTGAGGAAAGACTTGGGGCTTGATCCCCCAGTTCCCCTGCCCATAAAGAAGAGACAAGATCAGACATAATTCCTCAGGAGATGATAAAGGTTGCTATTTAAAGGCTTTCCACACTGATCCCCAGCTTTAAATAGCTGCTTGTTCATTACTCAGGGAGCACTGAGACCACCTCAATGTAGCAATTAGCTGAGCCCCACAGGTATGGAGCACAGTGGAAAACTCCTGAGAAGTTGTATTAGAATAAAATTGAATAGGATGTGCCTGGGGACACATTCAGAACCTCCAGAGTGATTTCCAAAAGCCCTTTTTTTGGTTGTTTGGTCAGGTTGGGTTTTTTTCCCCAAAAGACAATTGATTTGATTTTAAATTATCCAACTCCTTTGTTTTCCTCTTTTCCTTCTTCTTCCAGCAGGAGGGAGAAATCTCTCTGGGCCTCAGGAATCTCATGGATAAAGTTTTATTGAACTCCAAGAGTTCTTAAAATTTGGCTTTGCTGAAAAAAGGTATCTTTGGACTTAAAGTGTATACAAGGAGGAATGTTTAGACTTGCTTTTCCTAGTAATAGGAATTAGTCTCTTTCAAAAAGAAGCCTGTAAGAAATAGGTTCCTGTTTGTGGTGGGCATTGGTTTGCTTGGTAACATTTCACTAAACCAGAGGACAAACTTGGAAGAGAGGATTCAGCTTCCTCCTGAGGGACAGCTCTGATCTCAGCTCTCTGTGACAGGGAGGAGGACCCAGGGAATGGCTGGAGCTGGGCCAGGGCAGGGTCAGGCTGGAGATCAGGGAAAGGTTCTTCCCCCAGAGGGTGCTGGGCACTGCCCAGGCTCCCCAGGGAATGGGCACAGCCCCGAGGCTGCCAGAGCTCCAGGAGCGTTTGGACACCACTCCCAGGGATGCACAGGGTGGGATTGTTGGGGTGCCTGTGCAGGGCCAGGGCTTGGATTGATGATCCTGGTGGATGCTTTCCAGCTCAAGATATTCTGTGATTCCTTGATTCTGTGCTGGAAAGATGTGGGTGTTTTACCACAGCAGAGTAGGAGACTTTTGGTGATCCACCACAACCACAGAAATAACTTCCCCTGCTCTCCTGGGAAGCATTGGAGCCCTCGCCCAATCTGACACAAAGAAAAGTCTCATTGTACAGAAAACCCCTGCATGCTTTAACTTGTTAGAAAGTGGATTTTTAGGGCTGCATTTTGTGCTCTCAGGAATGGCTATTTTTAGACACATCCAATGGGATTTGCCAATGTTTCCTTTTCCCCCACTGGTAATTCCTATCAGCTGCAGTTGCCATATCTCTGTTTCCTGTTGGGGTTCTGCGCACTTGTTGTTCAAACATACTGTGTAAATAAGGTCCTGATCCTGTGCTGACTCCCCAGAGCTGTGGTGGTGGCAGTGTTTCAGAGCTGAGCACTCCTTCTGGTGCGTGCAGCACTGCAGTGCTGTGACTGATTTCCTCCATCATGCCCAAACCAGAAAATGTGAAAGAGGATCCAAAACCCACATCAGACTGCTTGTTTTCATTGTTTTGTGGGATACTTGCTGCTGTGACTCAAGCCAAAGCCATTAAAGGCTAGAAAGAGAGGAAGAAGTAAAAGCTTTTACAAACACTTAACCACTGCCTGCCAGACTTTTGCATATTCCCAATAAACTTGACTCAGTCCCTGTACCATTCTGTTTGCTCAAGGCTTTTCCCCTCTCCTCCTAGAAACCTAATGTTTCTTTTGGGGGAATTGTTGATATCATTGTATCATTCCTGTCATTACATTTATGTAACTTACAGAGTTGCTTATCCTTCTGTCCTTGACCATGAGGGGATCTGTGGTTTCACACAATTGTATCTATTACTCCAGCCTAGGCTGGTGTTTTCCCTTGCCTGACCTGTGTTCTGCTGCGCAGTTGACACTCCAGATCCCTACGTGGAGCTGTTCATCCCCACCGCCCCTGACTGCAGGAAGAGAACCAAGCATTTCAACAACGACGTCAACCCCACATGGAACGAGACCTTCGAGTTCATTCTGGACCCCAACCTGGAGAATGTTCTGGAGGTAAATCCCATGGTTGAGCTGGGAAGATGAAGGGTAAAATAACAGTGGCTTACACACATGTGGCATCTGATGTCTCAAGATTACCCCTTTGTTTAAAACGTTAAATCTGAGTTTAGCCATGGTGCTAAGCAAGAGGTGTTGGATAAATTGAATTATTCAAGGAGTAGCCTGGAGAGGCATTACAAGATATGCCTGTGAGTCATCTCTTGGACAGCTCCTGAGGGACAGTAGCTTGTTATTCCTCACATCAGCCATGGAGTATTTACTCCCTTCTTCCTACCCCGATTCAGCTCTTACGGACAGGGAATAGGTGGGACTTAAGTCAAGTGTCTGCCCAGGGAGACAAAGCAAAAGGCTGGTTCTGCTGTGTCCTTCTTGCCTGGAGCCCACCCTGGAGCTCTTCTGGGGACCACTCCATGTGCAGCCTTGTTGGCCAAGCCACTGTTCAGTCTCAGTGTGTTAAACTTCTCCAGGCTGTGCACAAGAGCTGAATGTTAGGTCTAAGTGGGCATGGCAAGGATTTAAAGTTAGCTCTAGTCATTTGTTAGCTCTGTTCTTCATAGAGGATGGCCCTGACATCTGTTCTCTTCTGACCCAATCTTACAGACTTCAGTCTAAATTGGCCAACTGGGACAGAGGCTGCAGCCTGTGAAGGTTTTCCTTGAGCTTTCCTTGTGACCATCAGACCTTGGGTCTGAAAGGGAATTGTGCTTCCTACAAGCTCCCTGTGTTCCTGGGGAAGGCTCTACAGTTTGGGCATTACACCTATGGTCAGCTTGGTGGATCATGAAGAACTATCACCTGCATCCTGCACTAGAGACAAAAGATACTAGGGAATTCACAATGATTTCCTGGGCATCAGTTCCTGCCTGTTCCTCGGTGCCGTTGCTGGGCCCCCTGGATCAGAGCCTGGGCCCTGCTCTGAGCCCTCCCTTACACTTAGGCAACTTCCCTAGGAATGTTTGAATTTGTTGAGGACAAAATTTGGTTTAAGGGTTTTGAAAGGATAAAATTACTAAAATCGCAAATACAGCAGGATGGATTATAGGTAGAAATTGGAAATGTGTCTTTACAGTAACTAAAGGCTGTTGCTGGTTCTGAGCTAGTGCAATGAAATTTCATGAAAATTGTCTGCCAAGAATAGATGATAACATTTAATAAGGGTTAATTGTGGACCTGGTAATGTAGACAAGATTCTGCAATGGAGTACAGTGTCAGAAATCTGTAAAATCACCTCCTCACCCAAACCCTCTGTGAATTCCGAAGCTCATACGCCACAATCCTTGTGACTCCTCGCATTGTTTTAATCTGCATCTTTAATTCTATCCCAAGTGCAGTTCCCTCTGAAGTGTGAGCAGCTCTTCAAAATCCCACTATGAAGTTTTTGCTTTTGGTTTTAAGAGACAGCACTCAGAGATTGCAGGAATGGGCATAAAGTTCTGCAAGGAAACAGAGCAATGTACCATTAAAATAATGAGCTCTTTCCTAAAATAAAGAGAATTCATAATTTCAAAGTGTTGCTTGTGGCACAGGATGAAGAAGGTTCTTTATAGCTGAGAAGAGGCTGATCCCAGATGTAGCAACTAATTATTCAAGTGATTGTATCTTGACTCCTTTTGTTTTATACAAAAGATACAGTCCAAGCCATGAACATGTGATATTTTAGAAGATACAGTGCCATAAAATGGAAAAAAACCCCATAAGTCAAATGAGTCTGGAGATGTGTAAATGATAATTTGAAATTCTTTCTGAATATCTTACTTGAGGACTTGGAAGGCAGCCACCGGGGAAAAAAAAGTCTGCTAGACCTAGATCCACATGGATTAGAGCAAAAGCATGGGATGGTGTTCTGCCATATCCACATCCATCTTTGGGTATTATCACATTTTGGAAAGGTCTGCTCCAGCATGAAAGATTTGAGAAGAGACTTGAAGGTCTGGCTGGATACAGAGAGAAGCTTTGTGTAAAATGGAATGCTGCACTCTTTGCCAAATCACTGCAAATCTTGGTCTGTAGAGTCAAGGCTGGGGTGTGTGGATTCCATCTTCTCTGAAAAGTTGCTGGATGTTTTTTTTGGCCTATCACAGTTAAAACTATACAAGTTTCTCCACAGGGAAATTTTACTTACTGGAAATGTAAAGGTACTGTGCTTTATATGTAGAATTTGAAGGTATTAGAAAGATGGTGAGATTTGCTGCCAGAAAGGTGCTGGGATGAACATCCCTTCATGAATTATCCTGGTGTACTCCTGCAATTCAGTTCCTTGAAGTGACACCTCCACTGTCCATGAGCTTATCCTGGTTTAAAAGAAATGTCTGTTGGCACTGGGCATTGACTGGGTTGGGTCAGGCCCATTCTTTTTCCATATATATATATATTTTTTTTACTTCAGGAATAGGTTTGATGGAATGAAAAAGGGATTTCTTGCAGTAGAATTGAATACCCAGCGATCTCTTCCAGGTTACTCTCATGGATGCCAACTATGTTATGGATGAGACTCTTGGCACATCCACGTTTCCCATCTCTTCTCTGAAACTGGGAGAGAAGAAGGAGGTCCAGTTAACTTTCAATGACGTAAGTTGGACATTCATGACTTTGCCCTGGTCAGAAGTTTTCTGAGCATTCACTGTTGCCCATGGATAAACACGGAGCCTAAAGACACTGTTAAACCTTAATTATTTATCTTCTTACAGCCCTGCTGAGAGGAGAATTAAGCAAAACAGTGCCACTGAATGCCTTGGTGTCCCTGCTGAAAGAATCCTCTCTAGAAGTCTAGTTTGGAACTTTCTCTGCCAAAAGCAGTTTCTTCCTTACTTGATGCAGTTTACTTTTATGGCCTGAGTGTGAGGTTACTCAGAGTTTGCTGCATTGCCCCTCCTGCTGCTGCCTGTGGCTTCCAGAAAGCTGAAGGAATTCTTTTATTATTACATGTTTCACTTTCTGTAAGTGGCTTGTTGTAACACAGCCCTGGTTAACATGCAATGATGCAGTAATTGGATTATTCCCTTTAAACGCATCTGCAAACAAGATGGAGTCATTTGAGCAGGGCTTGTCTGCCTGCACAGTAACTCCTGGCTAAATCTGGGTGGAATTGAGCTTGTTCTGCATGTATTAAAATGTATAAATAGCATCTGCATCGCTGGTTTGGGCTGTAGTTTATTGTATGATGAGAGATCTTGATTTGTCACCACTCTCCTGTTTTCCATGTGGTGCAACTTTAAAAGCGTAGTTACAGCAAATAACTGGTTAAAGGCCTATTTATTGGAAACCAGAGAGTTTCATATGTTAGTTTTAACATTTAATTTGGCATAGCCTTAGGGCAGTTGGAATTTTGATACCTTCCATTATTTTTCTTTTTTAAAATTACTGCATTGTTTGAAGTTTCTGCATTTTTATTTCACTAAGTGTCTCAGTAACTCTTGGACTTCTGGAGCATGGGTTGAGTACGGGTCCTGGTTCTGCCAGGCATGAGGTGGGGCAGTGAGAAAGAGCTGATGAATACATTTTGCAAACACAGTTCACAAAGCTCATTCCATTAGTACAAGGCCTTGCCTTGCTTTAACTTCTCATCAGCATTTAGCAAAGCTTAGTAGGGAGTCATAGGGAAAAAACCAGTGCAAAAAAGGCAAATACACTCTGAAATTTATAAGCAAATAGTTAAGGGGAGATGAAGTCAGGTTGAACCCGATGTAGACAATGTGTACATAGCATGTATTGCTGAGATGTCTGTGGCAGTCTGGGTAAGGTGTAGAAAAGCCATGATATCTCCCTATTGGAATGCTTCCCTCCAAGGGTTTATTTCATGTGCATGCATTTTTGTAAGCATTGGATCACTGCATGGTTTCAGGAGTGCTTTCTAAATTAGTAATACCAGGTGGGGAATAATGTAATTGCTTCCCTGCCTTTGAAGTGCTTCCTGGGTAACTCTTCACTGTGTTTGTTCGTGTCCTCCCTTTGTTGTTTCTCTGCCTCTTCTTTTTCCCCTCAGCTTGCTCATGCTCTGCCTCATTTGCAATTCCTGTTTCAGGAATTGGGCCTGGATGTTTGAGTCAGAGGCAGCTTTGCATCCCATGTCCTTCACTGCTGTCTGAGGGTCATTCTGGGGTGTTGTAGCTCCATGCCTGGTGCTCACATGCCCCAGGTGAGGAGGAGAATCTGGTTTTAGGTGGAGGACACGCTGAGTCTGTCACACTCCTCCAGGGCTGCACCAGCCTGGCCATTGCACAGGAGAGAGTCTGGGGAGCAGAAAATACCTCTCCATTCTGTCTTAGTTCCTCACCCTTGTACTGTTGGATTGTGCCTGACAGGGAACTGGTGCTTTAATCATAATTTTTTAACTTCTTGCCTGCAGGCAGCCCTTTCAGTGCTCTGTGAAAGGCCAACCCATAGCTTGTGGCCAGGGAGTTCAGTGTGGTTGGCAAGTGAAGCCATTGTGCAGTGACATTCATTGCATCTTTCAGCAAGTTGTAAGCAACCACCCTTCCTGACTGCTAGGTAAGGCATATTTAGCTGTGGAAAGACACTTGGTGGCTCCTGTGGAACACAGAGCAGTGATTCCCTCACACAGATGGCAGATGGATGTGATCCCCTGGTTCTCCTGCCAGCCACAAGTGGGTGAAGAGAATCAGATCCCCTCAGGACAGAGATGAGTAGCACTGTCAGAAAGGGATTAGCAGTTCAAGAAAGGCAAGACAGTGGGATCTGAGGAATGAAAGTCAGCACTTACCATCATTTTCCACTCTATTCAGTGCTAGTGGTGTATTTTGGAATCACACTGTGCACTTTAAAAAAAAAATCCATAGAGAAGAATCTCATTCACATGTGCCAAAAATATCCTCCTTTTTAAAAAAAGTGAAGAAGGGGGAAAAAAAAGGAAAAATTCTGACAGTAGTAGTTGATGTTCCAGGTGTGTTTGTGGGTTTTCCCTCTCTAAGTGCTGTAATCATATTTAAATATTCCTTCTTTAGGTCACAGAAATGACTTTGGAATTGTCTCTGGAGGTATGGTGAGTATCTCATATTTTAAAAAAAAGGGTGAAAATACACCAGCAGCAAAGGAATTTTTTTTTTTTAAATTGTTCATTAAAATTTTCATGGAATCACAGAATATCCTGAATTGGAGGGACCCACAAGGATCATCAAAGTCCAACTCCTGGCCTGCACAGGACACCCCAAGAGTCCCACCCTGTTGGGATTTTCTTAAAAACATGTGAGGTAGAGTGCAAAAATTCCTTGTTGTAGTGTAGAAATACCAGCTACTGTAAAAAAGAGGAACTTTTACAACTGAGGTTTATTTTCATGTTGTAATTCTGTCATTGACTAAACACCCTTACTGGGACTAAGATGTGTGACCCTTCCAAATGTTTGCAGGGTGAGGCCATCCTGTGTCAATCTCTCAGCCTGATTTATGTGAAGGGCTTTTCTTCTCGAGGGCTTTGTCCCTAAAAAAACCCACAGACCTCGCTCAGGTGCAGCTTCATCCTCACTGTTTCACCTTCTCTGGGAACTTGGCCTCTCACATTAACTTCCAGCATCTATGACTGCTGTTACAGAGCCCCTAAAATGTATTTAAATGTAAATACCACACAGTGCTGAAGGCAAAGGTGAAGATTAGGGCCAGGAGTTCTCCATGTAAAAGCTAAGCAGATATCTACCTTTATTTGTCCCTTTTTTTCCCCTCTCTAGCTGCCTTTCTCCCTCATTCTTCACCTATCATGGTGAAAGACCAAAAATCACTTTGAGGCATAATCAGAAAAATGTATTTTAAATCTAAAAATGATTTCCTGAGAGCAAGGCATTTAAGGAGTCATTTTTTGTCTGTAACTATAAATAGCACCACGGACCACTGTAAAAGTTAAACTCTTTCCTGATACCTCCAGAGACTGACAAGCATTCCCCGGGGATAATTTCTGCTCATCCTGTTGTACTAGGAAAATGCATTTGTGGGTGGTTGAGACCACCCTGAACCAGCCAGGCTTTGTACATTACAAGTATTTCATATCTCTGACATTAAATAAACAGAACATGCTTGGCTGTGTCTTCTCCTTAGGCTTTGAAATGTAAAGGATCTTATCAAGTTCTGCTGCTATTCCTTGATAGCCATGCAGATTGTGAATATCTTCATGGAACATTGCTTCTAGGGAGTCTTTTCCCCCCCTTTCTTAATTATATTATTTTATTACATACTAGTTTTTTTTAAAAACCTGGGGAATCATTCTCTGAGCCTAAATGGATCCATTTCACCATTGTGTGCTTTTCAGTGGGTACCAGGGTGGATTTGTCCACTCCTCTCTGCTGTCCATGAGAAGTGGCAGCTGAAGTTGTACCTTCATTTATGTACAGCACCGAGATCCTTACACAGGCTTGTGTACATGTTTTATCCCACAATGTGGGGGAAAATACAGAGAAGAGGGCTTAGATTTTTCTGTGGTATGCCAGTATGATCTGTGCTGTAAGATTTATAATTGTATGTGAGTGGAGAACTCGCTTGCTGTATTTAATTATTTCCTTTTAATGAGTTCTATATAAAATGGATGTCTCAAAGACGTGTTGTACTTGGCCTCCATCACTCCAGAGCTGATGAATGGTGTCACATGAGAAATACAATTTCGTTTCATCTTATGTAAGTGAATGAGGAATTTCTGCTCATATCTGCTCATTTCCCACGGTGATGTTTGTGATCCTGTTTGGAACTGAGCCTTTTGTACCAGCCTGTCCCTTTTCCAAACAGCTCCTCGACGGACCTGCGGTTCAGCATGGCCCTGTGCGATGAGGAGAAGAGGTTCCGGCAGCAGCGCAGAGACAACATCATGCACAGCATCAAATCGTTTCTAGGGGAGGAGAACAGCCAGAACCTGACCACTTCCCGTGATGTAAGTTTGGAGAGTTCCCATCAGGATTAGCATCCCCTTTGGAATTCTTCATTTGCCTGTGAGAGGAAGGAATGAGGTGTGCGAGGTGGAAGAGTTCGATGTAGAAAGATTGTAGATAATAAAAATTCTTTTCCTCTATGAACATACAATGTTTAGCCTGGAGAGTAATTTTTCTTGGCTCTAAAGTTAGAGATTAAAGTTTATGACCAGGGGGAACAGTTTTAAACTATAAAAGGGGAGATTTAGATCAGATATTAGGAAGAAATTCTTGCCTGTGAGGGAGTGAAGCCCTGGCACGGGGTGTCCAGAGAAGCTGTGGCTGCCCCTGGATCCCTGGAAGTGTCCAAGGCCAGGTTGGACGGGGCTTGGAGCAGCCTGGGCTAGTGGAAGGTGTTCCTGGGGTGGCATTGTGGTGGTACTGGATGGGCTTTAATGTCCTTTCCAACCAAATCATTCTGGGGTTCTGTGATTCATTGGCCCTCTAAACAAACTGCTCCAACTTTTCCTGTTTGAATCCCAGACATTGTGAAGGTGTTGGCTCTGAAGGGAGATTGCCATCTGAAAAGTGCTTCAGGGTGTGTGAAATATCTGCTGAATCCTGCAGTGGCTCTGGGCACTCAACCAGCACAGAATGTGCCCCTGCATGCCCACTACCCATCCCATACTCTGTGACCTTCATCTCTGAAAGAGTAGGCAGGAAATGAGCTGGTTTAAATTTAGAGTCAGCTTGGAAATTAGTTTATTTCTTTCCTTCCTTCTTTTCCTTGAGCCAGTTTTACTGGATTAGGGTTATGAAGTTTTATTTCTTTGAAACATGGGAAAGTACAGCTTTCCTTGACTTGCTGGTGCTTTGAACCGAGCCAAGAGGAAGGGAAGCCAACAGATCTCAGTGGGCTGATGCTGGCTTGGGTCATATCACAGAATCAGGGAATGGTTTGGGTGGGAAGGGACTGTAAGGATCATCCAGTGCCACCCCCTGCCGTGGACAGGGACACCTTCCACTATCCCAGGTTTCTCCAGCCTGGCCTTGGACATTCCCAGGGATCCAGAGGCAGCCACAGCTTCTCTGGGCACCCCATGCCAGGGCCTCACACCACAGTGAGGAGAGGAGCCAGATCCTACTGAGCTCTTAGTGATGCATTATTTAGAGTTAATTAAGAATCCATTTGGTCCAGATCTACTTATTTTGTTGTAGCTTTTTCATCATCTTCCTTCCTTGCTCATTCCCTCTCCTGTGCTGCTCCCTGAATTGTGACAGGAACACTTGGTGCCTGTGGGGGTGTCAAGCAATAAACAGAGTCCACGAATTAATCTGGGTTTATTCCTTCATTGGCATTGATTCCTTTTTTTGCATTTTTAGTATAAGCAGAATGTGACACTCTTTTGCAACCAACACTGAAGAGTATCTTTTGAATTTCCATGAAGTTTTGGGCAGGTGGTAAATATTTCATTCTTGTGTACTTTTGAACTCTGTCTTGCTGCATGAAATGTTCTTATGTGAACTTTCTGAGGAACATGAAAGAATTTAACAAGTATTGTACATAGTTTAATTGGAGTGAGATAAATTGTGTGTATTGTGAAGGAACATTTTCAAGGTTTCCTAATTTTCAGTTCAGTTATTTTAATCTTAACACATGCAGATCTTATCAGAGTAGGTAATCTGTCAGTGGGACATTGGCGTGACCTAGAGCAGAATAGGATCTTCCTCAGAAAGGATGTGGATATTCTGCCAAGCTCCAGTTGGAACTGGAGTGATACTCAGTGCCTCAGGTCTCAGTTCCATGCAGGTGGTATCTGTGCATGAATTATGGCAAAGGATAGGTAAGATCTCTTATTCTTTGTGTCATCATCTTCCCTTGGTATCCCTCACTGTCTCCAATACTGAAATTTTATCAGTTCAATTGCATCTTCCCAGACAGTAGCTGTAGCTATCCTCCGTTTTTCTTATGCCAAGTGTGTATTTCTAAGCTGACTTGTCAGAATTTTTATCTGTTTCTAGCAATGAAAAAACCTATTTTGTTCAAATTAAACTGCAGTTTTACTTTTATTGCTAGAGATGGAAGATAGCAGGAGGATTTATTGGATGTTTGGAGTCTCAACATGAAGTTGGGAGACATTGAGTAGTCTCAGTTGTCTGTGGGCCTTGTTTAATCTTGGACAAGTCACTTACTCAAAGTTCACCCAAGTTGCTTTATCTCTTGAGTAGCTTGTGCTTTGCAGGGATGCTGGGAGACACTTAATGCCTCTGAATTCATTATACATGTCTGGATGGAGAAGTGAGTAGTTCCAAATTTGCTAACTTAATCCTTAGGCACATTCTGGAAACACAGAGATTTCTCATACTTTCATTGTTGCTCAGTTTATTTTTATAATTTTTGCCTCTTCAAGCAATTTTCTAAAAATACCGTGATCTTCTAAAGAAAGCATGTAGTTCTCTACAAACTGGATTTGCAGAACAATTTTTTAATAATCATTTGTGTGCCCTATGGCATTTTTTTTTCTGACACAGATATTCAGATTTTGTGCACCGTGTTTCCAGGGCATTTGGATAAAAACATCTGCGCCACTTGTTCCCAAAACAAGATGTAGTATGGTTCAGTTTTTTCTTGCCTGATTACTGGAAGATATGATTAAGAACCTTTTGGTTTGAGTGATCTCATGTGCTGGTGGTTCTGTACAAAGGATTTAGGGTTCAGTAGAGGAGTGTGCAGCATTTGGTATCCTCTTTTCTCTGTTCTTCATCAGGACATGGTTTCCTGGTTCTTGGCTCTGGGTGCTCTGGCTGCAGCTCCTTCCCCCCTCCCTGCCTCTGCCCTATTTATCCTAGAGGGCAACTTGCAGGATGGGTGTATTTCATTTCAGTTTTTACTGTTTTGTGCCTTTAAACATGTTGGAAACTGAATTGGAGCTAAAAAGCTGTTTTGACAAACCTGCCTGCTTCCTCTGCAGAGCAGGAGAGGACTCTGAATCTGCCTCACTTGATTTATGCTGCAGCTCAGCTTGTATTGAAATAAATGAGGGGAAATGTGCAGGAGGTGCTTCTCTTCAGTTGTTTTTTGTCATCGTTTTAAAGATTTATTTATTTACTGTGCAATGCACGGGTGCTGGGGAGGCTCAGCCTGGAGAAAAGGAGGCTCAGGGGGGACCTTGTGGCTCTGCACAGCTCCCTGACAGGAGGGGGCAGCCGGGGGGGTCGGGCTCTGCTCGCAGGGAACAGAGACAGGAGGAGAGGGAACGGCCTCAGGCTGGGCCAGGGGAGGTTCAGGTTGGATATTAAGGAAAATTTCTTCGCTGAAAAAGCTGTAAAGTTTTGGAAGGGGCTGCCCAGGGCAGTGGTGGAATCATCCCTGGAGGAATTAAAAAAATGTGTGGATGTGGCACTTGGGGACAAAGTTTAGTGGTGAACATGGTGGTGGTGCTGGGCTGATGGTTGGACCTGGTGATCTTGGAGGTCTTTTCCGACCTGAATGATTTTGTGATTCCATAATCCACTTTCCCCTCGTTGTATCCACCCTTCCCAGTGCAGGAATCTGGGATGCCCAGAGTGCCTGTGGATCCAGGAAGCATTGCAGTCAGGATGTTGGTGACTCTCCTGGACATTCCCAGCCTGTCTCCATAGCGGATTCCTCTGCCTCTGGAGGAACACTCCCATTTTCCCTGGTGCCTGTGCACTGATGAGTGGAGCAGAGGTGCTCTGGAAGTGTTCTCACATACTTTCTCCAGGCTCGCACCTGCAGGGGACATCTCCACTCTGTTGGGATGTGTCTGCTCAGGCTGAGTGAGCAGTGCTCCTGAGGAGCTTCCAGAGTTTCCCCACGTTATTAAAGGAGTGATTACTGACATGGCTCTTCCTTCAAAGCAGCTGCTCCGTTATTGGGGCGTTGGCTTAACAAAACACATCCCAAACCCTTCCCTGGGCTGTGTCATTTTTGGGATAGATCCGTATCTCTGAAGCTGCACGATGAATGTGGGGCCAGGGAATACCTGTGGTTTCTATTACTAAAGCTGAACACTTATGAAGGAGGTAACAAAATAATCTCACTGCATGAAGAATAAGCAGTTTTGGGGAGTGGAAGCCTCAAGAAATGTCTTGAGTGCCTTGGTCATTGTTCATGGGCATTTCCTTGTGACGGTCAGTCCTCAGGGGAGTCTCATGGCTTGAAGCATGGAGTCTGCAGAAAGAACAGGACTCTGTAGTCACATGGATCCTTTTATCACTAATTCCATCTATAGGCACCTGAAATTGCCTTTCAGGGAGATTTTTGGCAGATTAGCAGTTTGATCAGATAGGGGCTTTTGGCACAGCTGTGTGATTCTTTTTATGCTCAGTAACAACCAAGAGGTGGTTCCTTTGCCACCGCTGAACAGTGGAAAATCCTCCTGGGTTTTGGAAACTGGGAACCAGATGGGCCCTTTGCTTAGGCCAAAACATGTGATGGTGGGAGCAAGTACATTTTTATTTTATTTTGTCTTCTTTTTAGATACCTGGGGAAGCTGTGCAGTTGAGGGGAACAGCCTGGATGTCAGGGCTGGGCAGTAAGAAGGAGAGGAGTGTAAAATAAACCCCTGTGGACACAGTTTTAACCTGGTGCCACAATAACCATCCCTGGTTCTGGTCACTCCTCTCTCTGTGGCTGAGTAGTTGTCCAGATCCACATACATTCCCGCTACCTCTCTGGTAGTTTTTGCAAAGTGGTGGTAAAATTGAGACTGTCTTCATGCTGTGTAGTAATACTGGATGTTTTTGTTATAAAACTTGTTTTTAAACTCCCAATCAAAATATTATTTGTTTCTGTTCTGTTTCTCATTAGTAACTTTTACTGCCATTGGCTCTGTCACAATGATATGAATTGGATTAAACCTGGTGTTTATGTTGCTTTAAAAATCTCTGTGGTCTTGTAACTGAACAGTTCATGTAATAACTAAATTTAATATCTCCTCTATTTCGGATCGTGGATAAGAAGGACAGACAGTTCTAAAGAAATTCTGAGTATACTTTTGTTTAGAAATCTTGCTACAAGTGCTGACTTCTTCAAATAAATTCTAATTCTTCTTGGGGTGTCCAGGGGTTGGACTGGATGCTCCTGGTGTGTCCCGTGTCACTGATGTGGTGGTGGTGTTGCTCTCATCCCTGCAGGTGCCAGTGATCGCCGTGCTGGGCTCGGGAGGGGGGTTCCGGGCCATGGTGGGCTTTGCTGGAGTCATGAAAGCACTTTTTGAGTCAGGAGTCCTGGACTGTGCCACGTACATTGCTGGGCTCTCTGGATCCACCTGGTAAGGCTTTCCTCTTGGTTATCCTCAACTGTTCTGCAGCAAGTTCTGAAGGAATTGGCACGAGAGCTGATTTATTTCTATGGTTATAATTCACAGCACATTTTACACGTCCAACTCTGCTGGGGGAGGTGTCTTGAATGCCCCAAAGGGCAAGGACAGCTCAGGCTCCAGGTGCTCTTCAGGAGCTTTGAGAGCAAGAACGGATGGAAAGAGGTGCCACACATATGCACCTGCATTTCTATATCAATGCCCAACATGTGTTGTTTTATTTTCCTGATGAAATGTGAAAAACCAAAAAAATCCCTTGTGATTTGAAGCTGATGACCCAAAATATCAACCCAAAATATGTTGTATGCTTTGGGAGGGCTTTTAGAGTGCCTCAAAATCACTGAAAGATCTTTTGCTCCGTTTTACACCCAATGTAAAATCCTGGTGGATTTACTGGGAACGTCTAGGGCCTGGCTGCCACTCTGCAGAGCATCCCACTGTGGATTACCCTGTCTCAGTCTCACTGGCACTGTTTAATTTAGAAAATACTAAAATTTTAAAATACTTCATTTAGCCTTGAGGAGCAGGCACAGGTATTGATGGGGGAGATCTTAGTGTTGTCTTCAGTTCCTGGTAAGTCACTGTGAAGAAGAGAGACTCTTTTTGGAGATGCCCAGAGAAAGGACAAGGAGTAATTGGATTAACTCTTAGGGAAACTATGTTGCAGTGAGAGTGGCCAAGCACTGGAATGTGTTGAGCCATCCTCACTTGAGTAGGCTGGGAGCAGTGTCATCTTCTCAGTCTGACTCAGGCAGTGCTCATGTGAAAGCTGAACTTGACTGAGCACAGCCTCATCTGACTTAGGCTGGCTCTGCATTGAGCAGGAGGCTGGAGCAGAAACCTCCAGGATCCTTTCAGACTCAGTGATGAGATTAAACAAATGTCTTATTTCTGTGAGAGGAAAAGACTTGTTGGAATATAAACGAGCAGGGAGTCTGCCTGGGATGAGTTTTATCATCTGATTTAGCTCTAAGGAAGCACCTGAATTTTAATTCCATGCAAATACTCTAACTCCAAAGTTGACTCCTGAAGGAGGTAATGATCAGTTCTGTTCCTTGGATGGGTTTTTTTGTCAATTATTTTTCATTGTGTGAAGCTTGCTTCCCCCCTCCCAGACTAGAGGCAAGCTTTCAGAATGCCAGGAGGTTTTGAAATGCCAGAAGTGTCTGTGAACTAGAGTCAGTTTCTCCTTTAGATTGGACTACAAAAGGTTGGAACCTGAGTTTTCTATCACTGGTGGCGGGGGCAGATTTATCACTGTCCACTGAGAGATGGATGCACTTTGGTCACAGTTGTGGAGAGCAGAAGGTGGATGAAGAGCAATGGAATAGTGCAGCGTGGTATTAAAACATTCCCTGTGTTTCTGGGGAAGGGTTTGCCAACCCTGCTCAGGACAGATGTCAGTCTGCTGGCTGTGAGGTCTCCTTTGGGGATAACCCAAGGGTGAATACGTAGTTGGTCTAATGTGAACCTATAAAATCTGAGTTAAAATAGCGAGATTATCTGAACTTCTGCAGTCAGAAACAGATTGGAGGCAGTTGTGTTTGAACAAATTTGCTTTTGCTCTCTGATGTCACCCTTCAGTCTTTCCTTGCTTGTTGAATAAACAAATTGACACCTAGGCACTCCCTTTCTTTTACTTCTTTTCCATGCAGTCTATCACTTGGGAATAATTCTCTTTTCTTTTTTTCCTGAAGGGTGGAGAATTCCTTTCCTGGAGAGGCAGGTTTTTGCTTGTCCACTCAGCTGCATGCCTAACCTTGGAGCAGTGCTTTTCTGCCATCTTGCTTCAACCTTGTGCTGACTTCTCCAGCTGCATTCCCCTTTCCCTGCACCCAGGAGCTGACCTGGAGCCCATGGATCGAGTCCTGGCAGCCCATGTGGGACAGGGTTGGTTGTGCTGTCACAGAAATGGCTGGGCATGACCCTGTGTGTCTGAGCTTTGTTTGCAGTAAAACTAACTTGTTTCTCAGTAACAAACTCATTATATGCCTCTCCACATCCTCACAGTCAATTAACTCTCTGCACAGGTTGTAGTTGTTGTGCTTCAGTTTATTATGGAAGCATCATCTCCTGGAAAGTGGGGCCATATCCGTCCCAGATATCCATCCCTCAGGCCCTGGGCTGAGCCCCCAGCATGGGCAGCAGGAAGGGGATTGGGATTCTGCCCCTGTGCTCAGGTGAGAGCCCACCTGCAGAGCTGCCCCAGCCCTGGGGCCCAGCACAGGAAGGACCTGGAGCTGCTGGAGAGGCCAGAGGAGGCACCAGGATGATCAGAGGGGTGGAGCAGCTCTGCTGGGAGGAAAGGCTGGGAGAGCTGGGATTGTTCAGCCTGGACAAGGGAAGCTTTGGGGTGACCTCATTGTGGCCTTGCAGTGCCTGAAGGAGCTGCAGGAAAGATGGAGAGAGACAATTTCCAAGGGATGGAGTGACAGGACAAGGGAGAACGGCTTTCCACTGCCAGAGAGTACGTTTAGATGGGATATTGGGAAGGAATCCTTTCCTGTGAAGGTGGGGAGGCCCGGGCACAGGGTGCCCAGAGAAGCTGTGGCTGCCCCTGGATCCCTGGCAGTGTCCAAGGCCAGGTTGGATGGGGCTTGGAGCAGCCTGGGCTAGTGGAAGGTGTCCCTACCCATGGCAGGGGGTGGCACTGGATGGGCTTTAAGGTCCCTTCCAGCCCAAACCATTCTGGGATTCTGTGATACACTGAGATATTTTAGGAATTTTTCAGTAGTGATAATGAACTGGAGGGCAGAGAGGTGCATCTTACAGGGAGAGAACTGCATGTGTTGTCCTGAGACCTCCAGTCTGCCAAACTGAGCTATGCCAGCTGGAAGAGCTCCTTTCAGCTTAGGATGCTCTGTCTGGAAAAATGAGGACACTGTAATCATTTACTTCATACACATTATGGAAATGCCTGTTGAGTGTTTGATCCTATGCTTATATTTAGAACAAATTGCTCAGCTTTCTGTGCTCTGAGAAAAAGGAAATGACAATTTCCTGTGTGAATGGAGAGTTAATTAACCTGATTTAATCAGTAATTGTATCAAATCATTTATGAGCTATTTGTAGCTTTCAGGCAGCTGACTCTGCAGCAGGTTTGATGCTCACAGAGGCTGTTTGCCATTGCAGGTACATGTCAACTCTGTATTCCCACCCGGATTTCCCAGCCAAGGGCCCAAAGGAGATCAACGAGGAGCTGATGAACTCCGTGAGCCACAACCCCCTGCTGCTGCTCACCCCGCAGAAGGTCAAGCGCTACATCGAGGCTCTGTGGAACAAGAAGAGCTCGGGGCAGCCCGTCACCTTCACAGACATCTTCGGGATGCTCATAGGGGAAACACTCATCCACGATGTGAGTGCTCGGCTTCTGATGCTGTTAAAGCTGTCAAACTCTTCCATCATTCCCACCACTACCCTTTTTCTGGAATGACCTTAGCGACATTTAACGAAGGGTGCACATTTTGCTATAAGAAAAACAGCGTTTGCTTAAAAAATTACTTGAAAGATCCCCCTGGTTTTTTGAGAAAAGGGACAACAGGAGAGCTTCACACTCTTGTATTCTATTATTGAAAATTCCTGATTGGCTGAGTCAGGCACACAGACTTCAGAGTTCAAATGAGTCAGGTGAGCAGTAACTGGATTTGGTCTTGTGGCAAGATTGAAATGTGTTAATAGATTTGCAGATGTGTTTTATACACTTCTAT
Organism: Corvus kubaryi; assembly: GCF_017639235.1. Lineage (NCBI taxonomy): Eukaryota > Metazoa > Chordata > Aves > Passeriformes > Corvidae > Corvus > Corvus kubaryi. The sequence continues at coordinate 1,509,551 of NW_024581118.1, forward strand.
CTCTCATGAGTGTACACTGATAGTGGGTTTTATTTTAAACAATTATAACACTGAAAAAGAGGCAGCACAGCTTTTAGTGGCAGATGTGCAGAATTCTGATGCTGAAGGGCTGTTAATGATTATGTGAGGTTGGTTAGAAGTCCCTGTTTACCAAGGGATGAAACAAATGCACAGATGTTTAGTTTAAATCAGAACCTGACACATCAGTGAAAAATGGCACTCAGGCTGGTGGTTATTTACAGATAACACATGTCAGTGCTATTGCATCATAATGACTTCAGCCTTTATTTGATTGCAGGCTCCAGAATGTTTTCCAGGAGAGATGCAGGTGGTTAGCAAATAGAAAAGCCTCCTCATAGTGCATTTGGTGTTCTCAGTTACCTTGTGGCTGACTCTTCAGAAACAGCCCAGGTTGAAAAACGTTACCTAATTCTTCCTACGAGATATTTCCTTGCTTTCATCTTTCAGAGTAAGAAAAGGAAAGCACTGGCTTCGTCCAGCAGAGCTGATTGCTTTTTGGGCATGTCCCTTTGGCTTGTGGAACATAAGCATATTTCCTCTTCCTGCCTCCCACTCCTTCCTTCCTTAATTGTGCAGAAAAAAGGCATCCAGGCAGATTACTTCCTTTTACCAATTCTTCTGTTTTTCATAGAAGTAACTGAGTTTGCCTACATTTTTTCTCAAATTTCAGAGACAGGAGGAGTCTCCCAGATCTTTATACAAAATAAAAACATGTGATGTTTATTTTTTATATATCATATATATATATATATATCAGCAAGCCTTTACAGGATGTCTTTCTTTCCTTGCAGAGGATGGACACCACTCTGAGCAACATGAAAGAGAAGATCAATAATGCCCAGTGTGCTCTGCCACTGTTCACCTGTCTGCACGTCAAACCAGATGTCTCAGAGCTGATGTTTGCAGGTGTGTTCCCAATCTGTGTTGAGTCACTTGTGGCAAGGAGAGAGGTGTGTGGCTGACTAAAATCCCCTTTTTTTTAATGCACCTGAGACTAATTGCATCTGACTTCTGGGAATCTGACAGAGTGATAAGAAGTTACTCAGGGATAGGTGATCACATACTCAGATAGGAGTGCCAAGCCAAAGAGGAACCTGGTGACTCCACCAGGGAAAAGATGTTTAAATTAGTGTATCAAACAGGGAAAGGAAAATGTCCTCAGTCACCTTCTCTTTCAGAGAAGGGTGAAATCAGCAATTAGTCTTGATGATCTTAGAGGTCTTTACCAACTTTAATGATTCTGTGATTAAAATTAGACAAACAAATTAGATATAATGCCTCTTTTTTACTTCTTGCCCAATGTAAAGTGCTGTTGGTAATACAAAAATCCGTTTTTCTTGTATTTATTCCATCGGTTTTAGTCCTCTCTGGGAACTTCAGTTGAGAGTGGGTCCAGTTGTGGAAGATGCCACACAAAGATAAGGATGTGTGCATCTATATATAGTTATATACAGAACTGAAAAGGGAAGTGCCAAGGTGGTTTCTCCAGGTTTATGTCATTGTATTTCCTGAAATAGTTATTTGGAGAAGTTGCTGTCAAAGCTTTGGTTGGAAATGAAAATGAGGTTGTGAATTAGGCTAAATATTTCATGGGAAAATGTGTCTTTAACTTTGCTACTTAGGAAACTGATAACTTTTTGTTTGAAAATAGGAGTATTTTGGATTTTAGATGAACTTCTGTTTTTCAGTAAATTTTAAAACCAAAAGGATCTTTAGTTAATAATGTCTTTCTCTAAGCAAGATCAGAAGCACCTGAAGGCTTTACTCTGCTCTAAAAAGAGGTATTCCTTGTGCTAGTGGATCTTGGGTTTGCCTTTTGAGGCTGACATCTCTGTTATTATAGAGGGTGCTAGATCCTGAACAGAAATATTTACATTTCCTAATTTACATTGATTTTAAGGTAGAAATTTTGTTTTCCTGAGCAGGCTTTGTGATTTGAGAAATCTTCTTCAGTGCAAATGCAAGCTGGAAGTGGACTAACACAAATTAATTCTAATTCTCAGTTCAGCTTTGCTGTCACCCTGGTTCTAAATACATATCTGCCAATTCATGTTTATACAGCCAAAAGGAGATATGCAATTCCTGGACTGGGTCTTCAAAGGAATTTCCTTCGGTTCCAGTGAATGTGAAGATTTGTGGGTGATTTATTTGGAAAAATAGGATGTTGTATTTGACTTAGCTCAGATAAGCATTACCCTGTGAAATGAAACTCCCAGCAGTTGTGATTAAATCTTTCCTTTTCAGGACAAGAGTTCACCTGCTCCACAGATCAGCAGGAATATCCTGAGGGTGGATGGCATTCCATGACATGTGGGGATTTTTCAAAGTGCTCTCTTTTGCCTTTCTTTTTCAGAATTACTTCTGATTTGTTTAGAGTCAAATCAATCCCTGCTAAAGATAGGGAAGATGAAATAGATGAATGAGTGAAATGCTAAAAAGAGAAGTTATGTTTTGCTTGTTATTTGCTCCCTTTTTGAACTGAATTCTCTGATGGAAGCAGCTCCACTGGTATCAAAGTGTTTCCAAGTCAGCTAAGATCCATTTTCAAAGGCCTACATCAGTAGAATGTAAATAACTTCTGAAATTTTCTGCTCCAATCAGAAAATGCATTTGAACATTTTATTCTGAATTTTTCTTGAGCTCTCTGTTCAATAAAATGGACTTTTAAAAGATATCTTTAGCAATGTTTGAATTGATTATCAGCTGCCTCTCAGCTTTGCCTTTTGATACTGGATTTCCCCAGAAACTTTAGGTTTGGGTGGAATCCAAATAGCTCTCCTAGAATATTTCACAACCCTTGGGATATTCAGTGATTGTTGTGCCACCTCTGTCACTGCTCTCCATATTTTTGGTGGAATTGCAGTGAAGGAAAAGCAGCTTGGAGCTTAGACCCACATGTGGCAGGGAATCATGTTGAAGCAGGGGATGAAAAGCAGATGTCATTGTGTGTTCCTCATTTGTGATCTCTCCTTTTATACCTCTGGTTTTCCAACCTCATTCTTTTTACCAAAGTTTATGGTGATAAGAGAGAATGAGGATTCTTCCCCTGCTGAGATATCACTGACCTTGATTTGATATTCCTGATGGTTATTTGGCTTCCCATTTCACTAAAATGTCTTTGCTTGGAGAAAGGTTTCATTCATTTCTGTGTTTTCCTCCTCTGTTTCTATTCAGGGTGAGATTTCTGACTGAGCACAATTTTGTTTCTGACTTTGCAGACTGGGTGGAATTCAGTCCATATGAGATTGGAATGGCCAAGTATGGCACTTTCATGTCTCCTGATCTGTTTGGAAGCAAGTTTTTTATGGGCACAGTGGTGAAGAAATATAACGAAAATCCCTTGCATTTCCTGATGGGTGAGTATGTGACAGGAAGAGGCTTGAAAATAAAAGCAATTTCAGTAGTTCATGGACTTCTAAATTCAGTCACAGAAAGTGTAAGACAAGAAGTGGAGCTCTCAGTCTGCTGGAAGACATTCATTTGAAAGATTTCAGAGATACGGATACACATTGTTTATTTGTTTCTTATTTCCATGGTTTTTCGTTCTGATTTGGACATCTGAGCTTATGACTTGGCCCACTCCAAACTCAGAGGTGTATTCAGAGAGCAACCAACTGCTTAAATAGTGCTTTTTAAGATATGTGGGGTTTATTTTCCTTCTGCCAAGCACCATTCATTGTGTATTTTTCCTCTTTCAGGTGTCTGGGGCAGTGCATTTTCAATATTATTTAACAGAGTCCTTGGTGTCTCCAATTCTCAGAATAAAGGGCCCACCATGGAAGAAGAATTAGGTAATTTTAGTAAATAATTCCTCTATGCAGAGCAATTACTAGCAAGATTCTCCCTCTGTGGAAGGGTGGCACCACTGGTGGTCATTTAAGAATGTGGAATTAATTACCTTTAATTGCTGGCACTGCTGGATGCTGCTGAGGTGGAGAAAGAGCATTGGGAATGTTCTTTCTTGCACTTTTGCTTCTGATCAGTCAGAGCTGCTGACAGTCACATGCATACATCCAGCTCTTTTCTGGAAGGTAATAGAATCCTCTCTCTATGTTGTTATGCTGATTGTTGGAGAGCAGAAGCTGACAAACATTTGATAGTTACTTGTGTCATCTCTTGACACTGGGCTGTGTTATTGAAGGGATTAGCAAATGCACCTAAACTCTCATCTCTGGGTTGTTAGATTGCTCCATTCTAATCACAGCCTGTTGGTATCTGATCCTTTGGAAATTGAATGGTTTTGGTTTCACTCTTGGCACACAAGTGGCAAGATGACTGTAAAGAGTTGTGGCTTGGTTTGGATGGACTTATCGAGTTTATCTGAGAATGTAGTTAATGATGAAAGGTTTTTTACACTTTTGTTTCCTATTCAGAAGGCAGCATCACAGGGGAAGATCTGACCAATAAATAAATTGTCCTAGACAGCCAGATCTTTCTGAAGAGCAAGAAGAGAAAATGTAGACTGAGATAGTTTTTAAATAATAACCTCTGTCTGCCTCTGCCTCCTAATGGATGGAATTCAGCTGTTTGATAATCTCTTACTTATGGATGAAAATGAGACCTTCAGGTTCCTATTTCTGAGGCCCCTCAGGAGTGTTAACGCCTCCTCATGGAGGATCCCTGTCAATAAATGTGATCATGGAAAAGTCTGCTTTTGAAACATAGTGAGAGGCAGAACGTTATCTGTCATCTGTGACTCATTTCACATATCATTTAAAAACTATTCTTTGAAGCGGGTTCAGATGTGAAAATATTCATGTGGCTTGAACCACAGTCTGGAGCAGAGCTGGAGTTGTCCCAGTGGCACCTTGGCACCACAGTAACATTTCTGTAGGAGTTGTTGAGAGGACAGAAGCAAAACATCTAAATTTTAATGAAGGTGAATAAAGTGTGTCAGGCATGTGGTGCAGGGGAGGAGTGGGAGGTACTGCTTCAGGGTTACATTTTCTTTTCCAGCCCAAAAATTTCGGGCTAAAGCCAATACCTGCTGCTCACATTCTAATGTCCACAGCAGAGCCACTCTCTTCAGCTGTATTTTCTATTATAAAGACTGTGAGAACTTTATGACTCAGATTGTTTTGAAATTCTTAAGTGTTCTGCCAGTTAAACCCCATCAGTTTAAAGGAGTTTCTATTTCTTTCACAGAAAATATTAGGCTAAAGCACCTTGTAAGCAACGACAGCTCAGACAGTGAAGATGAATCACAGCATCCAAAAGGTAAGGAAATGCTCAGATTTCATTTCATAATTTCCTTTTTCCATCAGCTTTTGTGTGGCTCAGCAAAACAGAGAACAAGAGACCCCAGGAGGTTCTGGGCTTGACTTCATGTCTCCTGCTCAAGCTGATCATCAGCTCTCACACATCTGGAATTCCACATACACCCAAAAATGTAGTTTGCTGGGCCAGAGCTCTCCAGAAGTCTGTTTCCAGCAAGCTGCTGAGCTCAGAAGCACCTTGGAATTGCTGCCAGTCCCCCAAACCAACACTACCCATTGTTTTCAAGGGTTTCCTGATCAAATACTTTCCTGATAATGGTTTAATGTGTTTCAGGCGTTCACAGGTGTCTTCTAGCACCTTTACAAATGACATCTGATACAGGAAGTTCTTTGTGTTTGGCACGGTGTTTATAACAATGCCCAAATCCAGGTTCCCTGAAGAGGCACAACCACAAAGGGAATCTTGGGCAGTGGGAAGGAAAGATCCTACTGACAATTATCTCTAAGTACCTAAAGCACCTGGATATTTCTGGGGTGTTAGTCAGCTTTCTGTACTTCATGATATTTTGGGGACAAGAGTGATTTTCACCTGCAAAAACCTGGTTTTATTTTTAACAAGTGGAGCAAAGATGGGGATGCAGCTGTTTGTCATTTCAGGATCTGCAGAAGAAAAGAAAATCCTCTATGGTGAGACAGGGAGTTATGTCACTAACTCAGCTCAGTGATTGCTTCTTCAACTCCCCTTATCGTAGGTGGTACCACGTTTTGTGTTTATGTGTGGATTTCCTGTTTAAACACTACAGCCAGCACCAAACACATTTCTCTCCTAGTTTGTAGCCATAGTGAACAACCAACAAATCTGGGATTGTAAACACTTGGAAATCCCTCTTGCTTCCATAGAGTGCTATTGGACAGGTGTTGGACTTCTTTGATGCTTGTTTTCTTGCTACTTATATAAAACTCAGTTCCTTTAAAGCCTGGGTTAAAGAGGCAAGTTTTAAAGCTGGATTTAAAGTATCAAGCTTGAGCCTGAACTATTTTCTTATCCAAAACACCCCAAAAAAAGTCAAGTTTTGACAGGTGAATGAATGCAGGGTGGTACCTGTTCAGGTCATTTTTACTGCGAGCTCCAACTGCAGACATCTAAGTCTGGATCTTTGATTGTACTCTTTAGTTAATTAAAGCCAGATATTAATTGTAGATTACAGTTTACTGTAAAGATCTTTTCAGGTATTTTAGCATTCCCATGCTATAGCATTATCCTTTATGCAAACTAACTGCTTTCCTGAGGAAAGCTGGGTTTCTAAGAGGCAGGAAAGATGGAGAAGGCTGTCAATGCACATCCAAATGAATTCATGTCTACATCAAGTATGGTTCTTACCAGCTCAGGTCTGTCCCTGAGCCCAGCAGAACTTACAGAGAAAGCCCTCAGACTAATTAAGTCTTCCTCAGGTCATCTAAGACATTCCCAGTCTGTTTTCCTGATATCCACACTATTGTGGTGCAGATTGAAGGTTTCACTGGCTGATGGATTCTCTGCGCTCCTCTGAAATGATGGCAGCAAAGCTCCATCATCCCGCCCCTGGCTTGTTGAAAGAAGTGTTTTATTTTCGTAGGTCCTTTATTTTGTAGCCCCTGAAATTCTGGCATTACACTTGCTATGTTTCAATATCACTGCTGGTTGCTTTCATTTTTGTGTGCAGGCACTGAGAGCGCTGAGGCAAAGCAGGAGAGCCAGGAGAGGCTGCAGGAGAGCAGCCAGGAGAGCTGGGTGCAGCGCATGCTGATGGCCCTGGTGGGGGACAGCGCCCTGTTCAACACGCGCGAGGGCCGCGCTGGCAAGGTGCACAACTTCATGCTGGGGCTGAACCTCAACAGCTGCTACCCCCTGTCCCCGCTGGCAGAGCTGCTCACCCAGGAGTCCCTGGAGGAGGAGGAGCCGGCAGCAGTGGCAGGTCAGTTCCCAGAACGCTGGCGTGATGTGTGTTTATTAATGAAGCCAGAGGCAGCGACTTCCCAGCGTGGTAACATCACACCAGGAGGGTCACAGCAGCACCGCTGGGGAGTGTCCAGCAACAGAGCTTGTGAGGGATCTGGGAGGATCAAAGGGCACCACACGGTGACTTCTGTCTGCTCCCTGCCCTGTCCCCTGGTACAGGCTGTGGCACAGCCACTGGATGGACAGTGGTCCTTGGTTTGGCAGAGGGGATCAAACTTCTTTTGTGTGTGGTACCCTTTGTTACATCCACTTTCTCACTCTCTTGGCCTTCTCTAAAGGGTGTCCAGGTTGTTCCTTGGCTCTTACTGATGCTAAGGTGGAAATGAAACCATTCCTTGTTCTCCTGCAGGGCTTCCCTGTTGCAAAACCTTTGTAGCTCATCTGCTGTCTTTGTCTTTTGAAAAACCCCTGGAGGCAATTCACTTCTTCACTTGTAGGATCACAGAATCCATGAATGTTGGAAGAAACCCACAGGGATCATCCAGTCCAACCCCTGGCCCTGCACAGACACCCCAACAATCCCAGCCTGTGCATCCCTGGGAGCGGTGTCCAAACGCTCCTGGAGCTCTGGCAGCCTCGGGGCCGTGCCCATTCCCTGGGGAGCCTGGGCAGTGCCCAGCACCCTCTGGGGGAAGAACCTTTCCCTGATCTCCAGCCTGACCCTCCCCTGACACAGCTCATAGATTCTTACTTTGCTGACACCGTGTTCTTCCCATGTGGATGCACCTGAAAAACCACTCCCATTCCAGGATGATAAGAATTTCAAAAAAATACGAATTTGCAAAAGAAGTTCAAAGTCTTCCCCTACTCCATGAGGGATGTGGTGTGTGGGACAGGAGCTGTGAAGAATAATTGTGTTTGATTAGGGTTTTGAAGCCTTTGCCATGGACAGTGTTCACTGCAATCTGCCCAGTGAAAGGCAATTAATTTCTTGGTGTTCTTCTGGCACTGGAAGTGTCCAAAGCCAGGCTGGACAGGGCTTAGAGCAACTTGGGCTAGTGGAAGGTGTCCCTGCCCATGGCAGGGGGTGGCACTGGGTGATCTTCCAACCTAACCCATTCCATGATTCTGTGATCCATCAAGACAAGAACAACTCCACCTCTCTGAAGGGGGTGTTCTTCCATGCTCTTCCTCCCAGCACAGCCCTACCAACCATCTCTTGGTGACAGCAACATTCCCCTCAGCCCTCATTTCCTATTCAGAGGAAGGAGATTGTCCCAACTGCTCATTAAGCAACAGTCATTTAAAAGCTTAAGAAGCAGCCGTGCTCTAATGTGTATTTGTGAATGCAACAAATCCCATGCAGGGCTTGAAGAGTAGTTTCCATCTGGACTCCACTTTCTAAATATTTCTGTCATCTCAGAGGTGTTTACAACTGGGTAGTCTTAATATTTATAGTACTTGGAAAAGAGGCAGGAAAGTGGGTAGGAAATTTATGGTTGGAAAAAATGACAGTTGATGAGAATTTTGCATAATTAAGGCACGTGGATAGTCTTCAGAATCAACTATCAGCTTCCTGGGATTTGATTTCAGTGGAAATAAAATGCTGGTTTGACGGAACTCTACACCTCTGACACAATTACTTTGGAGTGCCTGAAACTTCTTTGGGTTAAAATGGGAAAAGTTTGGCATGACTGCAGTTTTTTGCTGTTACCTGAAGCCCACACTCATAAACTTGCAGTAACAACTCAGATCTGACAGCTGCAAGTGGTTGCAATATTATAGTCAAGAATAGTTAAAAACCCCTTGAAATGTCAGCAGTTAATATAAAATGTGATCATTCAGTAGTGTGATGAGTGTAAACACATTTTAATGCTGTGAATTTTCCTAATATATGGAGGAGCCCAGAGGTGCAGACAGAAGGGAGACTTTGGTGTAAAATTTAAATCCTTAGATTATCATGGCACTGGATGCATTTAAGCTGTGCATATTTATTCCTAGCACTGGCAGTTTACCTGTCAGCTTGAGTGCACAGAGAAGTCTGTATTGCTTTAAGACTTACTCTCCTTTATTGCCAGACACTCCAAAGGAGAAATAAGTGAATAAAAAAGGATATCAATAATACTTCCATCTCCAGTTGTCCCAAGCCCTCTGCAGAGGATGAACTGTGGCTGACCTAAGGCAGTCTTACAGTCATTACTGAGGATTGAATTTAGGGTCTGCAGTGCCTGCAGCAGAGATCCCAGCTGCTTGGTCTGGAAACAAAACCCTTGGCTTTGCTTTTCCACAGACTCTATTTGTGGAAATTATGCTGAGCATTTTCTTATTTCATCAGGAATGATTTCATTGTGAACTCAGAGTTGTTCTGTTTCTTTTCTGATGTTACAACACACCAGAATGACTTGAGAAAATGCCAACTGCATAACAATGGGGGAAAATAACCCCTAATCTCTGCTTCCTTACTTCAGTATTTATGGAAACTGTTGCAGTAGATGGACGTCAGTAGCAAATGCCCTTCTCATCTCCCCTCCTTCCACTGGAGCTGCCATCTGTGGCAGATTTGGTCTCTAGGACATGCCCTCTTTATGATTTCCAAACAAATACCAGTCTGTGTATCCCATTGCTGGGAAGCTGAGAGGGCTGGGCTGGCTGAACATGGAGCTGGCCTGGTAAACACAGACCCACAGAGTTGTTAAGGCTGGAAAAGACCTTTAAGATCATCAAGTCTAACCATCAACCCAGCACCACCATTAAACCCTGTCCTCAAGTGCCACATCCTCACATTTTGTCCCAATTTGCTGTTTGATGGACTGGAAGGTGCTGGTAATAGGGATGCATCTTTCCAAAAAGGCTGAAAATTCATGTGAACCCATTTATATGGTTGTTATAAATTTATTGACCACACTAAGATGTTTTCTGCTTTAAAATATAATAAGATTATTTTGATGAATTTGGTTTTAGAGTCACGAGGGCTGTAAGCAATAGGATCAGTCTCGTTCCTCAGTGTTGGGAGGGAGTTTGTGTGGCAGAAATACACTCCCATCACAAACACTGTTATAGCTGATGCTGTCCTTGGTTAAAGGATCTTTCAAATTCTATTTTTGTAACATAAGAAAAGATGAAACTTGAACAAAAATATTTTTGCAATTCTTTAGAGGTTCTAGTGAGAACAAGGGTTACATTATATTTGACATGTTATCTTTAAACAAGAAGGGGAAAACCAAATTGATCTACTTGTGCTAAAGGGAACTGTAGTCAGTGTGGGTTTTTTACCAGTTTTTTTTTAATTGTGATGAATTTCATAAATACCAATATATTTTCACTGATTTATGCTAATTCATGATTATGAAATATATCTGGTTCTAAAATAGGTTTATAAACACACTTAGCCCTTTAGCAATAGGCAATGATTTAAAAGTGTTCTTTAGAAATCAAAGCAAATAGTGGGAAAATAGTGCCTCATTACTTAGAAAAGGGTCCTCTAATAAATAACAACAGAAATAAAAAGTGAAATCATCTGTTTTAAGATTTTGCTTGGTGCTCACAACGTGCTGCTTCTGAAATGACAGGGACAAGAGTTAGAATTATTTTTGATGGATTTTCTTTGCTTCAAAAATACTCTTTTTTTTTCAGATTACTACCATTGTCAATAAGTAGATGCCAGGAAATTCAATGATAGCAGGAATAATTATTTCCCTATCCAGCATTCCTTACATTACACTGCCCTCTACAGATATGGACATTAGATTATTGTTAAAAAGCAAAACCACGCACTGGAAATATTTGTAAGGTCTAGAACAAGAAAAGATTGTCAGGGGAAAAGTTTTAAGTACAGCAAGGATAGTTTAGTAGTGTCCAGAGACTTTCATTTTCTAGTATCCAGAGACCTGGATAAGTGTGAAGACACCCAGGAGAAATGGATTGGTTTTTCCTGAGCTGCACCTGAGGGAATGTTGGGGTTAGAGAGAAACATCATCAGGTTGGGCTTAGAGAGAAAACTGGTGGGACCACACTGGGACAGCACCAGCAGTGAGTGGCTGACAGGGAATTCTGTCCAGTGCCTAAATTATGGATATGGGTCACTATTTCTCTTTGTTCCTAGTGGAGTGGTGAGTGTGAGGTCGTCAGGTCTGGTGCAGATTGGAAAACAAGACCTGATGGTCCCAAATTAATGAGCAGAAGTAGACACAGACAAGTGTCACAGGAGGGCAGATCCACATCAAGGCTTTTTGGGCAAGTTTGGGAGAGCTGGGAAGGACTGGGAGAGTGGGGTTGGGAGGGAACCTGGGGGAATAGGTTTGGGCAGGGGTTGTAGGACACTGAAGGGATTACAGAATATTGGAAGATCTCTGGGGATCACCAAGTTCAGCCCTCTGCCCAGAGCAGGTGACACATCCAGGGGGTTTGGGATGGCTCCAGAGAGGGAGGCTCCAGGCCCTCCCCGGGCAGCTGTTCCAGGGCTCTGCACCCTCCAAGGAACACAAGTTCTTCCTCGTGTTGAGGTGGAACTTGTTGTGTTTTAGTTTATGGCCATTGCTCCTCATCCTGTCTCTGGCACCACTGAGCAGTCTGGGACCATCCTCTGACACCCCCAGCTGTCTCTTAACATCCCATAAACTTTTTCCTTTGTGCATGGATTGTTTGGGATGATGGAGTGAAAGTGGGAGGGCTGGGATCAAACCTGGGCTTTTGTCCCCTTTGGTTTTGCCTGAAGACCTCTGGGTCTGCCTTGTGCACTTGGCCTCCTGAGGGCTCTTCCAGATCTGGCTTTTCACCTCATTCTCCAGTTTTTAAGAGTTTTAGTTACACTTGAGTTCATGGTGTGTTTAACTGGGATACACTATGCAGTTCAAATTGCATGCTCTCTCCAGAACCTAGGGAGACACTGAAAAGCCCTTCAGAACCTCAGTTCTTAACTCAGCTGTCCCTGCTTGGCTCAGTTTTCCCATGTTCCTTGCAGATCCTGATGAGTTTGAGAGGATCTATGAGCCCCTGGATGTGAAGAGCAAGAAGATCCACATCGTGGACAGTGGGCTGACCTTTAACCTGCCCTACCCGCTCATCCTAAGGCCCCAGAGAGGTGTGGATCTCATCATCTCCTTTGATTTCTCAGCCAGGCCAAGTGATTCCAGCCCTCCTTTCAAAGTAAGTGACACAGGCCCTTCTCTTCCTGGGTTCAGGAGTTTAAGGTGACTCAGTTCTATTCCACATGGTCCCAGAAGGCCTTGGTGCTGTTGTATCTACAGCTTTGGAATATTTCTTTCGACGTCAAGGCAGAATATTCCCCTGTGCCTCAGTTCCTGTTTACATGCCTTCCATGAGGCAACTGGCACAGAGAGGCATAATGAAATTCCTTTGAAGTAGGAGGTCAGTTGTTTTTATGGAAGTTTTGCTTTGGCACTGATTGCAGAGTTTTATTTTCTGTCAGAATTAAACAATTAAGTCATTTTCCCTGCCGTACTCTCCCTCTGCCCAGCTGCTCTTCTTTGTGTGCTGTGATGTAAATGGATGGTTTCATGTCATCATCTTGCAGAAATGCATCATCTCAGGATTGCTAAATAAATAACCTTTTGGAAGCAGGGCTAACTTTTCATTTACATCTCACCAGGATGATCCCAGCACTGGTTTAAATGGGACTCAAATCCATCCAGGCCAGAGCAAAACAGCAACAGGAAAACAGGGATTAAGTGTTTTCCGCAGCAGGTGTGGAAAGCACAGCTGTCAGTCTGTACATCCTGCACATCCATACAGCTCCAGCTGATCCCAAAGCCTTTACACGGATCATTTTGGTAACTGCTACCAAAAAGTAGTGCTTCAGAGACTATTGTGAGGTTCTTTGTGCTGTGGTTTAGTGGGCATGGTGGGATTTGGTCAATCTGTGTGATTTTGGAGGTTTTTTCCAACATTAATGATTCTACCATCCTCAAGAAAGAGGCATTATTTATTTCAAACCCAAATGAATTTTTAAAATAATTTTTAAAAGAATTCAGAAAGCATTCCTGTTTGAGAAACAGCTGGCATTCCTTGTTGCTTTACAGACAAGTTTCAGTTAGAACAGAGAATACTTCTCCTTCAGCTGCTATGGAGTGACAAAACCCCCAAACAACATTAGAATATAACAGCAGTAGCAAAATGAGCTTGAGACCAGTGCTGCCAACTGCAAAGACAAATTTCAGGAGAATATAAAGGAGACATTCCTGTAATCTGTAGGTCTTTTGGGGCTACTGGGGAGAATAGAGCACTGAGGAGACTTCCTAGTGCTTGAGATCTTTTGTTTTTCCTTAAATTGCTGAATCCCAGAGTCTGTTTCTTCCTTTTAATATTGTATTTGCATAAGAATATAGCTCCTTTTTTTGTCGTGAATGTTTGCCCCAGCAGCTAAATTTGCTGACAAAGCACTGCCGTTGCCTCTGAAACATCCTTTTCCTCCCTTTCTTAACATTCCACATGTGGCGTCCATGCAAAAGGCTGTGTATGGTCACCCCTGCTACTCTTAGCATTCTGTCTTTGTCAGCTGCAATTTTCTGGGTTGTTTCAGGGAACATGGAGAGGTTAATTACCACTCAAGTGGCATGCTGAAGGTTTTCCTCTAAACTGTCATTTTCAAAAGGCAAAAAATCCCTTGACACAATAAAAAATGGTGGGAAAATTAGATGGTGCCTCAGGTTTTCCAGAAGGCTCTGTTGAAGGGAATGGTCCATTGTTTCTGAGGCACAAATAGGTGTGTGCTGAGGCAGACATTGGTGTGTTCCTGAGGTAGAGGACAGGAACAGGAACCAGTTCTGTCCCATTGGTGCATTACAAAGAGCAAATGGCACTTCAGGAGTGGGCTTGTATCTATGGTAGCACTCTAATATTTTACTCCCGTGGGGAAATCAGCCAGCTGAACTCAATGACTCGAGCCTTGGTTTATCACTTTACACCCACTATCTCTTAATCTCTTGCGTATCCAAAACAGCCGCCCAAGGAAGGGTCCTATTTCATTGAAAACCAAGATTAAAGATGTTGACCTTCCCTCTCCTCCCTCTCACACACCCTCATTACATGCTTTTGAGTCATTATTTACAAATTATCTTGTTTACTGAGTTGTCATGAGGGAAAAGAAGCCTGTTTTCCAGATTTCTTCACTCGGTGTGCTTTGAGAGGCTGCTGTGTGCAGGGATCGACTCTGAGTACAACAATGCATGGCCCGGTGTTTAGGAACTCTCATGGTTTCCACAGCACTGGTACTCCTTTGCAAAGTAAAATTATGGATGGCTTTTCCCTCACTGTCAGCTCTGTAAATTCACCCCCAGGTTTCTGGGGCAGATCAGATTCCTTCCTGTGACTCATGGCAGGTGGTGGAGCATGGGCAGGGTGAGTGAGGTGCTCAGTTTGTCCTGCTGGGTCATCCGTGCTGAGATGGGCTTGATTAGTCCTGGGAACCACAGGGTGGTTTGGGCTGGAAGGGACATTAACCTCATCCCACCCCTGCCATGGGCAGAGACACCTTCCACTAGCCAAGGTTGCTCCAAGTCCCATCCATCCTGGCCTTGGACACTTCCAGGGATCCAGGGGCAGCCACAGCTTCTCTGGGCACCCTGTGCCAGGGCCTCACCACCCTCACAGAGAAGGATTTCTTCCCAACAGCCCATCTAACCCTGCCCTCTGGCAGTGGGAACTGGCAGTGTCACTCCATCCCTTGTAAATTGTCTCTCTCCATCTTTCCCTGTCAGCTCCTTCAGGCACTGCAAGGCCACAATTAGATCACCCCAAAGCTTCTCTTCTCCAGGCTGAACAATCCCAACTCTCCTAGTCTTTCCTCACAGCAGAGCTGCTCCATCCCTCTGATCATCTTGGTGCCTCCTCTGGACTCCTTCCATGTCCTTCCTGTGTTGGAGATTTAAAAATTTATGGGTTGCTTTAACCACCCCACATGATCCCTGTCTCTGCAAACCTCACTTTGCAGTGGAGGCTTTTATGCACCTGAGTCTTTCTCCTCTTTCCAGGAAATCCTGCTGGCTGAAAAATGGGCCAAAATGAACAAGCTTCCTTTCCCCAAGATAGACCCCAACGTGTTTGACCGGGAGGGCATGAAGGAGTGCTATGTGTTCAAACCAAAGGACACCTCCTCGGAGAAGGACTGTCCAACCATCATCCACTTTGTGCTGGCCAACATCGACTTCAGGAAGTACAAAGCTCCAGGTGAGCTCACAATTCCTGATGCTGAATCCACCTGTTCCTTTGGAATCACTTTGTGGTTATGTACTAAGAATGTTTTGTCTCTGAAACAACTCTTGAACTCTATCTGCCATCCTTAGGGAATTCGAAGGAGCCGTTAAAAATAAGGTAATAAATCCTCAGGCCTAATGTTTAGATGGAATTTTTGTATTTGTCCTGTGCAGGCGTTCCCAGAGAAACACAGGAAGAGAAGGATTTTGCAGACTTTGATATTTTTGATGATCCAGATACACCTTTCTCCACCTTCAACTTCCAGTATCCCAACGAGGCTTTCAAGAGGCTCCATGACCTCATGGAGTTCAACACCCTCAAAAACATGGATGTAAGTATGGGGGTTGAAGGGGCTGGACTGTTAAAGGGGGAAGTGGGTGATGTGAGTAAAGCCCTAAATCTGCCCTACAGAAGGTGCAGGGCTTTGCCTCAGTGTTTGATTTTCTCATTCGGTTCTTGCCTTGGTTTTGCCATTTTACCATCACAAGCCATTCAGGGTAACTGAGCAAAGGGGGCTGTGGCGGATATAAACATGATGTGCAGGATTTTATACTCGGGTTTTTTTGTGTAATTGGACAAAAAGGACACTGGAAATTTTCTCTGAAGGAAATTTCTTTATCAGCTAACTCAGTAATAATTATTTGTAATTGATAGTTGGCATAGCATGACATCATGATCCCAACATCTGACAAGTGTAATGATCATCCCAGATAAAGATATGGGGGTTTTAATCAATATAATGAAGAAAACTTGTTACATCAGCACAAAGGAAATAAAAGTGAAGATTTAATCTTTCTCAATATAGTAATTACTTTCTACATCCTTGAAATACGGATTTTCTCAATGTTTGGATTTACCCTTCTCAGTTTCACTGAGGCTGTTTAAATACTGTATATTTTTGTGTGACTTCTTTGGTGTTGGTGGCCTCCCTCATATTTTTACTAACCACATTAAAATCAGTGTTTTAAACACTCAAGAAATACTATTTGTAATAAAACTCATAGATCCCTTTGTTCAGTGATGGAGCAGGGCTAAAAGTGGGAACAGCAGCTTTTAACAACAGAAGGGGCTGTTTGTGTCTGTTTCAAAGTGGTTCAGATGTGAGTTTTCCTGCTGGCTGTGTTGTTCCCTGCAGGTGATCAGGGAGGCGATGATGGAGAGCATCGAGTACAGGAAGCAGAACCCCTCACGCTGCTCCGTGTCCCTCAGCAGTGTGGAGGCCAGGAGGTTCTTCAACAAGAGCAACCTCAACAACAACCACACGTAGAGGCTGTGCCCTCCCAGAAACTGCTCCTGCCTTTGGAACTGGAGTCAAAAGGACCTCAGTGGAGCATCCCTGCTCCTCACAGGGCTGTGCAACACTCCTGAACACGTCTTCTTGTGAGCGTTCACGTTCCAATAGCATTTTGTACTGCTTTTTTAAAAACTAAAAACATTTCAGTAGGCTGAGGTCCTCATTTTTAAAACTCTGGAATTAGTTGGAGATCATTGGGTTCAGTGTCTTTTTGTTTTCTTATAAAATTGTAAACACTGGTTTCCTTTGGGGGGTAATTGATTTTTAATTGATGTAAATTGGGCATGGCTTGAAGGGTATGATGGAATTAGAAAAAAGAAATTGAAATCCACTTTACTGCTGTTTGAGAATGCCTGTACCACTCAGCAAAAAACTAAACCTCTGATATCTTCTTTTTCTTATTTAATCCTCAAAATTACATTGCTTGAACTCTTGACCTACTGGCAACCATGTATTAAATTATTTGTCAGTTTGTGTACTTCTGATCAGAATGTTTCTTCATAAATTGACAGTGATTTTGCATTTGAGCATGATTAAAACAACACATTTCTGCAAAGGAACAGTGGCAACGTTTACTGGGGATTGGTAAAACGTGCCCAGGTGAGAATGTGAAGGCTTAAGGGCTATTTTAAAAATATATTCTTAGTACTTCGAATAATGAAAGACTGTGCATAGACAGAGATTATTTTACTGCCATCTCAACCAGTATTGCTGTAACTCTGCAAACACACAGAAAATGCAGCTGCACCTCTGAAAACTTTAATTGCTAAAATCAGTAAATCCCTGGGAAGGGAAATAATTACAATGCATTTCTTTTAACAGCCACTGCACCAAAGAATGATGGAATGCTTGGGGGTGGAAGGGACCTTAAAGTTGATCTCATTCCCTCCCACTAGCCCAGGTTGGTCCAAGTCTACATGCAAAGTTCTCTGGTTAAATAACATTTCCTTTATTGATCAATAGGTTTTATTTCTGTTTGAGTTAGTGCATGTTTAAAATCAAGAGAGAAAATAAAAGTAACTTATCTTAGTGCTGGATAATTTAAACATTTTCCATTAATTCTGGAATACAGAAAGGAACTGGTACCATTATATTATTGTAATATTTTCTTTTAAATGTTGTATTTCCTTTCAGTAATGTAATATTTGTATTTTTTATTTTATAATATGTACCTACTCTGTTTCATGGAAGAGTTTTATCATGCTTTATACAGTTTATATTATCATAGTGTTACCAGATGATAAAAAGTAAAACTATATTTGGCAGCTGCTGTTTTCAGACAGTTTTATTTTGATAATTTATGGGCCATTTTCAGGTTTTTTGTGAAGGGATGTGGCGCAGCTGGATGGTGTGAGGCAGCTCACAAGACTGACAGTGCACAGGATGGGTCTTTGCTGCCTTTAATCTTGGATTCCTTATAAAGCAGGGAAGTTCCTTAGACATTACTAAAAGTAATGTGGAAGGAGAATAATAATGCAGGGAGAACGCTCTTCTGACACACGGTGTGACACCAGCCACAGAGAGTTTTCCCATACCTTGAAATGTAATCCTTTGTTTCTCATTTTCCCCTCCCTTTAATCCTGGTTATTCTGCTTTGTGTGCACAGTACTTTTTTCCAACCGAGCGTGTGATCCCTAGGAGGCAGAAAAAGGTGGATTTAGAGAATGAATTGTTTCGGACTTCAAACATTACTGTAGGGGCAGCACATGGGAGATCCTTCATGCCTGAAGGACATGGAAGTGCCACCCTGCAGGTCTGGTGGTGAGGCTTTAGGGGTGAGCTCAATTCCTTGGAAACCAGCTCTGGTGGCCTCTGGAGAACAGCTCTGGTGGGCTCTGGGACACCCAGCACCAAGCCTGGCCCTGAGCTTCTCTTCCCTGGGACCTTGGGACAGGCTCCAGTGCCAGGATGGGCTCTGGAAATCTCTGCCCACCTTTTCCTTTACCAGCAGAAGTGAATGCTCAAGACTAAATCCCAGGGACCCGGGAAGCACTGGAGCTCTGGAGCACACACACCCTCGGTGTGTTTGTGTTGGTGAGAAGAAAATTCCTTTGTCAGGGAATGGGGCTGCAGCCAATGCCCTTACCCATCCCCCTGGGCATGTTTTGTCTGTGGGATGAAACCTGAGCACTCAGTGTGATCGGTCACCTGCAGAGCTGTTCCGACAGAGCACACAGAGCTGCTTTTCCAGGAGAGCCGCTCGTGCACGGGAGTGGATGTGCGCTCGAATGCCAGAGCCAGTTGTGCAACCGCTTGTGTTGACATAACAGGGTTTGCTCTGGTGCTCGCTGGAAGCAAAGCCGAGCAGACGTTTCCTGGAGCTGTAAATTCACCCCTCGCTGGCTGCTGGCACCTGGGATGGACAGGTTTGTGTAGGGATGTGACTCACCCGGGAGGTTACACAGGGCCCTTCTCACGAAGGGTGGAAGGCAGGGGCTGTGCGGGTTCCCAGGAATTCCCCATGGCAACACAAACACGGCACTGCTGTGCATGCGAGGAGCAGGCTCTGGGGCAAGGCAAAGACACGCGACTCCTTAAACTTTAGACAAACCAAACCCCACAGGACTGGGTCCAACAGGAACAGGAATTCCTTATGTGGCTGTTTAACCCATGACTGCCAAGCCCCACCAACTTGAAATTAGGGATCAAAGGCCAAGCCAAAAGGCTCCTGGTTTCGTTAGGTTTGGTCAGGAGATGTTTGGGAACAGAACTCCCAAAGAAGGCAGACATGAGCTTGGAGAGACCCATGTGGGAGAATGGACCTGGATCTCGAGGGTTCCAAAAATACAGCCAGGTCTGAGAAACAGGTGGGGACAAATGGGGCACTGAAAGGGGAATCCCAGCTGTGACAGGGTCACTGGTGCTGGGCTGGGAGCCGGGTCTGATGTCTGCAGAGGAGAATGTTCTGCAGCACCTGGGGCTTCCCTGCTACTCCGTCTTCACCTGGAGCCAGCAGCCCATTTCTGAAGTTTTCCTGAGACCTGTCAGAAAAACCTCGAGGAATCTAACATCAAACCAACTTTATACTTAAACATTTTCTCTTTAATCAGTACAATGCTCTTCCAGTGAGCCCTCCTTGAAGGCTGTGGCCAAACTGGCCACAGAGACCTGGAAACATTGAGGTGGTTTTGGCCTTTGTGTCTCTCTCAAATTCTCACCCAGGTGTACTGTTTTAGGCAAGTCAAAAGTGAGCAGGGAAAAACAGGCAGCTCTGGGCTTATTTGGGTGTGAAGCTGTAACTTCTGCCACTGAAGAATAAACGACACCGGTAAAGCTACACCTCCCATCCCTGGCAGTGTCCAAGGCCAGGTAGGATGGGGCTTGGAGCAACCTGGGCTAGTGGAAGGTGTTCCTGCCAGTGGCAGGGGGTTGCACTGCACGGGCTTTAAGGTCTCTCCCAACCCAAACCATTCCACGATTTTATGATTCTAAAGTCATATCACTTGCTTGGTACCATTTTGTTAACACAGCTGCATTTCTGCTCCTCACCCAACTTTTTGGATGGCCTGAGGGGGATGGATGGCTGGGCCAGCACTGACAGCACGGGACGCGGGACATGTGCCAGGCAGGTCTCTAAGTTCTGAGATGAGGAGGAGAACTAGGAAGCACCCTCCACATCCCGCTGGTGCTTAACACCTTCCAGACGTTTTCTCACAGCTCGTTTAGGGCGTGTGCTTGGAAAACACAAACCGGAATTAACGCCATGGCTTTAAAAGAGATTGAAGGAAGTGTTTCGCCAGCGTGTTTGGGAAGCAGAGACACTGATGCTTTGCAGCTGTGGATTCAATGCAAATCCTTCTGGTCCGGTTTTACCAAACCCCAGGGATTTGCCTGAGGACATTTTTGTGTGACGGTCAGCCCCTGCTTCTGGCACTAATTAATCCCTGGATGCTGCCAGCACAGAGAGAGGCAGCCTGGAGGGCTGGGATCGGGTCTGGCAGGGGAAGGTCCCTCTGCTCCTCCGTGCGGCTCTCGCTGCTGGTTGTTGATTGTGGGGTGGGATGAGGGACGGGAGCAGAGGCTGAAACGAGGGAGGTTTGACTCCAAACGTGTGCCGTGGGCGGTCCCGGAGTTTGTTTAGGATGTCCCTTTGTAAGGCTGGGAGGAAGCTGTCCTGAACTTTTTTCACCTTGCAGAAGTCCAGAAGTTAGTAATGCTCATTTGCTGTTCCTCCCTCAGCTTCAAGCCTCTTTTAACACCTTGTTTAAAAACACGTTTTAAACCCATTTTTAGGTAAAGAAACTTATTCCAAGGTGATACAGAGCAGGTTTCAATACCCCACCAGACCACAGGCCTCTTTCTGGTGTTGCTTCTGTGTCCTTACTGTCTCTTTTTTCAAGGGCTTCCAGAAAATAAACGAGAGAATAATCTGACATCTGAGATCCTCTGTGTCTTTATTGCTCACTTCCTTTTATTTTATTTTGGAATCTTAGGATCATGGAATCATTAACGTTGGGAAAGACCTAACAGATCATCAAGTCCAACCACCAGCCCATCACCAGGTTCAGCACTAAACCTTGTCCCCAAGTGCCACATCCACGTGGTTTTTGAACACCTCCAGGGATGGTGATTCCACCATGCTCTGCCACACGGCTGTGAGCTGGTATAGCTGGAAGATCCAGCAGCAGAGGTGGGGTGCTGTGAGGCAGCAGTGTTTCAGTCTAAACTGTTTGAAATACAGGAAATCCAATCTTCTAGATGAAGAACACAGGTATTTATACAGTTCAATATATGTATTTAAAATTTATGTCCAACTTATGAACTGTTATTGCTCAAGACCAAACCCACCCCACTTTTCTTCTCACCCGTGGGGTCCAGTGCACATTTCCAGCTAAAGGAAGTATTTAAAATCCCCCAAATCGTTGCCCTGCTTTTTAGTTCCTGTGTCAGGAAAGGGTTGATGTTAGGGTTGGTTTTTTTGCTTGTAAATGATTTGGTACCAGTGGGGAGGGGGGTGAGTTTTGCAAGCAGCAAAATGTGATGAGAGTGACCTAAATTCAACAAAATGGCTAAAAACGGTGAGGATGTGAACAGCAGGTGAACACTGAGGGACGCTGGGTTGCCTGCTGTGGGCTTTACACACTCCCAGAGGCGGAAAGCCTCTCTCTGCCTTGAAGGCTGCAGCCTCAGGTGTTTTGTACAGCACACACTTTAAAATAGATGTTTTTCTTCCAGGCAGTGATAACTGCCCACAATATCAGCCAAATTTCCATCAGTCTGAGTGAAAAGTTGAAGGAACAGACTTTGGTCTAACACTGTGTTTTACACTAAACCCCAACCATCCTTCTGCTGTGAGTTTGAATGTTTCGCTCCAACGTAAAATTCCAACATTTGTGTCCCACAGTGTGACCAAAGCCAGCTCTTCTGCTCTGTTGTGCAATGTAATAAATGTCAGACTGCCAAATTCAGCTCCATTGAAATGGTTTTTTATAATTGACCGTGGTGTTGTAAGATGCACTTAACAAATACTTGTTGGCTTAAAGGATGCAACTGAATCACTGTTCTCTGATGGCAAATCCTCACAGTGGAAAACAGCCCTTGCTCATATTTTCCCAGTTCCCTGTGTGGTGGGACACCGAGGAAAGCTCTTGCAAAACAGAGAACTTGGTGTTATGAATCCACAGGTAATAGCCAAGCAATGGTATTTTGGCATCTAAATAAACACAGGGTGTTTAGGAAAAATAAAAAGAATGTGAAGATCCAGCCTTCGCCTGCTGGCAGGAGGAGAGCACAGTGCTCGAGTTTGGTTCCTCTGTGTCCCCATGTCCCCAGCCCCCCTCGCTGCTGGGGGATGAAGGTCTTTGGCAGAGCGATGTAACCCGGAGTGGGAAGGGCAGTCCCGGGAGCCAGGGGCTGCTCCCTGCAAAACCTGGGCAGTCGCAGCCCCCCCCAGCCCGCAGAGGTGAGAAAGCCATTTCCCAGACCAGCACCAGGTGCTAAACGCTGTGATGGCCGAGGCCAACAAATGGGGATTTAATGACTCCTGACATTCCTCCTGGATGCACAAACAGCTTTTTGCAGGACATTAACACCAGGTGCCTCTGAGCAACCTGGCCGTCCCTCAAGGAACCTCTGCAACCGAATGAGTGGCTCAGGGACACCACAGTCGTCCTTCAAGCTGCAAAAAAAAGGTGATTAACCCTGGAACAGAAATCATTTCAGTGGAAAACTGGACAGGTTTCAGTCGTCCCTTACAGGAAGGCCTGGCTGCTCATTTGTCATCAGATTTTCCTCAGCAGTCTTACCCCAAAGCTTGATTTCCTCTTTCTCTACTTCTCAGTGATAATGCAGGGAAAATAACTGGAAGTCTTTTCTTTTTGCAGCAGAATTCTGCACATGGATACAAGACATGAATGACTGAATAGTTGAGCAGCTTTGTTTTTGGTTTCGGGATTCTCTAGGTAAGTTTAAGGAAAACATGGAGAAGGCACTCTCAGTGCCTCTGTTCACTGAGCCCCCGAGCTTAACCCGGCCCCGTCCACCTGTGAGTGCTGTTCGAGGCTCTAAGATTAGTTAGTTAATGCACGGTTAATTGGCAAGGGATTTACCTATCAATCCATCCACTTCGTAGGGGCTGTGGCTATGAAAACCTTTGCCAGCCCGCAGCTCACGTTATGAACATGGACAACTGTGTGTAAAAATAAAAAGAAAATAAACCTCTGCATCTAAAAGTAGGAAAATCGAGATTTCCAATGATTTTGTGGTGCTGACAAACCAAGGGAGAGCTGCTGGCCCTTTCTCTCACCCAGCAGGAATTGCAGGAGTCAGTGAGTGTCCTGGAGAGACCTTGGCACTGTGGCTGGGAATTGCAGCGCGCGTCTCATATTTTTCTCTGTGCCTTATTGTTTTTTATTGCCTTTAGGTATTTTCATCTGTAAAGACCTAACAGATAAGTAGCTCATAAATTATTATGTATCACTCTTGAGAAGGCAAGATAGAAAATGAGACTCTTTACTTGGGCTTAATTTTAAACTGTAAGCATTTTAGATGCAGATAAACACATTTATTCATAGCAGTTGTTCTTTAGAAGTGACAGAACCAACATAACATTCAAGATGTGTCAGATTTAACAGCAAATTTTGGAAGAACCCCTGGCTTTTTGTGAGCTTTGGGTTGTGTCTTGGGTAATGTTTTCTGGGTGTGCTCTACTGCAGTCCTTCAACTGCTGTGGTTGACATTCCATACATTCATCCATAAAAATCCCAGAATGGTTTGGGTGGGAGGGACATTTAGGCTTGTCTGGTTCCAGCAGCTGCCATGAGCAAGGACATCTTCCAGTGGATAAGATCTGTTGGTTTGCTGGTTTACGAGGAGGACTCAGATGTAGTGTAGATCATTTATTTTCCTGTGCTGATAGTATGATGGGAGGTTTTATCTCAACCCCTTTTCTTTTTTATCAGGAGCAAAAATTCCTGCTGCTATTTCCTAAACTTGTTTACTCTTCTCTCCCATCTTTATTTCCCCTGCTTCAGGTCCTGTGAGGGTCCTGAGGGTCACACATCCCACCACAGAGTGGCCTCTGTCACTTTTTGCATTTTGTAAGCAGCAAGGGGAAATCTCAGATTAAACATTCTCTGTGTCAGAATTCCATAGTGATGGGACTCTCACAGAGGCAGGGATGGGGGAAGAGCACTGGCACAGGGTGCCCAGAGAAGCTGTGGTTGCCCCTGGATCCCTGGCAGTGTCCAAGGCTGGGCTGGACAGGCCTTGGAGCAGCCTGGGCTAGTGGAAGGTGTCCCTGCCCATGGCAGGGGGTGGCACTGGATGGGCTTTAGTATCCCTTCCGACCCAAACCAGTCTGGGATTCTATGAAGAGCAGGAGGAATGGATGCCAACCAAGAAAAGAGAAGAAATTTCAGCATCTCTTCCCCACATTGCCACGGACATCCCTAACAGCCTGACGTCCATCAAAATGCCACTGGAAGTCATCCAGCCTTTTTCCGTAGCCTCTGGCTGGCAGCACCTCCAAGCTCCCGACCCTTCAGCCAAACAGGAGTGCTAATGAGCCATCAGGTTTTTCCCAGGCGTGCACAGCATTGTTTTAAGTCTCCAGCCCTGAACTAAACAAACTTTTCGTTCCTTCTCAGTTAATATTTACCTGCACAAATGAGGCTGGATTATTTCACAGGTTGGTTTGTAATCGTTACTGGCTTTATTTTGTCTTCCTGACAACGAATCACAGAATCTTGAGGCTTGAAGACATTCAAATATTGTATCAAAGTGTGGCTCAGATCCATTGGGATTCTGATTAGGGACAGTTGTGCAGGATTTGTATTTTTATCCAGTGCAATCTCTCTCCATTTAGTGGCTAAATTTGTTTTGGAATTCAGCAAATAACTCCACAATGAGAGTTGGTTTGGAATTCAAGGAACTTTTCAGAATTGTGTAAAAACTACAAGAAATATCTCTAAAAGTCATGAATTTGTAATGGTGAGAAATGCTAACAATTAACACTTCCTTGGTTTAGAATTAATACAGGATATTTTTCTTCAATGTAAGAAGAAAAAAAAGATTCTTAAGAATGTTTTGTTGCTGCTCTGGAATGGACATGAATGTAAATTTTCAATGACAGCTCCTTCCAGCACTAAGCCAACACTGGTTAGTGGCACTGTGGAAATGGGGTGGTTTCAGTGGGCACAAAATCTGTGGAGTGGCCCAGAAGTCCAACATTTTTTCCCTGTTTCCCCCTTGTAAGTTCAGTTAGATCCTGTGTTTGCAGCAATGGTCCTGTTTTGCTCCCTGTCCCCTAAACAAAATGTTTACTTGTAAGTCTGTCCAGGTGACCCTCCCAAAAGTGTTCAGCTGTCCCCTGTACATTGTCCTTAAATCAGAATAATTATTAGGCAGATCCAGCAACTCAGGGAGGGAAAGATGTCATTCCAGGCACTGTGCACTTTTCATTCTAGCGGGTGAAGTGTTTAAATTCAAACGTCATTTTTTTGGGGAGTACTTTGAAGAAACTCGTTTATCTGTTGCTCTGCTTGGCACTGAGAAGAAATGGTGTAAATAAACACAGAGCATGCACTGGGCTGGGTATGAGGTTCATTTTCCATAAAAATCTGATGGAGGAGACAGACTTTTGCAACGGATTGAAACGTGGAGGACACAAAAGGCAGTAGCATTTCCCAGTGATTGCCTGCAGATCAAGCAAGTTGCAAAGGCAACTGGAGGTGACTTCAGACATCAGTCAAATGAAAGTGTGCTGGAAGGAATGGGGAAGGTAAATAGGCTTTTGGTGTGTGAATATATGCATGAAAGACTCCCTTGTTCAGCGAAATAATTCAGCCATATTGTGAAGCTCCACGGAGAGGATAAGGACAATCTCTGTTTGCAGGGTTGCCGGGGGAATCAGCCCTTGCTGGCAGAGTGTGCCCCGGCTGCTGTCACCGGCACAGGGAAGGGCTCGTCGTCCTTTGGAGGCTGCTGCCATTCTGCTGCTCCCTGGAGAGCAATCCAAGGGGGAGAGGAGGGAGAATGTGTGGAAAAGCCTGAGCCGGGGATAGAAACAACGCCTGGGCTTTGTGGGAATTCCGTGTGAGGGAAAGGCCGGGTGGGATCCAGTGCTCTGCTGCCCTGCTGCTGTGCCATGGAAATGGCTTCATTCAAACGCCTGCAGCACTCCTCGTGGAACCAGGGCTTGGAGCTGGGGGATCCAGCCTGCAGTGTGACACCTCCAGGGCTGCTCTTCTCCTTTCAAGATGCAGAAGACGCTCCACTGAGTTCAGTGCAGAACAGGACCTCAGCGTTTTCCCAAAGAACCTTCAAATATTGGTAGTGCCGTCCAAAGTTGGGTTGGTTTTTTTTGTGGAGAGAGCTGTGAGGAATCATGAAATCCCCAGACTGCTTTGGGTTGGAAGGCACCTCAAAGCTCATCTCATTCCATCCCCCTGCCATGGGCAGGGACACCTTCCACTGGGACAGGCTGCTCAGGGTACAAATCCAGACAAACAACTTTTACTAAAGTGGTTAGAAGATTGCTTAACTTCGGCTCTTTCCCTTGATAAAACCATGGGATGGGTTTACAGGATGTTTTCCTTGCTGCTAATTGTTACATCCTTCACTAGTGTTCAGAAAGGATTTAATACATCAGCCACAGAAAACAGCCCATAAGTTATAGCTCTCAGTCAGTGACTGGGTACTCTGAAGTACTGGCTTATCGATTTCTCTAAATATAAATATTTTCTTTTTTGTAAAAAAATCTATTTTTTAAATGCTTGTGAAATCTCTTCCCAGTGAATTTAAATGACAAACTTTAACCAGATTTTCCCCCTTGCTTTTTTCTCTTTCAATGTGTTGCTGATCATAAGCTTGTGGTTCTAACATGAAAGATCAAGATATGATAGACTTGTACTTCGAGGTTTTTTCCTAATTTGATTAATTTCTACAGTAAAAGGCTTGTTTTCCTTCATTCGGTAGTCTGTGTCAAAACGTGGATATTGAATATTCACTTCTCACTTTAAACCCAAGAAATTTTAGTTTAAGGAAACTGGAAAACACAATAGGGATTTTTACTATGGAATTTTGCAATTTACTCTGCTACAGTGTTCCTGTAAAGGGTGTATAAAACTGAAGCTGAGGCCAGGAGAAGGAGTCAAGGGTCTGTCTTGAATAAATTGATAGCAGAGATGTGGGGAAAGAACAAATTGCTGATTTGGTGTGTGCACAGCTGCAGCAACCTGAGCTTGGTGCTTGGAGCAAAAGAGTCTGGAAAGCTGGAAATGGAGGCTGGAAAGGGCTGATCCTCATTTTGTACAGTTTCTGTATCTGTCCTGGTGTGTGTTTTTCACTTGCCCTTCTCACCCTAATACTGGCAGCACCATGTCACAGGCCCAGTCCCACGGGCAGCATCTCCTGGTTCCTGTGCCCCATCCCAGCA
>NW_024581118.1:1537117-1591084 GCF_017639235.1 Corvus kubaryi
TGCCCCATCCCAGCACAAACCAGTCCCACGGGCAGCATCTCCTGGTTTCTGGGCGCCACCTCTTGGTGCTGGGATGGCTCCTCCGTTTGGTGCTGAACATGGGGCTGAGGGATGGACCGTGCCCGGATTGCTGCTCTTTAGTGAGGAAAGCCGTGAATGTGAGGGGCAGCAGCTCCTCTGAAATGCCCCTAAAGCAGCAGCTGGAAGTTCAGTAACACCACCCAAGGAAGTATTTGCATCTCTGACACCAATTCCAAAGCTGCCCTTGTGAACCACGCAGTTGTGAGCTGAAACGGATTTTAATGTTTTGGGTCAGATCAAGTTTGTCGGCTCGGGTTTTGTTGCTGTTTTACTTTTTATTATTTTTGTGGGGGTATTTAGTCCCCACGCGTAGCCCAGGCCAGATCTTCCAGAGAAACCCACTATATCCCATAGAGAGATAGTGGTGTGATGTGGAAACACCACAGGATGAGGGTCAGCACCCTGTCCATTAACTCACACAAGCACGGGTGCAATTCTCTGCTGCCTTTTCATTCATCCGGGCTCTTGCATAACTGATTAAATTTCAATAACTGATTAAGACAATGCATTTGGATCCTTTGTTGTTCTCGGGAAGGCAGATTTCCCAGGATGTGCCTGCTGGAGGGGTTATGGGGGTGGTCTGCCAGCCCCTGGGGCATGTGGGGAGCAGCCCGAGCAGATGGGGATGACTTTCCCTCGGGAACATTTGGATGAGAACTCATTCCTGAGTTCCTTCCTGTCGAGTGCTCGCGTGGCTCCCGGGGAGCGTGACCCGAGGAATTGCAAATGAAGGAGTGGGATGGAAGGGCGAGGATTTTAGCTTAAAATGAGCCCTCCTGCCCTGTGCCTGCAGCATCTGAGCATCCCCAGATGTGTCTGGGCGCTCCCACCTGCTCTCCCTCTGAGCCTCCCCATCAGAGCGCTTCACCCTCCCCGGCTCTCAGCCCTGATGGACTTCACTGACTAATTACAGGACCTGTGCCTCCGGGCCCCCTCGCACCTTTAAAGGGCGGCGATTGCAGCACCCTTAGAGGTGCTAAGGAGATAAATATTCAGCTTGCAGCTTGCCCGGAGGCCTGAGGAGGAGCGGGAGGGGAAGGAGTTAAGTGCTGCTGATTTTTCCAACGGGGATTTGTGCCACAACACCCTCGGATGACTTAGGGTCGCAAGTTTTATGCTGCCACCCACGATTAAGTGATTTTACCGTTCAAAGGGGATAAAATGGTAAAACTAAAAAGCAGTCGGTAAATTCCAGCAACAAGGGGTGCCAACCTCTGCGTTTTGCAATGGATGGGGCCTGGACATTTTTATGTTCCTCTTTATTTGCAGTTTGACTCTACCTGGGGAAGCCAACATTAATTGCCAGGAGGTGGAGAGGGAACAGTGCAACAACACGGGTCTGTGGGATGGCTTGGAAAAGTACAAGGGTATTCCTTCATTTTAGTCCATCTTAAACAGGTATTAAGGAATCGTTAACAAGAAGCAATAAAAAGTTTTAAAGGAATGGAGGAAGGTCCACAAGCATTTAAAGAGCAGGCTGGAAAATGCAGGTGGTGAAGGCAAAGCAAAAAGTAATGGGATTAAGCTGCACCAGTGAAAATCTGGTGTAAATGTTCCCCCCCTGATATAAGGAAGAAGTTTTTGAGGGTGGTGAGGCCCTGGCACAGGTTGCTCAGAGAAGCTTGCTTTTTGTAGCTTTTCTTTTCCCGTTTCAGAAGACATTTAGCAGAACTCTGCTCAGTTCCACCTGGAGGCAGAGTGGTCATTAGGAAGGAAAGGAATTGGACATGGGTACAACTCTGAGTGGTCAATCAATTGTTTGCTCTCATTACAGCTTGGATTAACTAGGACAGCAATCCCAGCAGGGCAGGAGCAAAACGCTGGAGATCAAAGTGCCAGGATTTATTTTCATTTTTAATTTTTTAAAATTTTCTTCAATGAAAAGGTGGTGATCTGTTCCTCCCCATTTCCTCTCCAGCCAAACACAGGA
Source organism: Corvus kubaryi (assembly GCF_017639235.1). Classification (NCBI taxonomy): domain Eukaryota; kingdom Metazoa; phylum Chordata; class Aves; order Passeriformes; family Corvidae; genus Corvus; species Corvus kubaryi. The sequence goes on from NW_024581118.1 coordinate 1,539,129, forward strand.
TTTTGATTCCATGCTCTTAGAGATCCTTTCCAACCTTAGTGATTTTATGATTACAAGTGCATAGTGATGACTATTAGCTCTATAAAATTTTCTTTTATTATTTTTTGCTGTCCCAGCCATAATTCAAGGGCCCAGCTTTGTTCCACGAAACTGAAATTGTTGTGAGTGGGTTATGCTTGGAGTTGAATACTGAGGTGGGAATTGCAGACTCATTTCCAGCACCGGAACAGAGCTCACAGGGATTGTTTACCTTGTTTACCCTACAGGCCACCCTTAGGATGTGTGTCATTGCCCATTTTCCATATGGCATCCCAGGGACTGGTGTTCTCCTTGGCTGACTGGTCCAGGCAAAGCTGGGAGGCTCAGGGACATCGATCAGGCCACCCAGATACTTGTAAGCCTTCTAACACTGCACTATTTTACTGAGTATTTGAGTTTATCCTCCTCCAGCTCCTGCGTGCTAAACAATAAAACTGGAATTATCCCATCGAATCTCCTTGGTTTTTTCTTTGCCTAGAATATGGCCAGGTTCTCCTGTGTGTCTGGAGAAAAAGGCAAGGGAAAGAAAACAAAAACAGGTAGAAACTGAGTTTGCTAAAAATAAAAGAAGTGGTTCCTATTTTCTCTCCTGTTTGGAAGGAACCTGGAAACAAACTGGAGTAAAATCTCTAATTAAAACAGTTTTATCTGGAGATAAATGAGTGAAAACATTTCATTTGGAAGAGAAATTTCAGGTCAATTTGACAAATACTTGATATGGAAATGTCCAAGGCCAGGCTGGATGGGGCTTGGAGCACCGTGGGATAGAGGAAGGAGTCCCTGCCCATGGCAGGGGGTGGCACTGGATGGGCTTTAAGGTCCTTTCCAGCCCCCAAACCATTCTGGGATTCTGTGTGATATCTTCTGAGCAAATGAGAGTCAAGGAACAGACTGAGGAAATTATTTTGGTGATGCTGGATTTTGGAAGCGTGGGTGAATGTGGCTGAGAGACTGAAATCTTCTTCCACTTATTTATTCCTGTGAGGGGTCAGGAAATCTGCGGGTGGCTCAAAGGACAGCTGGAGTGGTTGGTGCTTTGATCCGACCTTGCAAAGCTGCGTTTTGAAGGGAGTACCCCAAGAGGTCAATATGTGTTTGTATGTCCAAAACGCTCTGAAAATGCAATGAATTCCGTTTTATAATCTCACCCTCAGCTTTGACCCCGGGTCACTGTTTAATACAAACAGTAAATGGGAGAAAATGGGTTAGCATTGAAAGAGACTAAACAGTCCGAGTGAGCGGTGAAGGACAGACTGAATCATTACCCGTCTTTTATGGGTAATGTCGGCTCTTAACACCTTGTTCATGATGACCTTTTGGTTTCTTTGAGGGGAGGGAGTCAGGGAGATGGAGGTGGGAGCGATGCCGATGTGTCCAGCAAGCCTTCCCTGAGCACTGGGACGGAGAGGCTGTCGGATAAACTCTCATTGCACGTTTACGGTGATGAATTTGTCTTGTAGCAGAAGAGGTTTTAGCCTCTTCTCGCGATCATATCTGTCTCTAAAGGTAGAGGAGTAAAATGTGACACTGCTGTCCCTCAGGGCTGCAAGCATTTCAGCTGGAGAGCCCTGGAAATGAAGTCGGATGGCCCTGAAATGAAGTGCTGCTGAATTTTGCTTTCGAGGCCGTATTATCCCGGTCTGCATGAACTACCCGAGGTGATGATGGAAAGCTTTCCTGCTTTCCCAGGGGGTGGGTGCTGGAGGAGCTCCGCAGGAATAGGTTTACTTGGAATTTGCTTGCTTAGCACACTGTGGCATGCAATTTATATTTTTCCATGGGAGCCAGGAGCATGTGCAGCCTCTTCCCTTTCTCTCCGGGTAGTCTTTAACCCCCGTGCTGTTATTGACCCCTCTTGTGGGGTCCTCAGGAGTTCCCCAGGCCCACCACGTTTGTACATCACATCCAGGGGGGAGAGCTCCCCATCCCACCAGTGGTTGCTGTTTCTGAATGTCACTTCCAGATCATTCCCTGCAGTAAAATTTTAGTGGGAAACTTAAGGAGTTTTTCTTTTTTACCTCTGGGATTTTTTTTTTTTTTAAAGCAATCACCTATTCACAGCGACTCTAATGTATTTTCAGGGATGGCAGGAGGAGAGTAGAGGAAAGGGAAAGGCACCCAGTGTGTTTTGAGCTGGTGGGAAAACCAGACTGTGGTGGTTTGACCTCTCCAAAAATTAGAAACTATCAAGAGACAAGAAATCCCACCATCGATTTGACCCCCGGCAAAATCAGGTCCCAATTCCTGATGTACTTAAGAGTTAGGATAAGACACCACAGGTAGGATCCAGTTCTCAGAAGCTGCTGGAAGCTGTTAATCATATTAAAACACTTACAGAGGAGATACCAGCCCTCGTGGACTTGATATTCCTTTGTCACAGCTGGAAACTTCCCAGCAGGACCTGGAGCAAACCCTGAAGTGAGCAATAACAAACATTTGGGAAGAATAGATGAGCCTCAAATCTGACAGCCCTGCAGAATTTGCCCCAGAGAGAGTCAGCTGAGTTATTTAGGTTTAGTTCTTTGGCTGTTTAAACAATATTTCAAATAACCATTAATTCCGGTTGGGTGGGAGTTTCAGAGGGTGATTGGGGGTGAGGAGAATGGATTGCTTTTTTAAAACTGAAGGAAAATCAAGAGCTGCTGGTACTTTTGTCTTATTTGCACGTGAATCCGTGTGAATTACTCTACCTCCTGATCTCTGCTCTGCTGGAGTGGATCACTCAGTGGCACCCTGGAGAAGGGATGTCTGTGGATGCTGGTGACTTATCAGCACACAAGAATAGAAGAATATAGCAGAGAACCCCAAAATGTTACCATGGGATGCTGCAGAGGCCATGGGGCTTGTAAACACCTACAGTGAGTGGGCATTAATGGTCCTTCAGGGATGTGACAGGGACACTGATAAACCTGATTTGGGGAACAACAAAGGGAACAAAGAGCAAGAGTCCAGCATACAGTGACTGCCCATAAAAAAGGAAAACTGGATAGTGTGTCATTTATGCACTAATGAGGAAAAAGCAAGTAAGCAAAGCCTTCAGAAAGTCACAGACTGGAGATGAAGAAATTCCATTAACAGCATTAGAATCCTCCTGGTGGGGAAGGTGGGATGTTGAGGACAATGAAGGGACATTCAGGGAAGGGTGGGTCAAGAAGTAGAAAGGGGAAGCTCCCAGAAAAAGGGAGAGATGTGGGAAAGTTCTGCATGTCCAGGTTGTAACCACCCCACCACTGCAAAAGGGTTGAGACAGTCGGATGCTTTGCACCACAAATGTTTGTATCCCTGCAACTGGACTAGTAATAATTCCTGGATTGGACTGTCAAGGCTTTAACTAGCCTGTCAGTAAATTCTGGGCCCTGCATGTGAACTGTGTTCCTTTGGCTCAGGTGAGTTGGCAGGGAGCTGGTGAAATCATCTGCCCTCTAAAGTCTGGATGCAGCAATAATGTAGGATGGCTAAAAGACCTTTTTGTGGCTTTCCAGAATGAACAGAAGTGGTTCCTTGGGCAGAAGTTGTGGTAACAGCTGCACATTTAGGTGGATTTCCAGTAAAGGAAGGGGTAGAGATTGGTTGAAATCTGCCTGGATTTTTGCTGCAGCTTTTTTTGCAAATGAGGGGGAAAAAAAAATTAGCTCTGATTTTAGTAAATGTGCAATGAAACAGGAAAGGAGGAGAAAGTGGCCTTCCAAAGCTTGTGTTGGATGTCTTCTAGCACACGGATATTCAGACAAGGTTGTAAACCCAGCCAAGGCTGTTTGCTTTGAGGCACTAGGAAATTATTCTTCCTGCTCAGGAAAGCAGGGGTTGGACTGTACAGCCAAGCTCTTTGGTGAGTTTTAGTGAAAACTGATATAAAAGCTACTTTTGAAGGCGGGAAAAAAAAGTGGTTTTTTGAGAAGATTTCCTAATATCTAGCTCTTAATTTAGTTTCCAAGTTTGGATTGCAGTTTTCAGATGTTTTGTTACAAGCACTGATGTTTCTGCATCCCTTCTCATCAGAGATGAGGCTTCAGGTGGCTGAGCCAGGTGACCAGTCCTCTGCTATTGCTGGCTGTTAACTCCAACAGAAGGAAGAAATAAAATTCACCCTCTAATCACAGAATTCCAGACTGGCTTGGGTTGGGAGGGACCTTAAAGCTGACCTTGTTGCACCCCCTGCCCTTGTGGGGACACCTTCCACTGGACTGTCTCTTCCTTGCTGCATCTCGTCTCTTTCCCCCCATGCTGTGGGATTGGTGGGATATTTTGTGTGTGTGTGTGCGTGTTCTATTAGTTTACCTCTTTTGTCGGCAGAAATGCTGTAACATCCCATTTAAATCTGGCAAAGTGGGATTTCACTGGGGCTGTTCAGGCAGCTCTGAGGGCACACCCTTATTTTCTCCTTTAATCTGTTCCCATTCCTGAGGGCGAGCCATCCCTGCTCTGGAAGTTCTCCCCACATCCTCTAGATGCTACTCGTGCTCTGCAGGAGCCGGCATTCCTGAGCAAACCTCCGCAGCCGAGCGTGTGGAGCTCCTTCTGTGCCAACCCCAGCACCAGCAACCTCCCTCCCGTCCCCTAATTCGCTTTCTCGATTGTTCCTGTCACATCGAGAATTTACAAAATTGTCACTTAAGAGGAGAAAGTGACAATTTCCCTCGAAATCTTCTGCTTGGAGGGACCTCTCTCGCCCTTTTCCTCAGCACATTAAATGCATCCAGTGCATGGCAACACTTTGGAGAGCAAAACAGCAAAAAGTAAGGCTGCCCATTTTAACTCTTCCCTGAGTCTGAGTTCAGTGCTGCGAGGAATTTCTAATGAGCTGTTCACTCTCTGTTATCAGTACAGGGATTACAGGAATGTGTTGTGAAGTTTGCCATTAATTTTAATTTGGGGTTCTCATGTTTTCATCTGTTGTTGTTTTGTCACATTAGCACTTAGGAAAATGTCTTTTTCAAGAGAATTTGTGTGTCTTTATGTCTCTTCTGTTGTGTTTTTGCCCGACCACCCTCTGGGGGAAGAACCTTTTCGTGATATCCAGCCAAAGCCTCCCCTGACACAGCTCCAGCCATTCCCATGCTCAAATTTATTGTAAAACTGAGTTTTATCTCACAGGCATGACTTCTCTTTTTCCTTCCACTTCACTGGGAGACTTTCAGCAAAACATCCTAGTGCAGAAAGTCAGGAAGAGGTTTTCAATCTAGTATCACACTGAGGGGTTTGGGAAGGTAAAACCATCCACATATCCTGCTGAATGACCCCAAAATCGCCTCAGGCTGCTCAGCAAAGTCATGTTGCATAGGTTACCCATAAATCACAAATCAATGGCTAACTCTGGAACTGAAGCATGAGGGAGCAGTGACAGCTTCTGGGGCTGCTCAGGGAATTTACAGAGGGATCCTGGCCTTCACAGGGTTAAGATGTTTAAATCCCAGATTGCATTCCTGTGCCAGGGCTTTGCTGGGTGGCCTCAGCCTCTCCTTGCCTCTCCAGTCTGACTTTAACTTCCCTTCCTTGTCTGTGCCTGCAGTGACCAGGGAGAAGGGCTTGTGGGCTCAGCTTAGTGTGGCACGAGTGTTAATTAATAACAGACCACTCATGTGGTGGAAGAGCTGCTTGCGTGCAGTTTTGGGTGTTCTTTTCAAAGGTCAGAAAAGACATGAGCACCAAACCCCTCATCCAGCCCCTCAGAGGATGGTGGGGTGTTTCAAAGCTGTTTCAAAGTGACTTTGGACAAAAGCCACAAAATTCTCCCTCAGTAGCCTCAACTACATATGTGTGGTGTAAAGCCTCTGGACACATGTAAATGTTTTCAGAGGAAAAATGCAACTTTTTCAAAGCAAATCCCCGTGGCTTCAGCTCTGAGTTATCCCAGTTACTTCTCAATGAAGCATTTTAAAATGTTTATATACAATCTAGTTAATATGAAGCCCTTCATAAATTTTAACTGTCTGTGGCAACAGCTCAATAAATTGTCTTGACCCAGCCAACTGTGTCTCTTGTAGGAAGTATTTAATGTCTGTAAGGAGCCCCAGGAAGGTGGGATTTGGCAGATTCATGGCTGGCTGTGGACAAGCAGAGGGAGCAGCCTGGGAGTGCTTGTTCTGCCCCAGCCCAGGTTGTGCTGGCTCTGCCCGAAGTTCCTGGGGCTGGCAGAGAAGGGGACAGCAGGATCATGATGATCTGGTGTTGAGATGTGGGATCTCTTTCCTAGGAAAGTCATCCAGGGCCCATGGACCTCAAGACTTGGAGCTTCCTGGTCTGGTGGAAGGTGTCCCTGCCCATGGTGGAAGTGGAGGGGCTTTAAGGTCCCTTCCAAGTCAAACCCCTCTGGGGTTCTGTGGTGACCTGTGTTAGAGTTTCCTCTTCTCTCTGAAAGGTTTTAGCTCAGTCACTGCCTCCAAGAACAGGAGGTTCCCGAACAGGTTGGTTCTTTCTTGGTGCCTGGGAGCTCAGCTTCCCTTGGGGGTAACCTCAACATGGATATTAGCTGATGATCCCCACCCCAGTGGTGCCAAAGGCATTCCATTTCCTAAATTCCTTCCAAAAGCACAGAGAAATTCTCATGCCAAACAGTTCTGCTGCCTCACCAGCCCCAGATAATTAATATTTCCTGAGGTGAGGGAGGTGCTGAGTGTGACCCTACTGCACAGAGCTCCTCTTGGTCCCATCCTGTAGGAGTGTGTTCCAAGACCTTCCCATCCTCTCTCACAACTCAGCAAACCAGGAATGTGGACAAATTTCTCTTCTTGCACATTGTGCTTGTACAACATTTGGTCATGTGCTCTGTCCCAGCTTAAAATGTGCAAAGTGTTGAAAACCCTTCATGTTTTGCTCCCTGTAAGATGCCCATTTCTATTTTTGCTACCTGGCTGAGAATCTAATTCTCTTCTGAATGCTCCCGGGAAAAAAACTGTGCAAAAGTGCTGGATCTCATCCTATTCCCAGTCATTCACTTCCTTCAGCAGATCACGAAAGAAAGACAAACAGAGCAGTTCAGAGATGGTTTTTATATCAGAAACAATTCCCTTTTCTGCTCCAAAGTGCTGATTGCACCGTGCACGTGGTGCCTGCACACCCTGGGACCAGTGCCTGCAGCTGCTGGACTGCCCCAAACACCCCAGTTGTTCCCAGAGGAATAAAATGAACAATTTTGGAGAGTGCCTTGGGGATGCAGGCTGTCAGCCTTTTTCAGATTGTTGTGCTTTTGCTTTTGCTGAGGCTTTTCCTGGCTGTGATTGTTCCAAATGGTCCCAGAAGGGATTCTACACAGGGTGTAAATACAATCTGATGGGTGAGGACTTTGATAGTTTGGAGGGGTGTACTTTCGTGTAGGTGTTTCGCAGGTTCAATTTCCATTTGGTTCGGTTTGGTTTGTGTCAGGAACTGGAATTGGATGGGGATTTCATTGCTACAGATGGTGCCTTGACAGAAATCTTTGGTCTAGTACAAATGGAACAGAAATTTCAAATTATGCCCACAGGCTCAGAAGAAGAGAATCCAGATCAGTAATGCAGCAGGTGTTGGCCATTTGTAATTCCTGCCCCCGCATTTGGGCGATATCAAGCAGCCCTTCAGTCCTGGGACTTGTGCAACTTTGGCTCTGATGTATTGATGTCAGCAATACCTTTTATTTTCCCTGAAACACAATGTCTGTGCATGTGATTTAACCAGGGTTCAAGCTGAGTGCCAGCCAAAGCTTTGTTAACTTTTTTTTTCCCCATCCTTTGGGAACAGCTCGATTTGCACCTGAAATGAGCATGCTGAGCTCTTCTGGTGCCTCTACTTAGGATAATGACAATTTAAAAGCCCTGACTGCAAACTTCAGCAGCCCTTGGCTGTGGTATTTAGAAACATGGAGTATTTTGATGGTCTTGGCCAGCTTGGTGTTTCCTCCTTGTGAATTAAAGGAGAAGTCTGAGGATAATGATTTCTCTTGTGCTTTTCTAGCGTTGTCCATGGTAAAATTTCCAAAACAAAGGAAACGTCAATCTTGGTGCCTCGCTGGATTTTATTTTAGATGGTGCTGGTTGTACATTTGCAAACATCAGGTTTTAGCTATGCCACACTTTTGGTATGGAAGAATGGAATTTCTTAAAGCAAGGTTCACCCCATGGCAGGAAATATTTACTCAGAGTTGACCATAATGGGATAATAATGGAAAGTTTCTGAACCCTGTGTTTCATTAGAAGTCACTCTATGCCAGCAATTCTTCCCAATCTGATGTAAAACACGTTTCATTTAATAATACAAAGTGTATAAAGAAATATTCTTGCCATTTAGTTTAACTTAAAACTAAAAAAAAAAAAAGGTAGAACATATCTGTTACAAAAAAGAGAAAAGGAGTTTTTGAAAATATTTAGGTATAAAAATTTCTGGGATCATTTGAAAGGGCCAGCACCAAAACTGTTAAAATACATGAATCTCCTTTTCTGCCTTAATTTGTTTGATGACTGTTCTTGTATCTGGGAACCTTCCTATAGGTTTATTGGCTAAAATTGAATAGTCCAGTGCCACGTTCCTGATATTGGTGCTTTTGATGCAGAACTCCAGGATTCAGGACAAGGTCCTGGCCTGCTCACGTGTGATGTGTGTGCTTTGGCTTTATGGCCAGGTTTCAGCCTTTCCCCAGAGCTTCACTGGAGTGGGGGGTGTTTGTGTGTCACAGTTGTCTGAGGGGTTTCCATCTGCACTGCTTCATTAGCTGAAATTAGTATAATTTAATTGATTTTTGGCTTGTGCTGCCTGGCTGCAACTGGGAGGTCCTTCCTGGTCAGACCCCAACCCATGTCTCTTTGAGGGATAATCCTCTAAAATTTACCTGGAATATGCTCATGAATTCTGGTTCTTCTCTGCCTTGCCAAACCACGTGTCTCCCCATCTGTCACCTCTGCATGGATGCAGTTCTGTGAGACACAGGGAATTTCTTCCCACTGCTTTCCAGTCATCACTTGCCACTACAGACAGAATTTTTTCTTTGGACAGTAATTGTGACTTGGAAACAGGGACTTTATTGCAGATATCACAGAATCACAGACTGTTTTGGGTTGGATGGACCTTCAAGATTATCTTGTTCCACCCCTGCCATAGGCAGGGAACCTTCCAGTGTCCTAGGTTGCTCCAAGCCCCGTCCAAGCTCCACGCTGGCCTGGAACTATCCAAACTGCTGTGAAAACCAAATCATGGGGGATGGAGAGATGTTTTCTCAGCAGTGGAGCAGCACCCACACAAGGGCTCAGTGCAAAGCAGGATCAGTCACAGGGATGTAAACTTTGAAATAAAAGCAGAATATTGCTTGAGGTCTCACAGGAAAGTGAAACAAAAATGCTCTGAAAGCGGCAAAGGAGAGCGTGGGGTCGACACCAGCTCCGTGTTGGTGTAGACAAGAATTCACTCTGTGAAATCTTACTCAGTGTCTCGTTATTTATTATTCAGAGGAGATTATGCAAATGTCTGTATTAGCATTTTAACACAGAGCCAGCTGAAGTGCTGGAAAAGAATACACTGAAACCTTTGATGGAAGGGAGGAGTTGGCCTCATCACTCGCCCCTTCTCGTGATACCTGCTCTTTGCAAACTATTTTGCACAAAGGTGGACAGCAGACAGTGTCTGATACTGGAAGTTGGAATAGAGCTCTTTTTCCCAAGCTGTGCTACCAAAGCTCCTTGTTTACCAGGTGGATACTTACCCTTAAATGCTTTATATACAGTTGAAAGATGAATTGAAAGCCTCAGTGGATTTCTTGGATCCTCTCCTTCTTGACATGAAAAAAATTGCGCCAGGGATGATACAGACTGGCCAAAGGGCTTGTCTGAGAATAACAAAGCTGCAGACAAAAATATCTTCCTGTCTCTTGAGGTTTAGCTTCTCCTCCCAAGGTGGGGAGGAGAATTGGGAAGAAAGTAGCAGTTTCATAATTGAAACAAAATAAAATACAAATAATGTTAGTGAAAGGGAAAGAGACAGAGGAAAACAACAGGAAAGATGAGTGATGCCCAATATCTAAGTCCCCCAGCAGTGATCGTTCCCTCCCAGTCAGCTCCCCCAGTTTATACACTGGGCATGGCATTCCATGGTATGAAATATCCCCCTGGCCACTTGTGGGTCAGCTGTCTGGGCCATGCTCCTGGCTTCTTGTGCACCTGCTTAAGGAAAATTGCACAACTGATCCCAGTTTTGGGAAGGAGAGTAAATAATACATTGGCAGATACACAACACAGGTACCTGTATGTAATTTTAATGAGTGTGGAGCTGGAATTTAGGTGCTGTATTTCCATCACACCTCTGCATGCACTGTGAAACAGGTGAGGGATTGTGCAGAGAGTGGGCCACTAAAGGAATGCAGTTATGTGATCTTGGTGGTCTTTTCCAGCTTTGATGATTCTGAGCTGCTGGCTTGCAAATCAGGGTGAAATTGCTTTCTACAGTCTGGAAAAGTTGTGTGAATCCTTAAAGCTGTGTCAATTAACTCAACCCAAAGCATCGAGCTGGCCTTTATTTGCACAACCAGTAAGCATTTTTGTGGGAAGACCAAGACTTTAGAAATGCTACCGTATCACTGTGGCAAGAATTAAAAAACCACTTTTAAAGCACAGTGTCTCAGAGGATGAAAGTCATAATTCCCAAGGGGAGGGGTGAGATTGGCAGCACACACAGAGCTGATGCTGTTCAAAGCAGTTGAACCCTGTCATGGTTTCAGATGTGACTCAAGAAAGGACAGCAGAGCTGACCTACATCCCTTTGCGTTTAAGGATGTTGACGAGGAGTTTAGATAAACGAGGATAAAACTCCTTTAATCTGCTGGCAGGTTATTTGATTTTTTGATGTTTTAAGAAGAATTCCTTCTCTCTTTGCTCTGACTGCTAAAACTAAGTTGCCTGGGAAACACAGAAAACGAAACTGTTCCTTGCATCCCTGGTGCTCACTTGGTGATCCAACAAAAAAATGTGCTCCCAGGAAAAGCAGCCATTCACTGCGTGGTTGGATTTATTTTGCTGGGTGTTAAGGTCTGCAGAGCTGCAAGATAAAAAAACTTGGAGAAATCAACCTTCAGTCCAGCATGGTTTTTATCTCGCCTTAAGTGTGAAGGTCTTAACAGCCCCATTTTCCTTTGTATTACAAGTTCTTTCCTATGGTTAATCTCCTTCCAGTTCCTCAGCAGTTGATTAACCTTCCTTTTTTTTTTTTAATGAGCGAGAGAGAGGAAAATCAATATAAAAACTTGATAGCTCAAATTCATTTTTATTTTTGGAAAAGCCTTAAAACCCCCAGCAAACGAGGCTATAGGTTGAGGCTGAGCACCAGCCTGTCCTCGCCATGCTTTATTTTTACGAGCTCCTGTTCTGGGCTTTGCTATTTGTGCCTCAGATCTGATCTAATTGTCAAAGACAAAGAACTGCTCTGGCGGCCTCTCCCAGGGATAATCTCTTATGCTGAGAAAATCTTTAGACTTAATTAAGACAGTTTTATCATTCCTGTGAACTTGCAGAGTGGCACAAAAAGGCCCTATTAATGCTCAGAAAGTCTCTCTATTCTAATCCAGTGATATTAAGCAGAGGTTTATTTCAATGAAGGTAACAACTCTCTCCAAGTGGGACTTGTTTTGCACAGAGATGTGGATCATTCCTTTATCTCCTATAGAGATGTAACTTGAAAACTTACTCTACAAATAATTATTTTTACATCTTGAAAGTGGTGCTAAAGTCAAGACCTCGATTGAGCTGTCATCGGGAAAGTATAAATATCCTCTGAGTTTACCCCTTATAAGGCCTTTTTATTTTTATAACTGTTTAACAAGAAATGTAAAGTTGTGCATCTGATCAAAGGAAGCCCCCTGATGTTTTATGCAACGTGTCTGCCTTTGACTAGAACAAAAAATAGATCTGAGAATACTTTAATCTGTTGAAAGCAGAACTGTACTTACAGTAAGCGTCAGATCTCAATTGTTTGAAGTGACTTAGGGCTCTCTCATCTGACTTGACATTGTTTTACTTCATTGTTCGTGTATTTAAGATAAAAGAAAATCATTACTATTTTAAAGTTAACACAAAGCAAGTAGTCATGATCAACAGCAAAGGTTCCCATCTCCTTGTCTGTGGGTTTTGGGGATGCTGTTTGTGAGTGACTCTGTGTATGCTCCTTATGTACAGTTATGTGTTTATGTTGAATTACTAGTGCTCTACATTGTGGTACTAAAGAGCTGGAGGACAGTGCAGTATAAACAATGAGAAGCCTCTTTCTTCACTTTGGTTTGCAAATTTGGGCTTGGATTCTTGCAGAAAGATTACTGCTGCTTTCTGATGGAATTTACACACTGGTTGAACATTGAAGCCTTCAGTAAACGGGAAAATGTGTGAACTTTAGAAACTTGCTTTTGGCTTGAGACTGCTCATCAGTTCCTCTCCAGTTACCGGTGGCCATTTTACTGACTTTCAGAGGAATTTGGAGGCTGTGCTTCCACCTGGATACCCAGCAGCTCACTGGCACAGGGTGCCCAGAGAAGCTGTGGCTGCCCCTGGATCCCTGCAAGTGTCCAAGGCCAGGCTGGACAGGGCTTGGAGCAACCTGGGATAGCGGAAGGTGTCCCTGCCCGTGGCAGGGGGTGGCACTGGATGGGCTTTAAGGTCCCTTCCAACCCAAACCATTCTGGGATTCAAGTACAGCTCCCATCCTGGACAGTGTCAGGCTTTAGCAGAGGGGTTTTCTGGGAGGGGAGCAGTGGAAATGGCTCGGAGGTGTTGCACTCCTGAGGGGAGGCTGAGTGTGCCTCGGGCTTGGCTCCATCCCATTAATGTCCTCCTGCCAGGGGTCCAGGGGTATGGCTGTGTGCTGCCTGTAAGACACCTTTGCTGCACCTCCTGCTTTTCAGATTACGGATTTCTTACAGTTTTGGGTCATGGTTGAACCAGATACGCCACTCATAATGCTGGGAAGTTCAGCTCCTGCTTCTTCAGGCTCTCCCCTTCCTGTGATGCCATGAAGACTTTTTGCCTTTTCTTTCATATCCCTGTTACACCTTTTTACAACTTCTGTATTCTTAGTGCTTTCCCCCTACATTCTTGGACTTGTTTGTCAAGCTAAGAGACTCAACATTTTAGAAGCTTTGTAGCTAGGGATCAGTGTGCCCCAGACCCCAAGGTCCTCTCCAGAACACATTCTGTAAACTAAGATAGAACCGTCCAGGGGAAGGTTCCTTGGGGAGGGGGGCTCACTTGAGCCTCTCATTGGGGAATCTTTGATAGATATGCCAATTAGTAAAACCTATAATGTTATACCCAATCTCTTGGGACATTTTTTGCAGGGTGCATCTTGATGCATATGACCTGGATGTGTGCACCTAAGGATCCTTAAAATAAATACCAAGGTAAAATCCCTTTTCCCCTTCTAAACATGTATGAGTCTTGATTTTAAGACCAGGAAAAGCATCACCTGCTCCCTCATTTTCTCCATCAGCCCTTCATTCCAACCAGCCATTTCATCCTGAAGAAAGATTTCTGGACAAATCATTCCTTGAAACTCATCCCCCCTCCAGTGAAAAGTTCTGACCCCAAATGATCTTCAGGGAAGGAAGGTGTTTTGCCAAACCCCTCCCCATTTGCTTTGCTCTATGTTTACTCCTTAGTCTGTGTCTTCGGAGCCTTTAAACACAGACCATAACAATCTGTGGGGTCTGTGCCTGCCTAACACAGGGACACTGCCCCCTGTTCCATGACAGTGGCTTCCTTTGTGGACAGTGACTCCTCCATGTCCAGTCTTTGGGCCATTCCACTCTGGCTGTTGCAGACATCAAAGGGAAAGATCTGGGTAAAGACTTGCAGACCTGCCACAACCAAAATCTGCTGTAGCTTCAGGTACTCCAGTAGTTTTGTTCCAGGGCTTTGCTAAATTACAGGTGTTGGACAGAGAACAGAGAGGTGGCAGGTGGTGAAAGTTTCTTCAGCTGCACAATCAGAATAAAACCAGAACAAACGAAGACCAGTAAAGTTTCTGTCCCTGCACCTTGTCCCTGGCTCATCCTGTGGGTTCTGCCATTGCTTTTTTTGATCTATTTGAGCTGTTGTTACATGGGGCTTTTAACATGGGAATTCTTCCCACTCAGGAAGTAATTATAATCATAGACTGAAATATTTAATGGAACAACAATCACAGTTTTATTTATTTTTTATTGCAGCATATGTTTCTCTCCTGAGTTTTGGAAGATGTTGCTGATTCCTCTTCAATCACAGAAAGGAATGAGCCATGACATTTCTTTTTAATGAAAATGCTGATCTAGTGTTATCTTTGTAGAGCTAAATGAAAAGTTTCTAAGGCTGACTTGGATGAATACATTTATGGTTTAGCCTGTGGAGTGCTGATTTAGTGCTGGTGAGAAATTTGATATCTTTTTTCATGTTGAGGCTGATTTTTAAGAGCCAGGGAGAACTTGGCCTGCTTGGTATTGGGTAGGATGGTTTTATATGGTAAGAAAGTGCCTAGCAGGAGCTGATTTTCTGCTGTTTGCAATAAAATGCTTGAATACATGAGTGCAGCAGCCCTTGCTTGGGGCCCAACGTGCAGAGTGCTGTTAAATATGGAATTTTGCTTGGCTTAGTGGCTCATGGAGAGTGGGTTTTCAATAAACAAAACACTTCCCATGATAATTGGACAGCACACACACACACTGTGCCAAAGGACTGTTCCAAATAATGTGTGGTTGGCTTGGGAAAAGTGCCATTTGTAAAGAGCAGAACAATACTGCTTTCAATGCAGGTACCCAGAGTCCTTGAGACTGGCTGGGCTCTCTTCAAATAAGTGGTTTCATAGCCCATTATCAAATAGTGACTGGGAAGGTGAAAAAAACCGACGGCATGTTTTGTTGGTTGAAATTTCAAAGCTTTCACACTTAAAAAATTTAACAAGGGTGAACTATCGATTTAGAAGCCTTAGAGGTGTTTGAAGAAATGGCCAGTAAATCCAGTGCAACAAGGAGAAAAATCCTTCCTGCAAGTTCAAACCCTTCCTTCCCCCTTATTTCAGCATATTTCTATTTAGAAACCATTCTTGGTGTGTTTCAAACATTTTCTGAATTGACTGAAGCTAACTGCAACAAGTCGGGGTAGTACCTTTAAAAGAACACGCAGGTTTTAGTCTCTCTTTTTATTTATCCAAAGCATCTCCTTGAGCTTAAACTTCCTCATGCAAATAGGTATGTGGTGAGACTTTTTAGCCTTTCAGAATTGAAAGAGAAACTTGTATTTCTAATTTTTCAGTTCAAGCAGTTTTACCTTGCTTCAGGTGATTTCAGTTTTTGCCTCTGCACTGCAAATATAATGATAAAAGTTTTCCTTCCTTTTGGTTCTTTGCCCTTCTCTTTCCCTCTATTAAATTTTGATGGTGTAGGTTTTGTTACTGGTGTGTGTTGTCAGGGCAGCTTTTCCACTGGATGTGGTTGGAAGGAACTGGAATGAGAAGGAGCCAGGCTGGGTCCTTCAAGAGTCATTTCCTGAACTCTGTGCTTTCAGTCAGTGATGCAAAGTTATGATACTCTGGCTCTTAAGATGGGAACAGAACCCCACCAGCTTCTTGAAGATTTTCCCTGCCTGAAAAGACATGTGTAGGGTAATCAATGCAGCCCTGGAACATCTTTTCCCCCTCATTTGATAAATAATGGAAAAAAAACCCCAACCTCCTCCACCTCCCTGAAATTTAAAGTTATGGGTTTTTTCATCCTATAAATCTCCTGGTTGATGTGATTGTTGCCAGCTGGAATGAGACAAACTCTTGTACATTCCTGCTTTTCTCCCCATCTTAGCATCATCTTCTTCAGATATATGTCAATATTATTTTAAGACATTATTATCTGCCTCTTGTTCCACATGGCCGTAAAACCTTGTATCCACCTTGTTCCACGTGGCCTTAAAACATTCCTGTTCACACACATGTTCTTTTACAACCACAGAATAATAAAATCATTAAAGTGGGAGACCTCTCAGATCGTCCAGTCCAAGCAATCTTTCCAGATTTCTCAGTCCTGAGGACTGAAATTACATCAGTAGGGATAAAAGAAAATGTTTTGGTGTGGGTATGTGTGTTATGTAGGTACAAATTATATAGATAAGTATTATATTACACAGGAGACTTTTGGACTGCGTGGCTTTAGCCATAAGTCATAATTTAGCCAATTAGTACCAGTTTTCCTTCTTGCAGCTGAACAAGTCCAAAGGAAGAACAGGAAGAAAGGAGAAGTGCCTTCTGTTCAGACAGGTTCAGCCAGTTTTAGGCAAGTTTCCTTGACCTTCTTTCACTGCCCCTACTCCAGTAGCTGTTACTGGCAAAGATGTGTTTCTAAATGCCCATATGAAATACATAAATATACATGGCACGTATTTCTCATTGCTTCCCTCTCACGTGAGGTTCTGCTCTGGTATCTGCTGCTCTCATGCAGTAAATTATTTTTCTGCTCTAGATTAACAAAGCTGCCACACTCAGTGCCAGGGGCAAATCCTGATGTGTCTGCACTCCTGGATCAGGGTGGTGATGAATGGTGAGAGCTTTGCAGAGCACAGTGTCCCAATGATCCCATTCCCCAGCTGGAATATAGATAATATCACTAAAAATACACAATACTTCATGTTGGCTTGCCCTGGGAGGATTTTTTTTGCAAGTGAGATAGATGGGATTCTGATGGGATTAATAGGTCTGTGGATGAAGCAAACTGGACAGAAGGTTGTGCCAAATTCTGTCCTTTCTGTCTGAAATCACCCATCTTTGCAGTTGTTGTCCTACTCTGAAATGCCCCTTCCTTTGCACTGCCTTGTGTGTGGTGATTTCAGGGGATGGAAATCCCCTGAGTGACCTTGAGTTGTGTTTGTTCTCACCAGGTCAGACTAAGGAGTTGAGGATCCTCATCACCCCTTCCTGGCAGGCCCAGGTAATCCCACAGGTGTTTGGCCAGACTCCAGAGAGCTCCGTGGAAGCAGATTGGGACATTTCACTGGGGTGAGGCTGAAACTCGACTGAGAGGGGACCCTCTGTGTCTGTAACAGAGAGACAGTTCCAGCTTTTCCAAGGTCCTTTGGGCTCCACAGGTGCTCAGATTTGAAATGTCTATCCAGAATCCCTTCAGATCCAGAAAAACAAAACAAAACAAAACAAGAGCTATTACTTTTCAAATTCCAGCAGTCCAGTTTGTACAATGTCCTGAAATCCTGAATTTGTCATATTTGCCATATATTCCCTCCATCCTTGCTCTGATGTGATCCTGTTGAGGCACCATTAGCAGAGGCAGATGTATGATGGTTTTCCTGATGGGACGTCAGAAGGATAAAGGGAATACACAAGGGAGGGGAGATTTTTGGCTAAGTAGAAGCTGCATTTTCATCCTACCTTTCATCTAATTTCAATAAACACATTAAAAAATGTGAGGTAAAATAAAGAGGGGAAAAAATAATTTTTAAAAGCCACCATAAGTCTGAATTTAGAGCCTTTTATATCAGGTAACATACAGTTCAAGTGAATGGCAAAGCAGCAGCAAATCCCTAGAGCAGGCCCACATTCCATGTTTTATGAAAAAGATACAATGCCAACAAACACCTGTTTAATCATTAGTGGAGGTGATTTGCATTTGTACAAAAAAAATCACCTTTACAGAATTCCAGGACAAGGAAAATAGCAATAAAAATTCAGTTTTAGGGCTGCAACAATGTAAAGGCACCTCAGTGTAGATAAGAAAGAGTTGTCTTGGTTGGGTTGTCAGCCACAGCCTGAGCTTCACTTCCCAGTTTGGCTCCTCTTCATGTTCAGAAGATTGGAAATTCCAGAAAAACACAACCACCCCACTCATAAGGAAAACATATAAATATAGGTCAGGACCCAGTTTAGCCAAAAGATGGTGCTAATGTATTTATGGAATTGGTTAGAGCCAGAACTGAGCAGGGAAAACACAAAATTCACCATGCTGTGCTGCATTTTAAATAATCAATGAGCATTTTTATTTACGGTAAGCCATGGTAAATGTAAACAATTTAATTTTTACAGATAACATTCAGCTTCTCTAAATGGATTATTAGATATTAGCAGCTCAGTGGGATATTTCAGAGCTAAAGAGGATAAATGAAAATATATTTGGATGGTAACCTTTAAATTTCTCCATTATATTGCAATTCCTGAGTCTGGCCTCTCTTCTCATTAAAAAAATAGAAGTGATTGAAACTGCACAGAAAGTACCAGGGATGTGTGAGTAGGACAGAGACAAACTGCACTTTCTGCCTAACCAGATTTGCATGTTTACCTTGATTTATGTTAGTTTAGATTTGACTCACTTCATCCCTGAGATGCAACAGAGTTTTGGAAATCCTGCTAAGCTACACATTTCCAACAAAACAAACTTCCCCCATAATACTGGAGAAGAACACTGGCACTTGTTGGCAGAGACTTGCAGCCTCTCAAATTCACTGGGGATTTGAATTTTTCCAGTGTCCTCCAAGAATTCTGCTGTCAAATCCTACAGGAGGAAGTGCTGGCACGATGTGTTCACTCTGCCACTGCTCCATGTCCCCTCCCTGAGTTATTTCTGTCACACAGCAGGTCCTTCAGGCTCTCAAAATGTCTCTCCATGTGCACATTTTACTTTTAATTTTACTGGAGCACACCAAATTTTAAGCAAAGTATAATCCTGGGGAAATACTCCTCACCTCTCATGCCCTGCACTGACCTTCCAGATTTTTCTGCCCTGTTCTTACTCACGATGACTGGTGCAGAGCTTCAGTGCTGATAGGAAAACCAGGGAAATCTTTTGTGGGAAACAGTTCCTCCCTGTCCTTTTATCCATTTTGGGGGGAAACCTTCCTGCCTGTGTCAGCAGTCCCCAGCAGACCATTCAGAGGTTGTGCCTTGTGTTGTTGAATTTCATCTTTGATTTTCAAGGTAATGGTTTAAACCGTAGGAGGTGACTTCCCAATGTTGTTTTTTCCCATCACTTTGGTTGTTAAATGGTGTCAGCATCTTCTCAGACATGGTTGCTCTACTTTTTTTGTTTGAAAAGGGGGGAAACCCAACAGTTTCAAGATCTCCTGGTGCAGGAGAGATTCCTCTCAGCAGGAATGTAACCCCCAGAGCTGGTCACCAGCTAAACAGAATAAAAAATGATGAGCCATTTTCCAAAAATTTGGCAGCATCAGTCTGGTTTTTGCTTGGTTATTTCTTCCACTCCAGGTTTTCATTTACAGTTGCATTTTTGACAGAGAGGAAGAAAGGGCAGACAAACAGTCTTGAATCATCTGAGCCTTTATGGATGAAAAGTGGTCTCACAGACTGAGCTGGTTTGTGGTAGTGACTCACAACTTTTTGAGATGTCTGGCCTCAGAGCAGAAGTTCTGTGTATTTAACAAGAGGGCTAATTGCTAAATTTGAGCTAGATTCATATCTATCTACGTCATACACCTGTATTTGCCTGCAAATCTCTGTTCAGCCAAGCTGACCAGGTTCAGGAACTGATATTTTTATACCCTGACTTTCACTTTCCCCCTGGAGGCGTGGCCTCAATTGTTATTTCTGTTTTGTTCTGTCAGTCTTTAATTGCTACTTCTGATGATAAATATAACCAAAAATGCTTCTACAGCTTCATATTAGTTTTGGGGGTTTTTTTTTGTTTTTTTTTTTTTTTTGTCGAATGCACAGGAACTGCCTCAGCATCTCTATCCCTGACAGTGTTATTAGTGGAAGGAAGAATTTGTGTGGAACAAACTTTGGCTTTTCCTCATTATGCCCCAAAGGAATTGTTATCACAAACGGGCAAGAGAAAAGATATTGAGCATCAGGAAATAAAATGTGAAGGGATATCTCAGGTTTTAAGACTTGTGCATTGCAGAGTCTAAAAATACTCATGAACGTTATTTTTCCTGACTGCAATGGGTAGAAACTTTTCCATCTGACTTCTCATAGACCAGGTCAAATGCTTATAACAGAAAATGAACATAAATTCTAAAACAGTTTGGAAATTGAAAAGATTGATTTTTCTTTATGTACATAGCAATTTCTTGGGATAAAAAAGCCAAAACCTATAAATATGCACTACTAGAAATGGTGTACATTGTTTCTTGTGATGGCATTTTCAACAACTGCAAAATGAAAGCAGAATGATGAATGGAATTTAAATCCAGAGGTGTTATTAGGCTTTTCAAATGAAATAATGGCTGACTAATACTCCTGCAATTCCACCTTTGGACATTCACTCACTTCATTTAAATATTCTTACTTTTGAAAAACATATAATTTTCTGTGTAAGTTGAATTTTTAGATTATTTTTAAATTCCTGTGGGTGTCTGGCAAGTTTCTGGTTGTTACCTTTAGATTTCTTTCATCAGAAATGCAGGAATTTGCCCAAGTTTATGTTGTGTTCTACCTACCTAGTTTCTTTATGATTTATGAGGGAGGAGTGAATTGGTTTTTCTTTCCCTGCGTGCTGAAGCTCCCCTCACTGCCTCCTGCTCCTCTGCAGCCTGATCTGGAACAGAATCATGAGCTGGGCCTCCTTTGCACAAATGAGATGGAATAGCAGGAAATCCAGGTGGGAAATGAGCAAAGTATAAGCACTGAGAGCTATTTGCACAGGCTTATAGGCAGTAGTGAGTCCTGTGGTTTAGGTTGTGTTTAGGCTGATTTAGGAAATACAAATGGTGACAGTTTGTGCCCAGAGACTTTTGTTGGTGTTCAGAGGTGACTGTAACTGCAGAGCTGATTTAGGCCCAAAGTTGTGGACACACACAGAGCATTTTTGCATTCTTCACATTTTTATGATCTTTTAAGGTCAGGTGCAATGTGTGCCCTGGGAAAGAAGGGGGTGAAATCATAACCAAAAGCTGTTAAAATCACATTCTGACACTTTTATTAGACACAAACAGATCAGAGCAGTGATCAAGGCTGCCAGAACCCCAGAAGGGTTTGGGCAATGCTCTCAGGGATGCACAGGCTGGGATTGTTGGGGTGTCTGCATAGGGCCTGGGGTTGGACTGGATGGTCCTGGTGGGTCCAGCTCAGGGGATTCTATGATTCAGTATCTCCTGAGCATTAACACAATGTATGTAACTCCATATTATTCCCAGTTCACTGCTGTTCTGAGCTCTGATGAGTTCTGAGAGGCAATGAGCTGCTCTGGGTCCCAGCCACCCCAGACATTTATGGTGTCTTTATGGACAGAACCCACAGCTTCCAGCTGGATGCAGCTGCACAAGAGCAGCGTTCCCATCTCAGACTGTTTTATGCTGCAGTTAATCCTTAACAGTGAAAGGAGATGCACTTCTCCTCATTTAGTCCAAGGCCTAGAGATTAAGGGAGCAGCAAATGTGCAACAGCTCCCTGAAAAGTCTGTGGATGAACCAGATAAGGGTTTAGGAACAGTGTGGTGAACAGCATGGCTAGCTGCAATCACTTAAGGAAAACAAAAAAATTAACTTGCAGCTTCACCACTAAAAGTGGCCGTGGTTCAGTGGAGCTCCAGAGCAGCTAGGGAAGTGCTGCTTTTATAGGAAACCATTTCAGATTCTGGGTTTTGTGCTAAGTTTGATGCCAGCAGTGGCTAAAGAGGAGATGTGAAATAGCACTGCCATCCAGATGAATGTTTCAAATTGCTCTTGCTGGTGGTTGTTTGGCTTCTCCTGCTCTTTTCCCTTTGTGCATCTCCATATTCTGAAGTGAACTGTGTGTGGTGACAAGATTTTAAAGGAGTTATTTAAATTTAAATGTTCCTTCTGCTTAGCAGGCAGAGAAGGCTTGTCCTCCCACCCCACTACGAGAGCTCTCTGGAAAGAGGGATGTCCAGGAGCTGCCAGGGAGGGTAAAGGCTGCTTCAAGTTATTTGAGGAAGGTTTCTTTCTCTTCTTGCTCCACCAGATTGCCCTCACTGGTCTCTCTTGTGCCTTTGCCTCACCCCACCGTCACCCCTCCCTTCTCAGAGCTGTGACATCCCAAGTGCTCCCTGCAGTGGAGTCCAGCCATCCTCCGTGTGGTCCCTGCCTGCTTTCCTGGTGACCTGTGCCCACCCCTCCCTGCAGCTGGGCAGCTCCCACCCTGTCTCTGGTACCGTGGAGATGCCATAGCTCAGCACAGTGGAGCTGCAGCTCCTCCTGCCCCTTTCCCAGGCTGTGGCCACCTGGGTGTCCCTTTGTCCTGCCCTGAAGTTCCTCCATTCTCTCCTGCTCCTGCTGCTCTGCCTCCTTTTGATGTGTGAGTGCCAGCGAGAGCTGCAGTGGCCGTGGCCGTGCTGGGAGGGACAGCTGCTTTCTGTGACAGCATGCAGTTGTTATATTGAGCCCAGTCAAAACAAAATGAAACAGTAATTAAGATTTATGAAATAATTGTCTCACAAAAGCCTACTGAAAAGGAGAAGCGATAATAAAAAAGCTGAAAGAAAAAGAATTGCTTGTTGCTGGGACGACTGAAAATGTAGCAGCAGGTAAGGCTGTTGCTGATGGGCTGAAAATCTGAAATTTAAATGTTCTCTCTGCTTTCAGCAAGTACCACGAATGAATTTTTCTGCATGCCTGACCTGCTTTGTAGTTGGATGGCGTGGGATTGTGACTTGCATGTAGCTTCATTTGCTAATGCAAACCCCGGTGTTGGTAATGCCTGACTGAGTGATGTTTCACTGCCCTTCTCAGGCTCCTGTTGGAGTGAAACACTGACTAAGATGATCTGAGCTCCTCTGTTGCTACCTGAATCCTTGTGCAACTGGGCTACTTTCAATTATAGAATAGTGAAAGCTTTGAATTCCTGCTCCAGACGAGTTATTAACGTCGGTATCACACTGTGATAAAACCACATTTTTAATCTTGCAGTACTTAAGGTACATAAAGCATCATTGCTGCTTGAGATTTACCGGCTTCCCACTGCTCAGGTTCACTTTGTCAGCAGCAGAGGAAAGTTGGCTTTGAGCTCGCAGGTAAAATGGAAAGAACTGGAAGAAGTTGTTGTTCAAAAGTCTTCTGTGGATGAGGGGAAATTTACAGAGTTAGTACAGATTGTCTGCTTTGCTTAATTAAAAACAAAACAAAAAGCAGAACAGCCCCTGCCCCTCAAATCTCAAAAACACGTGGGAATTACAGAAACATCGGAAATAGTTAAGAAATTATTAAGTCTTATCTCTTCACCAGTTAAGGTTATCTTTGGTTCCTCTGGATGGAATTTAGATCTTAACAGCAAATTCTTTCCCAGGAGATATGGGAGGAGAAGTAGTGCTTAAATTCAAGACTGTTATAGTCTGGGCATTGGAGACCTCAGCAGCCTGGAAAGCTTGAGTTTTGGATTATCCAGTTTGTGCTCAAGCTGTTAAAGCTCTTCCTGCTTTTCCCTTTCTCCAAAGGCTTTCTGTCAATGTTTTGGTTTTGCTGCAGAAAGCTTTGGCTGACCCTTCTGGGGGGTTTTGCAGAGCAGAACATGAGCTGGAGCTGCACAGCAGATTAAATCGTGGACTCCTCTGCTGGCAGTGGCTCAAGGCTTTAGGTGTTGGTAAGGGCTCAGGGAATGTGTGAATGCACCGAGTTCCCTGCTTCTGCTTCCCACCTGGACACCTGTGGGCACAGAGGCTAATATTCCAGTGGATAATTGGGTATTTCAGCCCCAGCACCTCACTATTTAGTAGTAGCTTTTTATGAAATGATGCGATTTCATCACCTCCACTTTCCTTTTTTTTACAGCCAGTGTTAGAGCCAGACTTTGCTGGTGTGTAAATAGGCATTAAAACTGCTTTAATTACTCTGCTTTAGCCCAGTGGAGGCTGCTGGGACTTTGGCAGCTTCCTTTCACTGCAACCTAATTACTTTTACACAGGCAACAATTTTCCCTTCACAAACCACCTGACCTTGTCAAGCGGGTTTGTCTTTGACCACAATCTGCTCCCCAAACTTCCAGCTCCTTAAAAAAGGTGATTATAAGCACAATTTTCTATATAGGAGTTAATTTGAGCTTTCCCTGGCTTGCACAGGAAGGATGTTTCCCACCAGCCAGTGCAGGGAGACTTGGACACTAGGACATTGCAGACAAAATAAATTCACTCCCAAAGCTGGTAGAATTTCAGAGTTTTGGTGCAAGACATGATGACCTTCAAATATCTCAGCTATTTTCTGTAGGTTTTAAAATTTATATATTGTTTTATGCAAGTTTCCATCCATTTAATGGATGGACTTTTGGGCTGTGAGTATTTTTAGATCTATTTTGCTGTGGTAAGCTGGTGTCACGCTACTACAAATTTTCAGATTATTTTGGCTAAAGCAGACACATCTGAAAGAAACAGAAGATCAGGATATACAGAAAGTGCAGAAAAACATCAGAAACCAAAAGAGAGAGAGATTTTATGACGACCACAGCATGAGTCCAGCTTTTATCTTTGCAAAGAGATAATATATTCACAATATCCCATTGTCTTTCCTTTGAGGGAGTTTCAAAGATGCCTGAGGAAGGCTCCTACTGTCTGATAACTCTAATTATCAAACTCCATCCAAAATTCTCCTGGGCTGCTATTGCAGTCTGAGGTTTTTCAATATCCAGTTTGGAGAGCACTGTGGGTGCACAGGAGCAATGTGTTGGGAGATGGGAGAAGGAGCTCTGTGGCTCCATCACATCCCTTGGAAAAATGTCTTCTACCCAGTTCCTGTGGGATATCCTGGTTCATTTGCATGCTTTGGGATACAAAGGGTGAGCTGTGCACCTTGTAAAGGATGGTTTGAATCATATGGTTGGGGTGTGCAGGAAGAGGGAAAATGGGGCTCCTTCATTCCCTGTGCTGCAGAAGAAGAAGAAGGAGGAAGGGCTGGATGGAGCGAAAACTCTGGAGAGCTCAGCTTCAAAACTGAACTCAAGTTTTCTGAGTGTAATACTTTAATCAACAGTTTTGTTGGGTGCCTCCTATGAGCAACTGCACACATCTGCCTTTACCCTTTTGGGAGCCACATTCCTTCCACACTTCCCCAGTGCCTGGCTGTGTCACTGTGATGTTCCAAAAATTATGTACTGCCCCACAGGCAGTTTAGTTTGCTTATTTCTGCATTCCAGGCAAGCTAATATTAATTACAGCTGGGCTCTAGTTAAATACTGAGTGGTAAATTTATAAGTGTCAGAGTCATCTAAGTTGGCTACAGCTCCCCAGCATTGATTTGGGAGCACCCTGATAAACATTTTGTCTCACAGAAAGGAAGCAGCTTGTCAGCTGTTTGCCTCATATGTGGGACAGGTAATGCTTGCTCTACGTACAGGCTGCTGAGTTGAATTTTAATTTACATGCATTAAATTAGTATCTGCATGATTGCAAATATCAGATCAAAATTTTCTTTGAGACTTTAAACTTGGAAGTAAAATGTGCATTGGAGTGGATGTGTATCTGTATGTTTGCGCTTTCCAGGTGGAAAATCCTCAGTGGTGAATCCAGAGCCCCTTGGCAGCCCGCTCTTGTAAAAGAGTGTCAGATTTTATCCAGACCTGGGTGAGATTTCATGGTTTTTTATAGCCCCATGTACATTATTTTGCTGTGGCTACCCCACATAACCCTGTTACCAATGCACAAGTGTGCTTTAAACTCTGTGTTCCCCTCTGTGCTGGTTTGGCCAAATTTAGAAATACATCCTCTGAGAGAAGGCAGGTCACAACCAGCCCTCCCCCACCAGGTTTGGGAAAAAAAGAAACTTTTTCCTCGAAGGAAAGTGAAAGAGATGAAAACTATTTATTTAACAAACACACAGGAAAAAGATAATGATGCTAAATAATAAAACCTCTCGCTCTGCTGAGAGAAACCTGGGGAAGATTTCAGAGTCCTTCCGTAATCTCTCTCTCCCCCTCCTTGGAGCTGGGACGGGGTGGTGGGGCCCCCTCCAGGGCCAAGGCCTCGGTGGAAATTCCTCCCGATGTATTCTGATGTTGAAACAGTCCAGCAGAGAAAAAAAAAAGGAAAAAAACGAAGTCCCAGGAAAACAAAAGTTCAACTCTCTGTCTCTCTCTGGAGAAAGAAAAAGGAGCTGAAAAACTGGCCGAAAGCACCCGGGTGCCTTCCCCACTCTCGCTCTGCTGCCACAGCTGAAAAAAAAAGTCTATCTCAGTCTATCTCTGTGTGACCTTGAACAAGCTGCAAACTGCTTTGAAGAAGTTTTGCTCAGTTTTTCCTCCCCCTCTCAGGCTCAGTTTAAAGGTACAGAAAAGCACAAAATTAATTTCTGGGCACGGGGCAGCGATAGGGGATACACATCACAAAGTCACCCCAAGACAGCCTCTTATTTCGTATTCTATGGAATTTTTCTCTATTTTGGAAGAGGTTTGTGTTATGCAAGGCTTCAGGACGTCTTGGTGTACCAGGTGAAGATTTGAGTGTTTAGATGTCCACTTCACCCCTTTAATGGATTTTATTTACTCTGTTATTGAGTAGCAGGAGAGAAGGAGCATTTATGCCCTCGCTGTTTCAATTCACTGGTATTATTGATAAATTATATGCCTTGGTATTATTGATAAATTAAGACAGCAAAATACACAGACATTGGCAGATTTGAGGTTCCAGGTTGATATTCTTCCAGGATCAGAACGAGTTACTGGACTTAAAGTTGCTAAAGGAGAAAGTAATGCCATAGGATAGACAAGCCATGTGCTCTAAAGCATTTTACTTTGTTCCCATAATATCTTGGACATCAGTGCTCCAGATTCTTTTTTGGCATCTCAGTGTTGCCAGTGGCAGCCAGCCTGGCATTAACCAGCAATCAACACTCCCTGAGGATCTGCTGATGGCTGGAAGGGATGAATGAAAAGGGATGCTGAGCAGGGTGGGGGTGAGTCTCTCCTGCACAGAGAGAGCAGCTACAGGGAATCAGGCATTTCCCTTCTGTCCCAGGATAAAACCAAAGTGTCTTTAACTGCTACAATTTCCTTATAGCCTTTGCTTTCTTTTTAATCCCACAGTGGGGATGGCTGGGTGTAGTTTCAATCTGTTATTAGGAGGTCTTTAAGAAAACCAGAGTTTCTTGGGAAGTCCCCCTTCTGGCTTTCTTCTCAAATGAGAGCAGCCGTGATAATAAACCCCCAGAATTCTATTTCTTTTATGTTTCATTTATTGCTACTTTGTCCAAGCCAACTTTTTTATCAGTGCTCCGGGCAAAAGCAATGATGCCAGTAAATCATGGACCATTTCCTCTGCTCCAGGGCGTTCCAGGGAGGCTGGAAGCGCTGATGCTGCCAGTCCTTCAGTGTGCCCTGCACAACATCGCTGCCGAGGATTCAAAGGCTGATCTCCCTGCACCTTTCCTCTCCAGTCTTGCCAGACGTGAGTTTAACAAGGAACTGAACTAAAGATGCCCCTCGCAGGTGACTCGCTCTCCCCCTCCTCTCCCGGCGGGGAGAAGGTTAATGGGCTCCTGTGCTAAGCACAGAAACACTCTCCAAACCTCCCAAAGCTGTGGTGAAGGGCTGCTCGATGTAGATGCTCTCACAACACCTGAGGGAAGAAGGGTTCAGGTGGAGATGGACACCTTGGCTTTAAAGGCTTGGGCTTTCGTGGCTCCCGTCGGCAGCCAGTGCTGCTGTTAAATTCCTTCTTTCACCTCTGGCTCCAGTCAGGGGTTCTGGGGACTCATTTATCCTTTTTGGTCGTTGGTGTTAAATCCTCCTGTCCTGGCTCTGACTGTGGAGCTCCTGACTCGAGTTTTCTTCTCACATTACTACTTCAGAGGAAATGAAAGCGCCTGGAGAGGGTTTTAAACCTGGCTAGTGCAGAATGCTGAGCTCCTCAGTCTCCTTTTTAAAGACAGCAAAAGCTGCCATTTGTGTTAAAATCAAGAGGGATGTGAATCTGCAGGTTTCAGTAAATTATTCCTGTCACTTGGTCTCCGACTTCTACATTTGTGCTTCTCTGAAACTTATTAAACATGTCTGAAAAATGGAAGGGAAAGCAGCACACCGCAGGTCACAGTAAATGATGTTTGTATTTTGTCTACACTAGGAGAGGCAGTAAATTAGTCTGGGCTCCTCACATCAGGGAGACTTACGATGACATTGAATATCCAAGTGTCTCTCTGTGGGGACATGGTGTGCTGCCGCATTTCCTAACTTTTATCTAATTTTGAATGAAAAGGAATGGAAGTGTGTGATGTCTATCAGAAAATTAGGACATGGATAGACAAATAACCTTGGTCTGGAGAAGGAGAGCATGGCCTCATGTTTGTGATGGGGAAGAAATGGATTTTGTTCTTGTTTGTCATAATTCTCATGGGACCTTTCATGAAACACTAAAGGAGCCCACCTTTTGTCTTCCCATCTTTTATAGCAGCCCTAAACCACTCACTAAATGTGGGGTTTTTTGTTGGTTTGGCTTTAGCTGAAGTGTTTGTGGTTTTCCAGAGCAGATCAGATTGGGTGGCACTGCCCTTCTTACTATTCCCACTCACCCAGAATATCATCTCATCTGTAGGGTCAGCACAGGCAGGATCCTGCAAACAGCTGAAAAATTGGGTTCTTTTTTTTTCTAAACGTGGGCCATGGAAACCACACATAGAAATGACACAGAAAGAAGACAAAAAGTCTGTGACTTGCCCAAAACCAACTGGTATTCTGGAGCCTGCAAGTGTTCCCAGGAATCCTTTTATAATGGAAAACTCTTCTTTTTTATATATTATTTTCTTGAAGTAAAATGAGGACTCCTTGTTATCTTCCAGCAGTGTGCAGACTGAGCATTCCTTCTGCTAGTTCTCCTCCTGGCTTTGGGAACTGTGCATGACCAACCTGAGCTAGATCTTTTAGTCCTCCATCTGGGATTTTGGGGACTTTCCTGAGAAAATGAATTGTGATACTATTAGTCTCTGTAACCTTTTCTATTCCTTGGTAGATGAGTCTTAAAATGTATTGTGAGTGAGAAAACGATGTGCATACACCCTTGTTTTGGAAAGAAAGGAAAGGATTGAGTGCTTCAATCCTTGAAAACTGATGTATTACAGAGGACAGCTCCTGGTTTATTTTGTGTGTGGATGATATGTGTTTGTAAAGTTTTATTGCCTGGTTCAGGCTCATTAAAGCACCTTTTGGAGGTGTCACTTTTGAGAAGGGAGAGGCGGGGGGGGGAGGCAGGGGTGTGGAGGGCAGAAAGGCCTCTTGCCTCCAGGCACTCCCTGACTCCAAGTCCTATTACTCATGTTTAAACCCTAGCTCTCCAACATTTATCTTGCAAAATGTCCCATATTTTTCTAAAATTATTAGATCGACTAAAGAAATAGAGACCTATTTTATATGATGATATCTTGTGAAATTAAGGTTGACAGGCGATAGACTTTGCCTGGAGAGGCACTTGAGAGAGAAAAGTAATCAATGGAGAAAGTTCTAGGGAAATGTTAGCATAAGAATGAGTGGTTTCAAATAGTCTGCTCATAAATTCCGGCTGGACTTCAGAAGTTTGCTCACAGATAGAGGAAATGAGGTTCTGGAATGACTTTCCAATAGTAATGGGAAAAGCAATCAAGCGAGTTGTGAAGATGAAATAAGTTTTGTGCAGGTAACTGTGCTATAAAATTATAATCTCATTCATTCCCCGGGAACTTCCTCACGGGCCTGTGTTTTGGTCCTAGTGGAAATTCCCCAGTGGGCAGGACTGGGGCTCTGCTGGCAGAATGGCATCCTCTAAAGACTTATTTCTCTGAAATTTCATAAAAACTTCTCCTAAGCTTTCAGGAATCTTTATGGATAAAAAGTGGGTTGGGGTGGCCCTGGCTGGATGCTCTCTCACATCCCACTCCTCAACACGTCCCATTGTTCATGTGCTGGTGGAGAAGATGGGAGGTAATTTGTTGATTCTTCTGCCACTGTGCCTTGAAGTATAGAAAATATTCCTTTTTTTTTTGAGTATTTCTAACTCTCTTCACAGTTGGCATCTCTAAAGGCCTCTGAGAGACTTAAACAGCAACATTCCCATTTTCCACATGAAAATAAACCTTGCCAGCTTGGCTAGAACTAATTTTCTAATTAATGGCTCCCTGATTTTCTCTTTTCCTTAGAAGCTGTGGTATTCCTGTGGATAACAGCACTTTTGTTGTTGTTAGGCTTGTTTGGGTTATTTTTCCCTAGTGAGTGTCTCTTTTGATTTAACTGTAGACACTTAAGGAGAACAATATGGAGGAGATAAATGAAAGTGCACAGAAAATATTCATTAAAAATATAGGTCCTTGTCTCGCCACAGAAGAGCAAGATGTAAGATTGCTTTTCTTTAGATCCTTTTCTCATGGCCTATTAACAACCCCTTAACTTTTTTTTCTTTTTAAACTTTGTATTTCTTTCCCAAAAGTCAGCAATGTGTTTAACGAGTGAAAACATTCTCCTTTAAAGGTCACCCCACTTCAGATTGACTTGACTGTTGATTGCACTTGAGCTCATAGCTTTCATTCACATTAACCCCATTTGTTTTTAATTAAGCAGTGTCTTTTGAGCAAAGACAGTCCATCACTGCTGTCAAAAGGTAAATTTTACTCTTTAATACCAAGCCTTGTATTTCAGTTTAACAGAGATGAAGCTTTGAGAGCGATTTACTCAGACTATGGATTTTTAAGCAGGAATGCAAATTGTCTCACAAGTTGCCATGGCCCAATTTAATCTAATAGCATTCAAAGTGAATTCTAACAGAAACAACCCACTCAGCCACAGATCCAGCTGCATATTTTCATGCATTTCCTTGGTATCCAGTGTGTACCAGGCATCATTTTTGTTTATTAACACTGACCCTGTCCAGTAAAGACCCTTCCAGAACTGGTGGGCTCCCCCTTCCTCTCTTCCCATCAGAAAAGTCCTTTGCTAGTGGTATTCACAAAATATGGCTTTGGGGTTGGCTAAGCAAACACAAGCTTTGACATAAGGGTTATAGTGCTTAAAAAATGCAAAACGAATAAACAAAAAAATCACCCCAAAGACCCACAGATTTTTGGGGTAAGCCCTGGGTTTGTGTTTTTCATCAGCTTACTTAATTTTTCCTGTTTTCTGAAGTGCATCAAAGAAGAGAACGTGGAGAAGGTTGTCTGGGATCAATTAGCAGCAGCTCTCTGAATTAGCAGCATAGCAAATTTGGAGGATCCTGTGCCAAGACCTGTTGATGGTGAAAACATTGGTATCTTTTCCATTAAAGATGTTAAGTTTTCTGACTGATATGTTTTGGATGATAAGTATCATTTTACTGGAATAGTTTCCTTAATAGAGTCAGGATTATGGCATTTCTTTCCTATCCTACACTGTCTTGGGTGCTACCAACACCATCCCCTGAATCACAGAACCACAGGATGGTTTGGGTTGGAAGGGACCTTAAAGCCCATCCAGTGCCACCCCCTGCCATGGGCAGAGACATCTTCCACTGTCCCAGGTTGCTCCAAACCCCATCCAGCCTGGCCTTGGACACTTCCAGGGATCCAGAGGCAGCCACAGCTTCTCTGGGCACCCTGTGCCAGGGCCTGCCCACCCTCCCAGGGAACAATTCCTTCCCAATATCCCATCTAACCCTGCCCTCCAGCAGTGGGAAGCCATTCCCTGTGTCCTGTCACTCCAGGCCATTGTAAACTGTTTATTTCTATTGTTTGTTTCTTGTCTGTGTTAATCACATAATGCTGATTCCTTGCATAGAGGACAATTTCTGGGCAAAGCAACCAACCAAGAAAATGTAATCCTGTCTAAAATTTGCAGTTGAAAGGGTAATAAGGGTCTTGGAGAGTATTAAAACATTTCAGATGGTATTTGGCAGCCGAAGGCATACAAAGTCCTAAATCCTTCTGAATTAGTAGTGATTAGTAAATATTATACATGCATTTCTAAGGCTTTTGATTTTTCTTTTAAGCCACTTCTCTGTCCTGACAGCACAAGTGGAAATTGTGGCAGTTGTGACCAGAATGCTGATAACTGAAGCAGGCACTTTTAGGCAGTGGGATTCATTAGCTGGTTTTGCTTGAGCTGTATAATATCATTAGTATTACATGTATACTTACACAATTAATTTGCTTTGCTTTTGACAAGACAGAACAGAATTTCTTACATTTAGTATTTTTTGCTCCTTCACTTGTTATTTCTTGGCAATGGAGTAAAACTTGCCTGTGGAATAAACCCTTTCCTTCTAATAGGAGGTTCTGCTCAGAACATCTAGATTTTTGTTATTTTATGTACTCCCTCCTCTTCCTCCTCCCCTCCTTGCTGGACTTTTTGATAATAGCTTCTTGGTTTTTTCTATTGGTTCTTGGGAAAACTAATGAAAAGAAAGTCAACAATAGTAATCAAACTGAATTATGGTAAAGCTCTGGCTTTCAGCTCACAATTGCTACAGAAATTGGGCCCAATTGACTACAAACTATAGGCACATATAAGTGAAACTTCCCTTCCTTTATTTGGCTGGTTACTTCATGTTTTCTTTCTTACAGGTTCTTTTTTTTTTTGCAGGAGAATTTAACAGCCAAGTCCTTTCTGTCTGCATGGGAGACCCCATTGCCCTTAACTTTGGGAGAAACAGGTAGGAAGTTCTTCCTTCACTTAAAATCTCAGGTATTTTTTATTTTACTTTTTTTGTTTTCCCCACTTATCACTCTGCTCCAAAAGATGTGTCTTTTACTGCCTCTCACAGCCACATTTCCAGTGCTGCTGCTGCTCTGGGCCTGCGTTTGTGCTTGTTAAGGAAAAAGTGCTGAAGGCTGCTTCCAACGTTTTTATTTCATACTTGTATTTCTTCTGTGCACACCTCTGCTCCTGGTTCATGGAATCACAGGATCTCCAGAGCTGGAAGGGACCCTCAAGCACCACTGGTCCAACTTCTGGCTCAGAACACCCCAACAATCCCACCCTGTGCATCCCTGGGAGCGGTATCCAAACGCTCCTGGAGCTCTGGCAGCCTTGGGGCCGTGCCCATTCCCTGGGGAGCCAGGGCAGTGCCCCAGCACCCTCTGGGGGAAGAACCTTTTCCTTGATCTCCAGCCTGACCCTCCCTGGCACAGCTCCAGCCATTCCCTGGGTCCTGTCCCTGGTCACAGCAGAGATGAGCCTGCCCCCCTTCCCGAGGACCTTGGTCACTGTAGGTTTTGCATTATCACCCCAGCAGGTTTTGTAGCCAGCTACACTTCGTTCCTTATGCAGACTGAGTTGAAGAAGATGCGATTTTGGTTTTTGGCTGTGCACAAATTTCACCCCATGAGTAGTGCCTGCCTCTATCAATGGTGTTTGTGGTATCTGAAAAGGCAGCCCCTGGGTGTGATCACACAAAAGAAGAAGCAGTAAAATCAGTGCTCAGTCAGGTGGAGTGGGTTACCTGCTTCATGCTGGGCTTCCTCTCAAGACATTTTTGCTCCAATGAAGCCAGTTGCATCTTGCTGCTTTTCAAATCTGCTTTGTTGGATTTTTTGGGTTTTTTTTCCTCTGCTCTCTGTTTTCTTTCCTGCTCCTTACCAAAGTCTCTGCTGAGCTCTTTGTGAAGAGCACAGGTTTCTTTGGGCTACACTTTCTGCAGGGACACCTTTTGCATCCCCACCTTTGGGGCAGCCCAGGGACAGCTCCAATCTCTGCTCCCTGTGACCAGGGCCAGGACCCAGGGAATGGCTGGAGCTGTGTCAGGGAGGGTCAGGCTGGAGATCAGGGAAAGGTTCTTCCCCCAGAGGCTGCTGGGACACTGCCCAGGCTCTCCAGGGAATGGGCACGGCCCCGAGGCTGCCAGAGCTCCAGGAGTGTTTGGACACCGCTCCCAGGGATGCACAGGGTGGGACTGTTGGGGTGTCTGTGCAGGGACAGGGGTTGGATTGATGATCCTTGTGGGTCTCTTCCCACTCAGGATGTTCTGGGGTTCTGTGATTCTATCCCAGCAGAGGCTGTTTGCCAACAAACATTCCCTCATTCCCTGCTGGAGTTTCTGCACTTGCAACTCTGTCCCAAGAACAGTCCCAGAAATGCTTGGCTGACATCCCGGGGGGCACTTAGGGTTAAAATTAAGGTAGATTTGTAGCCACCATATTGCAAATATGACTTTCCAGAATCACAGAATGCTTTGGGCTGGACGGGACCTTAAATATCATCCAGATCAGAGCAGCTGTGGCTGCCCGTGGATCCCTGGCAGTGTCCAAGGCCAGGCTGGACAGGGCTTGGAGCAGCCTGGGCTAGTGGAAGGTGTCCCTGCCCATGGCAGGGGGTGTCACCGGGTGATCTTCAAGGTCCTTTCCAACAGAAACTGTTCATGACTTTCTGTTACTCTTTCTCACAAGCTGTGTGCCACATTAAAGCAGGGACCTTCCACACGAAAAGCGTTTAAATTAAAAGCTGAGGTGGTGCTGCAGAGCCATCACGGAGATGGGCTGGAAGGACAGGAATTTGGGGGAAGAAGGCAGCACTGCAAGCCCCACTGCTTCCTTTGGGTTCTGGATTTCACTCTGAATTCCAAAATATTTCACCCTGCAGTGCATTGTATCTGTTTGTGGAAGGAAAAGATGAAACTGGGAGCCTTGCAGATCCCTGAGAATGGTAATCAGCCAAATTTGTGTTTTGGAGGGGAAAAGGAGGCTCCTGCTGATAAGAAAGGCTCTGTTTGATTCTAATCTCTTTCACCTGTTGAACAATTATTGATGACTTTCATTACGGTGCTTTGTTGCTGGTGCTATGAAAGGAGAATAATCAGTGCTGCATTAAGGTACATGTAAAAAGCCTGTCTCTATTTGCATGGTAATGAAGTACTACCTAAGGTGTTAGAAGGAGAATCAATAGGCTAATGAGATTTTATGCAAACAATCTCAAGTAACAACCTGGGCTCACCCTTAGATAAAAGGATTTGTTTGAAACAGGAAAATACTTACAAAGTGGGTTTTCTTTCTTTAAAAAAGAAAGAAAAAAAAAAAAAGCATTTTTATATCAGTGCAAATTGAAACATGAAAAAAGATCTGGTGTTTTAAGTATTACAGAAAATAATTCCAATCTACCTGGATGCTGTAGAAATAATGGCCTAATCAGGCTCATCCTTATAAATCTTGCCTATCAGTTTCATTCTTTTTGTTGGTGCTGATACTTAGCCTTGAAGATGAAGGGTGTAGAAGTCCACAGCTGAAGGCAAACCATCCTGTCTGGAATAAAAAATCAAATAGTAAAAATTATTGGCTCCAGCTCCTCAGGTAACACCCACTGACTTTGCACTGGGGAGTAGACAACTTTTCGAGTGAAGGACTGACCATTTGGGGACAGTGCTTAGATTGAGGTAAACACACCTCAGTACTCTGGAAAAATGAGTGGATTTGCTTTTTCAGCTTTTTATTGGTGCCTTTCTTTGTTCTATTTTAATTACAATTGATTCTTGGTGTGGTTTAAGCACAACAGTGTTGCAGAAAGCGCATTTTTCAGCCAGGCTGTTGGGTTGAAAATTAAGATTTGCTGCAGATTTTGGTAGGAAGAGGGAGATGAGCTCTGTGTTTTCTTGGAGAGAGACAGAGAAAGCTGCAGGGAACTGCTGTGCCCAAACCCCCTCTGGGTTAGCCTGGCTATGACTCGGAAAAACCTGGGAAAAACATGCTTTTTATGCATATAAGGTGCTGTGTAATAAGGTACAGAAATATGGGTTCAGCTGTGTGAGGTCCTGTGAAACCTCATAAAGTGTGGGTTTATCCACCACACACAAAAAATACATTGCAAACTCTGCTGGTTTATTAGAAAGACATGGGAAAAGCAGAGACACCATCAGGAACCTCAGGCAAAAACAAAAGAAAATTTAGTAAAGATAGAACTAAATTATTCTCTTTCTCTATTTTCCCAGATAGCTCAAGCATGAGAGAGAAAAACATGTTTTTATCCACAAATCTGCCTTCTCCCCAAAAAAATCCTCATTCTCTTAGTGCAAGAAATAAGTTTTCTATACTTTCTCCAGTGCTCCTGACTGGGTTTATTTCCATCAGGCAGCACCATGGCTGCAGGAGGTGTCTGTCCCCAGCCAGGGACAAACTCTGATGGACTGTCATGAAAAGGACATGGAGGAGAGGAATTCCTCCTGCATGCTTAAGGATGCATTTTTCCTGTCAGCTTCTCCTGCTGCTCTGTTCCTAATGGCATGGGGAATGTCCCACTCTGAGATGGCAGAGGTGTTGTCCAGCCTGTGCTGTGGCAGTCTAAATGAAGTCCTTGCTCTCCCCAACAGCTGAGTTTTTTTTGTTTCCATGAGTGCTCAAAACTGAGTAGAGGGAAAGAGCCAAGTTATCTTCAGAATCCCAAAATGGTTTGGGACGGAAGGGACCTGAAATCTCTTGTTCCACCCCCTGCCACGGGCAGGGACACCTTCCACTTGGTTGCTCCAAGCCCTGTCCAACCTGGCCTCGGACACTTCCAGGGATCCACGGGCAGCCACAGCTTCTCTGGGCACTCTGTGCCAGGGCCTCTCCACCCTCACAGGGAAGGATTCCTTCCCAATATCCCATCCAACCCTGCCCTCTGTCGGTGGGAAGTCGTTCCCCCTTGTCCTGTCACTCCGGCCCCATTTTGTCCCAAGTCCCTCCCCAGCTCTTCAGGCACTGAAAGTTCTCATAAGGTGTTATCAGACCCTTCTCTTCTCCAGGCTGAGCAATCCCAATCGTCTCAGTCTTTCCTCATAGGAGAGGTGTTCCATCCCTCTGATCATCTTTTGCTAAAGAACAGATAAATGGAATGAATTTCCACTAAAATAAAACTCTTTCTTGCTAAAAATGCCAAGGAATCTGGTCCCTTATAAGAGTAAAATAGAAATGTGTCCTTTCTCAGTTATCACTTCCTTATTATTTTTTCATTTTTTACTTTTGCTTTCTGAGGAGACCAAGCTCCCCAAGATGTGGGCAAAGCAGCATTTCATGGCAGAGCACTTGTGGAAATGCCCCACAGCAAGATGTGCCTATTTTGAATTTCCTTGGGATATTGCCACGGTGCTCTTCGAGAGGCAACAAGTGACAGGAGTGTTCCTTGAGGTGAGTGGTGCTTCGTTCCACTGGGAACTGCAGGCTGTGTTTGGGAAGGGGTTTGAACAACCCTAACAGCTTTTGGGTAATACTTCTGGGTTTTTTTGCTGTGAGGAAGAGAGTGACAAAGCAGAGGCTTTCTGATACGGGATTTCCAAGCTGTTGTCTCACTTTTGGTGTTGTCTCACTGATTTCACTCCCTTCCCTTCTTCCACATCGTGGATTGCAGAGCAAGTGAGACCTGTGCAGTGTGAGCACAGAAATGCTGCCCTAACAGGAGGGGACTAGTTCCAAGAGTTTCCTAGCACTACACCCTACACTTTTGGAAACAAAAGGCAGAGTAACAGCTTTGTGTGCTGTGGTTGCTGAGCATTGGCAGGGACACATTCCCACATCCCTCTTATCTGGAGGCAGGGAGACAGATTTCCCTGACTCTCTGGGATAATGGTGCGGTGGTGACACTTTTTATTTGGGCATTTTAGCTCAAATCTGAGTAAAATTGGAGAGAAAACAGATAGGAGGGAAGAAGAGATTTGGTTGGCGTGTTGTTTTTCCATCAGCTCTCTCCACAGTTTTGTTTACTGAAAACAATATAAGTTTTCCATTATGTATTTATTGGATTTTTAATTGAAAAGATCATTATTAAAAACCTCTGACAAGCTAAATTAGGCTCTCTGCTTTGGTTTCAGCCGGTCTGATGAGAACTTGCAATATAATCTATAACTATTTATGAGTCAATTTTTTCACTGATATAAATCCCTTTTTAATTCTTCTGTGAGGTCCTTCAGTTTCTCCTACTGTGGAGCCCAAGGGAACCAGAAAATTAAAATCTAAGGCAGCAATTACAGTGAACTATAATTTTACTGTTTCCCATATGAAGAATTAGTTTCTCCCATTTCTTGTTCTTGTTACAACCTTTGTCAAGAGCATAAATTATCAAAATTCTTCATTGTTTAATATTCCATGTAAATTCTAGTGGAAGTGAGACAGCGTGTCCTTTGTGCTGCACTGCTTCCTGAGCTGGATTTCTTTTTAAACAAAAGGATAATGAAAAGTCAAATTATTGGTGTTTTATACAGCAGAGCCATCGAGACATTAATTTCTTTTGTGGTCATTAGGTGTGGAAATACCCAAAGCGGGAAGGTGGTGGCAAAGGGGGAACCTGCATGGGATGACCATGACTTGATATGATCCCTTATATAGACTCCAAAATTAAATTGAACTCATTCTGCAGGGGATGGGGACAGATTAGATGTCCTTGGCACTTGGGGAATTGGTTTAATGGTGAACATGGGGGTGGTTCTGGAATAAAGATTTGGATTTCGTGATCTCAAAGGTCTTTGAAGAGCTTTTTCCCACCTTAATGATTCCATGATTCCAGTGAACACCCAAATAACTACTAAATAACAACCTACTCCCTACTGTTCTATCACCAGTTGGGTAAAGAAGATGAAATGGTTCTTGGGGTTCCTGAACAGGGAATTTCGGTGGCTCGGTAAGGCTTTTTGCAGGTGTAGGAAATCTGAACTGAGCTTTTTAGTTGACCACAAAATTTCATCAGGAGCTGTAGTGACAGGATGAGGAACAATGGGTTCAAATTGAAAGAGAGGAAATTTTGGTTGGATACTGGGAAGGAACTGTTCCCTGGGAGGGTGGGGAGGCCCTGGCACAGGGTGCCCAGAGAAGCTGTGGCTGCCCCTGGATCCCTGCAAGTGTCCAAGGCCAGGCTGGAAAAGGCTTGGAGCAGCCTGGGCTAGTGGAAGGTGTCCCTGCCCATGGCAGGGGTGGCACTGGGATGGGCTTTAAGGTCCAGCCCAAACCACGCTGTCGTTCTATGATTTCCAATCTTAAGCCATCCACCTGTTTTGTTCTGGGCTTAGAAATAGTTTTCTATGGAAAGCTGGAATGAGAAATGAATTCTTGTACTTTTTAAATCAATAAGGGCTGGTTTGGGATTTTTTTGGTGGGGAGGGTGTTTGGTCCCCTCAGAATTTTCAGTAGTGTTTCACAGTCATTATGAGGATCCACAATCACCCCGATGCTCAGCTGTGTTTGACATCTTGTACTTCACTGCTCCAAGTACAAACAGAATGTTGTTTACTTCAGAATTACAGACTCACAGAGAACTGTTTCTCACACTTATTTTTAGCACTGGCATTATTTCCCCACATATGTTAGTTACACTGCCCTTCCCTGGCTGCTGTTTATTCCTTCCTCAGTGCTGTGCTTCACATCACTCCTGGAGAAGCAGTGGAAAAACCTGCTGCACTCAGAGCCAGGTTGCCCACACCAATGCTTGGAGCAAAAACTCTCCTCACTTAATTCTTGTGCTGTACTTACCATTAAGATGATGATGTGAGGAACTGAGGGGGAGAACAACCTTCTCAAGCTCTTCTGCAGTGACTCCAGGTCATTTATGGGAGATGTTTCACAGAGTCTCCAGTGCTATTTCCAGGGCACTTCTCATAGTGTGGGGATACAGTCAGTTTTATGGGAAGCACAATACAGCTGGGAGTTGAGGGATAATGAAGAACAATTGTGGAGTGAGGGAACCAGCTCACAAAGCACCATAAACTGTCTCATTTCTAAGGCACTGGTTCTAATATGATCCATTTATTGAAAATAATCCGTTTTAGACAGGGAGGGCAAAAATCTTGAAGGATATAAGAATTCCTCTGGGGTTTCAAGATGTGTAAGCACAGAGTAAGTGCCTGTATGTTTTTTCCAGTCTGGGCAACGTAGGCTGGACAATTTTTCACTGAACTGGGGATGCTTACAGCAGTGCCTTAGCTGATTTCTTGTGTGCTTTGCTTTATGTGGATGCTTAAGAGTTTCCATTAAGAGCCTTGTTCTCTATAATCCCAGTGAGCAAATTTTACTTGTAAAGTGATAAACATTTAATCCAAAGTGGTTTTATGTACATGTGAAATTCCCACAAAACAGAATTCTTTCTACTTTGTAGAAAAGACCGTTATTGGTATCACCTTATTATTCTGCTTAAGAACTTTGATAATAACATTTGTGTCTCTAATTCCAGGGATTTAATTTTGGAGTAGTATTGAAAGGGAAGCCAATGCACAAGTTATGCTGTAGCTCAGGAACAACCAGTATTTTAAATTCTTACTAATTATATGAAGTTGAAAAATGTTATTTCATGAAAGCATTTAACATAAGAGTTAAAAATAAATAAAAGAGTGTGTAAGGGGAGATGTTTCAAGGAGTAAGACAGAGAAAAATCACTTCCAAAGAGGTACAGAGCAGAGAATTTCTATGCAAATATGGAGAGTTCTGAATAAGTGCAGAAACTAGGATCTGCAGAAACCCTTTCTCAAGTGAAAATAGAAACATAACATAATTTATTTTACCTTTGTTTTAGATAAATTCTCCTGTTTGGGCAAGAGCAGATGTTGAAGAGTTTTCCTGTTCTTTGCCTAATTGTGTTGTTTGTGGGGTTTTTTTTAGCTTGTGGGCCTGAGAGTGGAGAGTGAGAATAATAAGGGAAAAAATAAAGGAAAAAAAATCTTGAAAATTAAACTCTGTGTAACAACAACAACAACAACAATCCTCTGCAAATTGCACAGGCACATACACAAATCAAACCAGAGATTTTCTTCTAAGGACATGCTGCTAAAGAATAAACCTGAATTATCGAACCAAAACCAACCACCCCAGGAGTGGAATAATTTTCACATACAGTACATAGGTGTGTCAGGCATATTTATTGTTCTTTATTTCCTTTGATTTCATGTCACAGAAAAATCCTAAACAGGAGTCTATAGATCTCTCTCTCAGTTGTCTCTGTAGAGATCTCACCTCTGAGCCTCACCAAATTTTGATCAAAGGCCATGGAATAATGTGGTTTTCACACAGCTCGTTATGACCTGTGGGGGTATTTTTGCACATTCTCTTTAACATTGTAATGGGTGAAACTCAACCTCAGTTTGGGACCTGCCTTGAATCTGGAGTTTTGGAATTGGATCCAAGTGAAAATCTACAGCTTGACCAGGCTCAACTGCTTCAGATGGGCTTACCTAGACTGGAATTAAAAATAAACAAAAATGTAAAAGTATTTACTGTTTATTGCAGCCACAAATCCCAGAATTATTTCAAAGATAAAACCTGGGGGTTTTTTTGTTTTTTTTTTTTATTTCAGCTGCTGTCTCATATCCAATTCCAGCATATTACAGAACATTTCCTAAGGAATTCAGTCTTCTCAGCCTGCCCTGCTGCCGTATCTCCAGGTACATTTCTGCAGCTTGGTCCTGTGGTAATATTAAGATTAGCTCCTTTTTCCAACCAGATTTGTTTCCTGCAAAATTTTTCTCCAGAGCTCTTGGTTTTTACATTAAAGATATGCATAGATTGCTGTTTCCCTCCTCGAGTGGGACTTCCTTTTCATCCATGAAAACAAATGTGGCACCCACTGTAATTCCTTCAAAACACCATCCTGTTCTGCTTGGTAATGATTGCTTTCAGTTTCCATAAAGGCAGAGAAGTCGTCCAGGTCCCAGGGAAGCTGATGGGAGATCTGCAATCCAGTGGAAGCAAGATTGGTGAGTTCTCTGACAAAAGGAAGAGAGAACTCTCATTGCGAGTAAATGAAGTCCCCTAACAGCAGCTTTAATAGATATGGCTCAGCTGGGAAAATAATGTAAAGGGCAATAACATTTTCTGATTGTTTTTCATCTTCAGGAAGCTCCTGCCCACAGTGTGTGAACAGGACAGAAAGGCATCATTGTGCTCCAGGTGAGGATGGGAAGGGGTAGAACTACTGGAGGGTGACTCACCCCAGACTCACAGCTGTGAAAAATAAAAACATTCCATTTTGAAGGCTTGAAGAGGTATCAAAAATGAAGCTGAAAGGCTGATTTTCTTGCCTATGAAGGAATACTTGCCATACTCTAATTCCTCCCTGCAATAGATGTTTATTTAGGTAAACTTAAGCAGCAGCAGCAGTAGCTTCCTTGGATACAAATACATCTGAAACTGTGGCAAAGAGTTTATGCTTTTAGGAGAGTCAGAGTTCAGACCTGGGGAGAATAAGACAGTCAGACTACATTTTTTCTCTCCAGGGAACAGATAAAATTTTGGTATGTTCTCTTCCTTCCACTTCAGGTCTGGAAAACTGCCCCCAACTATCCATTTCCTTTTTTTTTCCCTTACAAGACACCCAAAAGGTTGTGTGAAGGAATTGCTTAAGGGGATTCTTTTAGTTGTCATTTTCTGCCCTTCGGGTACCTCATTCAGAGAAGAAGAGAGTAGGGTTATGTCATAACATGAACTCCCTAATTAGCTTGGTCTTTGCATGTTAAGTGTTTTGATTAGTTAATTTTGGGTTACACAACTTTAATTGAGTGTTAATGTTCACCCATCAGTCCAGGTACAAATATCAAGTTCTGCTATTAGTGTTTTCACTTGTTCAAAGCAGTTTATCTGCACCAGTTCCAGTTAAAATCCCCTAGTTAAAAGTGTCCCAGTTAAAATTCCCTTTCCAACTTTAAAAAAAGTTGTTTTTCTCATGTTCTCTGTATACTTTTGCAAATGTTTTAAGATGTGTTGGATGTATTTTAATATTTATTTTAAGGGTTTCTACTTTGCTCAGAACCAGCTCCAAACCCCAGTTTATAACAGCCAACAGCCAGTTTTAGACCTTTAGCCGTTGGTCTGTAAGCTCGCTCCGCGGCAACCTGAATCTTAATAAGGACATGTTACCACTCTTACTCCAGCTGCTGCTACCCCCCTGACAACGACGAGCTATTGGTAGACAGAGATAATCTGTCAAAGGGAAGCACCGATCACTTAGGACCAAAGGGGTGTGCCATGGGCGGTCCGTGGGCGGAGTGTGGTGGAGCAGGGGTACTATAAAACAGTGAGTCAGTCTCAGAGCAGGGGCAGACCACTGCAGATTTAGCTGTAGTGGGTGCTAGTGCTGGGCACTTAAGCCTTACTGCTATTTAGGAGCCTTCAATAATTTTTCTCTGACTTTTGGGTTAGCTAAAAGTCAGCCTAGCACTGCAAGTTTTCCACCGGAGGTCCAGTGCTGTCTAAGCCCAAAGATCTTTAATCCCTGCGTTCCCGGAAATACCTGTTGAGCCACTAGGATCCCAAATTTTGATATTTTCCTGATTTTTATAATTTTTCAATTTTTCTGTTTTAATAAATTATTTTAATTTTTCTAAGAGTTGTCTCGTTCCTCACAGGTTAGATGGCCTATCAGGAAGGAACTGCTCCTGTGAGGGTGGTGAGGCCCTGGCACAGGGTGCCCAGAGAACCTCTGACTGCTCCTGGATCCCTGGAAGCGTCCAAGGCCAGGCTGCAAAGGGCTTGGAGCAACCTGGGCTAGTGGAATGTGTCCCTGCCCATGGCAGGGGGTGGAACTGGATGGGCTTTAAGGTCCTTTCCATCCCAAAACAGTTCGGGATTCTGGGGTTCCGGGACTCCGCTCCTTAGCACTGGATTGGTGCTGGAGGTGCTCAGCAGCCGCCTCAGTGGGCTGCAGGTCCCCTTTGCCCGAGTTCAGGAGGATTCTCCGTTTTCCTTTGCAACAGCCTGGCAAACACGGAGCCTTTCAGCCCACACCATTCCCCCTCTGGGCGAGCACCAAGACATTCACGGCCTCGCAAGGCTGCGCTGCCACCCCACGTGCTGCAGCCCCTGCCAGGCCTGCTCAGGGAGCCCAGGCAGCTCTGCACACATCTCCTGGCAATTGCTCATTTGGGAGCAAGCAGGAGCCGCACCCTGCACAGACACACCAAGCATCTGCTTTGCTCTGAACCCCAAGGACAGGCAGTGTCCAGCGTGGCACTCTGGGCCATCCTGGAGGTTTCAGCTGCACACTGGCTGTTGCCAAGCACGTGTCCTGCCAGGCTCCTTGTCTCAGGAGATTTTCACCGAGGCAGCAAGAGCTGCACTGGCAACTGCATTTTAGTGCTGCAGCACCTCTGGGGGCACCTGCCCCAGCGAGTGGGATCCAATGTCCTGGCAGCAAAATGCCTGTGTGCCTCACAAGGAGTTCCACAAAACGGCCTGGGAGCTGCTCCCCTGCACAACAGGGACTTGTGCCACATCTCCTTGCCATGGCTGAGAGCACTCCTTCCTGCAGAGATCCTATAGAATCATCCCTGCACCAGGGCAGCTCTCGGCGAGGAGAACTGCACCCAAAAAAGGGGCTTTTGCATCAAACAACCGCCCTGTGCCCCAGGAGTCACAAGGACTTGCTGTCCCCATGTCCCTCCCGGCCCAGGCAGCGCCTTTCTCCTCTGCCCCACCCAGCACACCCTGCAACGCCCCAGAACCAAAAGGCTTCGGGCTCCAGCATTTCCCCCCAGATCAACGACCGCAGCGCAATAAAAACAACAAGCACTTCTGATTTATCAATTCAATCACTTTATTCAATCATTTTATTTCAATGAAATCATCTTATCTACATCTAACGTGTTCTGAGCTACAGCTCCACTGCCTAAGGAACATATTCCACAGTGTCCTGGATTGCAGTATGTCATAAATGAAATGGAGTGTTGGTCTTTGCATATTAAGTGTTTTCGACTTTTAATTGTTAATTGTTTAATTATTGTTTATTCAAATTACCCATCAAGCCAGTTAAGAGTTACTAAGTTCCAAAGTTATTCCCCTGATTAGTTGATTAAAGTGTTTTACATAATTCCTCGTTAAAAATCCTTTGTTAATAAAGTTCCACAAGTTTGTTCCCCTCTTTAGTCCCTAAAGTGTGACAATGTCTTAATTCCTGTATGTGTCCAAATTAATTACCCTGTTTTTAAGAGTTCTCTGAGATACTTAAAGCCCAGCTTTAAACCTTTTACCAAGTGTTCTTAACCTTTGTAAGTTTTGAGTGAGTTTTAAGCTTTGCCAAAAAGGAGACCTTCTATCTGACAGGGACCTATTTGTAGAACCTGGCCATTGGCCTGCAACTCAGCACCTTGGCAACCTGGAATATTAATGAGGACCTTTCCTGCCTTTGG
Source organism: Corvus kubaryi (assembly GCF_017639235.1). Taxonomy (NCBI): domain Eukaryota; kingdom Metazoa; phylum Chordata; class Aves; order Passeriformes; family Corvidae; genus Corvus; species Corvus kubaryi. The sequence continues at coordinate 1,584,019 of NW_024581118.1, forward strand.
AGCCAATGACATCTTTCCCCTAAATAACAACGAGCCATTGGCCAACTGAGATTACCTCACCTCAAGACACCACCAATCATCCAGCACCACGGAGGCTGGACACTGGGCGCTCATGGGCGAGACCCAGACTTTATAAAACTGCTGGACACCAGCTCAGAGGTGCCATTTTCACCTCAGATGAGCTGCTGATGAAGCCTGATGCTGGGAGCACCTCTTTCAAAAGGTAGTTTAACATTCTGACTTTGGGCGAGCTGAAGTCACCCCAGCGTTGTAAGGTCTCTGCTTTGGGACTTTTGAGCCGGTTCGGACAACAAGGTCTCTAATCACTGCAGACCCGTGGTTTTTTTGGCTTTACAATTCTTTTGTACTTGCAGGTTTTTGGGATTTTTTGCTGATTGTTCTTTTAACAAATTGTTTTTAATTATTTTAATTAAGAACCAAGAGTTGTCTCACTCCTCACAAGTACATTCTATTCTCACGAGCTGTTGAAACCAGGTGGGGCAGTGTTTCCTTGCCTCCTCCCTTTGGACTAGCTTCTGTTAATGAGCCCATCAATGCCTGGCCTCATGACTCAGCATCCCATTGTAAGATGGGTCCACCCAGAGGGAGGAACCAAGCATTCCATGCTGCATTTAATCTGAGATTCCAAATACCACAGACACCCTTTCCACTGGATTTCCAGAGGACAGGAGCTACATAGCCGCCATTGGACCTTCTGAGGAAAAGCAGACCCTTTCTACAGGATCACTGCTTCAACAGAACCACATGCACCATTTCAGGACAACTGCAGCCACCATTTTATCAGACTGCTACCACCACCCTGACTAACAGGGTGTCAGGTTGTATCCTGACTCTGTCACTTTGAACCAGTGTTTTCTTTTGGTTTTTTTTCCCCTTTTCTTTACTTTCCCTATTAAATTGTTACTCTTACTTGGTGCCTCAACTGTTTTGTTTTCAAACTAGTGTACAGAGGAACATATTCCAGACCAAGTGCTGAATAAGATTATTTCTCAGAAACAAAAAGAGCTTCCTACTCCTTTTCTTTGCAATTTAATGTCCAGTTTAAAGCTTCACAGCTCTCTAGCTTCAGCACTTGTCTTTCTTATGTTACTGCCTATGCTGAGCCCCAGCTTGTAATTTATTAATTAAACAGGAACAGAAGCCGTGAGAGGGCCCTTATCCTGTTATCTTAAATACTAGCAGGGAGCACTACTATCTGCTCCTACTTTCACCTACAGAATTTAACTCTCTTAATTCTTCTATCTATAGTCCTCACATTCTTGAGGCAGTAGCTATATTAACACTTCTATATCCTCTTATCTAAAATTCTAGTAGAGAGCACTAGGAACATCTACCCCTAACTTCCCCTACAGAATTGAACTCCCTTAATTCTCCTAGTGGAGGAGTTTTGCTCCTCCAATCCTTGGGGCAGCAGCTACAATGGCCCCTCAGTCAGGAGCCTCCTGGCCCTCCAGCAGATCGACACTGCCACTGAGCTTGGTGTCATCTGCCAAATGACTGAGGGTGCCCTCGATCGTCTTGTCCAGGTCACTGTAGGAGATGTCAATGTCTTAGTCAGGGTTACTGTCACCAGAACCCTGACTTGCTGTGGGTCTTGCTTTGCCTCTGTGGGTGTGGTTCCATTGGCAGCATGGAGCCATGGTGGGACGGCCTCTACGGCTGGAGCAGCGGAATGAGGCATCTGAGGCTCCGGAACGCCCTGCGCAGGGCCCTGAGCGCCCTCCTGAAGGGGGACGGCCGCTGCACGGGGACGGCTGCAGCTGAGCGCAGGCCTTGCAGACACTCAAACAACTGCCTGTCCCTCTTCAGTAATTCCTCCTCCCTCCGAGTGGTCCCCGTGTCAGCCTCCAGTTCCCTGAAACCTCTCCCTGCCTCTTCTATTTGGGACAGGCTTCCTTCTTCTGATTTCTGTGCCTGTGCCCGTGCCCCTGTTATAGAGCAGGGGTTTCACGTTATATGGGCAGATCAGGGTTTCCTGCGGCTGATCCAGACCATCCTCTGTGGTTGTGCAGGATTCTGCCCGTGACTTGCATACGAGGGACCCTGAGGCACTCTCTTCATCACTACTCCAGCTCAGCTCTTGGTCTTCTGCCCAGGCTTCATGTGGGAGGGGCACTACGCCGCTCACTTCCACAGCCAGCCTGCAGACCTCTGTGTCTTCTAGCCATGACTCGGATGACAGGGACCCTGAGGTGCTCTCCTCCTCAGTGCTGTACCTCAGCTCTTTGTCGTCAGCCCACTCTGTGGACAGGCTTGACCCACTGCAGGCAGAGCTGAGCTCCTTGGAGCAGGACCCCTCCTCGCCCTGTACCTCTGCTGACCCTGCGATATCTTCCCGCTGCCTGGCCAGTGGGCTGGGGGGGCAGCAGGGGCTGTGCGGGGCCGCTGCCCGGCTCTCTGCTGCTGCCACCTGTGCACCAGAGGCAGCAGAAGCTGCTGCCTTTGCCACCTCTTGTGCCTGGCCAGTGGGACTCACGTGGCACTCTGGAGCTCCAGCCAGGGCAGCAGCTGCTGGCTGGGTGTCCGTGGGAGCTGCTGGGGCAGGAGGTGTGCTGGGCAGGTCAGCGTCTGCCTCTTCTGCCTGCAGCGAGCCGGGCTCCACCAAGAGCGCCGGGTAGAGAGGGTTGACCCAGATGGTTTCAACGCTGATGTTGCTCTTCTCCTCACTCCCTGGCTCTTTGCAGAGTGCCATCGCTGCTGACCCTTCCTGCAGGCCCTGCTCTTCCAGCTGGCAGAGCGAGGGGCTGGGAATGCGGCAGGGCTCTAACGGGAATGGGCCTATGGTCTTTGGCCTCTTGTGATGGGTCCTGCGGGGTTTAGCTGGGCCCTGCTTGGTGCACGGGTGGAGGTTCCCCTGCTCTGCCCCTGCCTGGTGCGGGAGGGGCCTGGGGGCCCTCTCTTCCTCAGTGCTCCCTCTTTGCTGCCTTCTGGGGCTCTCTGGCAGTCTCTGGATTAGCCGGTCTGCCCGCAGCTTGTACAAAGGCTGCTCCCCATTTTCTGCGGGGGCTGCTGCCGCCGTCCCTGAGCCCGTGCCCTGGTCCAGGTGCCGCTGTGTCCCCGGCTGCTGGCCGCGTCGCCGGATCACAGCCGCCACCCTGCTCAGCATGGCCCGGGAGCCGCGCCGCAGCGAGTGCAGCAGAGCCTGCCCGCAGCCCCTGGGGCTGTGCGGGGCCGCTGCCCGGCTCTCTGCTGCTGCCGCCTGCGCGCCAGGGGCAGCACAGGAGTCACGGTGCTCCTCAGCTTCCTGCGGGGCTGCCCGTGCCTCGCAGCTGCGCCCCTGCACGGAGGAGGCCGAGGCTGAGCACCCGGCACTCGGACAGCGGGGCAGGGGGCTCAGAACCAGCCGCAAACCGGCTGGAACCAGCTGGAACCGGCGGGGACAGGAGTGTGTAAAGAGTGCGGTGACAGAGCTGTCACACAGCTCCTCGCAGTGACAAATCAGCCACTGCCAATGGAAGCCGTGGATGTGCCACAGCTTTTTAAAAGTGTATTTTCACATCAGGCACCGTGCTAGAGTTGTAGAAGGCATTGCTGCAGGCTGAAATGTCTTTAGAAAGAATTACAAATGAAAAAGAATTGTGGAAAGTGTTCAAAACAATCCAAGAGCATCATTTTGTTGGTGTCTATTACGTGTGATAATTGCACACTCAGCCGAGAATTCCCTTCTAAAATCAGCACAGAGGGCCCACTGAAAAATGCAGAGGCTCTTGCACAAGGAACATGGGCAACACCAAGTTTAGGATCAAGACTTGGGATGTGAAAATCCTGGGCTCATTGGGAAAAGGGGTTTCCTTCCACCACAGTTAAGAATTCCCTCATTTGCCCCTTTATAATGCAGAGTAAACCACAGGAGAACTCAGATGGTTCAGGAGGCAAAGGAAAAACTCCAGAGATGAGCTGTTGGAAGAGAATTTCAAGCATGGCTGAAATGTTGACATAGCTCCAATGTTAATTGGGAAATTACAAGAGGAAATAATGGTGAATATTCCAGTAGAGCAGGGGAGGTTTAGATGGATATTGGGAGGGAATTGTTCCCTGGGAGGGTGGGGAGGCCCTGGCACAGGGTGTCCAGAGAAGCTGTGGCTGCCCGTGGATCCCTGGCAGTGTCCAAAGCCAGGTTGGATGGGGCTTGGAGCAGCCTGGGCTAGTGGAAGTTGTCCCTTCCCATGGCGGGGGGTGGCACTGGATGGGCTTTAAGGTCCCTTCTGAAACAAACCATTTTGGGATCCTGTTATTCTAAATTCTTCACTCAATTTTTGAGCAGGTTTTTATTGACGTGAATGAACACAGACCCACCTCCTAGTTTTAAAAATTTTTCTAAATCTGCTAGGAGAGCTTTGGCAAGTGTGGTGCCTATCCCAGCGTGCAAGTTAAGGAAATTCAAGGCTTAATGGAGACCTCATTAAATTGGCATATGCATTAACACAGGGGAACAGTTACATGCAAGGAGAAGCAGCATCCAGAAATATTTTTGAGGCTAGGAAATGCTCTGAAAGTAGCTTATTGTGTCCTTGGGCTAACCCAGATGGGCTGCCGGAGCCGTTTTACTGGAGACAGGAGCTAGTTTCCAGACTGGACAAACCACTTTTTCTCTGCCTATTTGGGCTGAGAAAAGAAGCAGGGATTTTAGAGAGGTTTATGGAGATAAGGAGGGCAGCCTGAGCTGACTGACCCTGTGTAGGGAGGCTCAGGGTTTCCTCCTGGCACCTGATCTTTCCTCTCTGCTCCTGGCAAAGAGCCCTTTCTTGCAGTGCCCTAATTGGCCATGCTGCCCAAAGCCCTTCCAGCACTCAAGAGTGGAGCACAGAGTAAAAGAATTTATCAGGCTTGGTAGATACAGGGACACTGATCTATTGAGGCATCAGAAAAGGTAAAAAGTTTTGTTTAGGCTTTCAGTAAGGGAGCTTTTCTAAGGGAAGGAAAAATGAAAGGACAACAAATAGGAACCCTTCCCCTCCGCCCAGAAAATGGCCTTATTTCTTGCTCCCAGGAGACTGAAAATGATGATTAATAATTGACAAACCTGCTGTCTCTTCAATAGGTTGTGGGTTTATGTAGCAGTGCTGGATTTTACAATGGCTTTAATCCCAAATTAATTTGCAGCCTTCTGACAGTGGAATGTTGCAGAGGGAAGAGTGATTCAGGGCAGATTATGGCCAAAAGTGAATGGAAATCCTGTGTTCAGCTACAGCTGCAGGGATGTGGGGAGGAAGAATAAGGATATCGGAGATAAAATTTACACCAGGGTACTGGAGCTAATACCATGAAAACTTATTAGGAGTTTGAAATCCAGATTGTATTCCGGAGCCTTAGAGCTCATATCCCAACAATACAGACTTGGAAAGCATTCAGGTTTAAACGGGGGGAAACACTGAAGTTGTGTGCCCTGAGGTTTCCACACAGTTTCCGTACGGTGGATCTAGAGGAGACACTTCCCAGATGTTTCCTTGGAACCTGGAATAGCTGGTGTCCCTGAAGTGGCCTGAGCCCCTGTCCCTGGGATGTCTGTGGAACCCCAGGATGTGCTTACACCTCTGGAAAGACAAAAATGCTTATTTTGATGCCAAGAGCCTTAACTGAAGTTAAAGTGTGGGGAATACCCAGCCCCTGCCCTGGAGGGAGGCCTGCTGATAAGGTGATTGCATAACCTCCCAGCAGAATCCCTTTAGAAAAGGCAGCACTTCGGTTAGAGTGAAAGAAAACAAGAACCATTATCCTCTGGGAGACCCTATGTAGATTCCTTGTAACCCATTAGCTACTACCCTCTCACACTCACCCTTGTATCCTTATAAAATCTAGCCCTCTGTGCCTTTTAGTTCGGGGAACTTGTCCCTAGCCTCCCCTTCACAGGGGTGCAGACTAATAAAGCTGCCTCATGCGGAACTGCTAAAGGTCTCCCTCCTCCTGGTCCAGCCTGGGGTTTGCTTCGCAGAATGAGAGCTGAAATCTCTCTCGCTGAATCACGAAAGAGCTGACAGCCTGCTGAGACAGGCAACCCCCTATTACAGCTGGAGAAGGGGGGGTCAGCGGCTCTGACCCAGGAAGAGGTGACCGGTCTGGGGAGATGGTCCCGAAAGGAATCGCTTTCCCGGGGTCCGGTGTCTTCCTCTCAGCTGCTGGCAGAGGAGCCCTTGCTGAAGCTGTCAGCTCTTTAGTGATATCAGCTCGTGATTCCAGCTCAGCTCTGCAGGGCTGCCTCTAGGCCAAACCAGACCAGAGAGAGAGACGAGAGGGCCCGTGTGGCTGGTTCCGCACGAAGGGAGCTTTATTGTGGGTCCCCTCCGGCGAAGGGGAAAGCCAGGGACGAGAACCCTCCCCCTGTCTCCCACAGGGGCCCATAGAGCTTGCTTTTATAGGGATACAGGGGATCAGTAAAGGCCAATGGGTTACAGAGGGTCTGGGATGGGAACAGACCAATGGGTTACGACGAAATCTGCATAGCGTGTCCTAAAGGATTGTGGGTTTGCCTTTCCTCGCCTTGACCACAGTGGTTGCCTTTCCAGGGAGTCCTGCTGGGCGATTGCGAAATCTCTTCTCTCAGCAGAGATCCCTCCAGGGCAAGGGCTGGGCATACCCCACAACCCCCTGCAAAGGCATCCCTGGCAGCTGAGGGATCGCCGCAGACCTCTGGAAGACTGTCTCTTGCGGGACACTCTCTCTGGAGCGGTCATGGCTTCCTTGGTCTCAGCCACAGACCCCCACCTGGCCGTCATATTACAGCATCCTCAGCCGAGAAGCCAGAGGGATAATTCCTGAGGATTCTTCATTTAGCTTTGAGTCATGGCCCACGCAAAGACTGAAATACAGCAGGAATTGTGGCTGTTCCAAAGCCAAGCACAGAGGGAAGAGCTGGAAGGACCAGGCCAGTGAAGGCTGTGGTGCAGCACAGCTTTGAATATGCATGAGGCCTTTCCATAGGCAGCAGGTTGGATCCTCTCCTTTTCCTTTTCCTTTTCCTTTTCCTTTTCCTTTTCCTTTTTTCCTTTTCCTTTTTTCCTTTTCCTTTCCTTTCCTTTCCTTTCCTTTCCTTTCCTTTCCTTTCCTT
>NW_024581118.1:1591094-1683492 GCF_017639235.1 Corvus kubaryi
TTTCCTTTCCTTTCCTTTCCTTTCCTTTCCTTTCCTTTCCTTTCCTTCTATGTCTTTAATTTATCCTGATGGAAAGAGAATGGCCCCTTCCAAATCCATTGACTTTTACATCAGCCATAATTTGAGATTGCCTCTCTGGGGATCACTTACCTTGGGGAGCAGGGAATTTCAGAAAGAGACAGTTTAATGTGCGGTGGGATTGCCACAGCTGCACTCTTTCTGTTGCAAGAGGGATTTTAGAGCTGATTTCCATGTAGAGTAAAGATAAAAGCTTTTCAGTGTTGGTTAACCTTTTTTTGGGGGGGATGGGGGGTAATTCTGTTAATAAGTTGTTTTGATTTGCATCATTTCACACCGTGATATTTTTGTTTTGCTTGCTTGTCCTCTCTGCCATTTGTCCTTGATTTTGGTTTACATTAATTTCAGTTATAATTATTAGATATGTGTTTTAGACAAAGAGAAAATTGTGGCAGCTCATTTAGAAAGATGGAATTATTAATGAACGTGTAAGTTTGTCTGAACTGAAGTTCCTCTGCACTGAGCCTGCTCCTGTTGATTTAAATTGCCTTTCAGGGAAATCCATGGCTAATCAGCTTAGAGCCCATATATTTGGCATTTATATACCTGTCCCTGGTATTAAGCTCTATTTCTAGGTACCTGTAGATTATTTCTAATTATTTTATAATTACAGCCCTGGATGCAGAAATGGAGCCTCCTTGCCTCTGTTAAGAGTGGAAGGAGAGCTCTCCCTTGCAGTCACTTGCACATGCAGAGCCATTCTGAGTCAATAGGTTTTATTATTACTGTGCTCTTCACACTCATATGCCTCAAATTGGACTGCAGCCATTAGAATTTATCTGCTGTATCGAGGCAATCAAATGACAAGGAGTGGTAGTCATTGAGGATGGATTACTTTGGATCTCAGTATCATTATTTGCCTTTAGAAATATGGGGAGACATTCAAGCCAAGGTGGGATACTTCAGATTTTAATTAATAGTTCCAGAATGCTGTTATTAACTTTCCTTTGAACTTCTTTCATTAACTGAAGATTACAGCTATAGGTCGAACACATAAAGGGAAAGAGGCAAATGGGGTATGATGAAGTCTGTCAAAGAAAAGGAAAAATGCAGAGCTCTCGATCAGATTTCTGGATTTTAATGCTGGGACTCTGACATGATCCAAAGCAGGTAATTTCTTGCAATCAGTAAAGCATTATCACTTAGAGGGCAGAAAACAGAGCACAGTTGATAAATGACAGTAAGACAGTAGGCCATATAAATTGATTTTTACTTGTGTGTAATTTTAATCAAATAATTAGTTTGGACTCTATTTTTGAATGTGTGAAAATTTTCTTGTGTGACTATTAGAAATGTACCCTTTGGAGAGAGAATGGATTTTAAAAAGTGAATATATGATCTTACCGGATACTTGGTTTGACTGTACAAATGTGATTCAGAACCTTCTTTCCATGTAGTCATAAAGTTGGATTATGGCAGAACGTGCTTTCCTGACAGACTGCTTCCTGACTTAGAGGAGTGGTTTCTGAGATCCTGACAGAGGAACCAACAGGTGACAGGGCTGACAACTGATCTGACCCAGCTTGGGGACATCTGACATCAGTCACTTTATGCCGTCAAAGCCCAGCCCCACTTTTTAATGGGAAGATCTTCTAACACCCCCTTCTGGGAGTGTGTGGAGATTCCTCCCTGGAGTGGGGACATCCTCAAGGTCACTCCTTGAGGGTGAGGAAAGAGATTTGGTCACTGGGATGGGGGAGTGACATCAATCTCTACCTAATAACTGTTCTTCTAGCTTTGATGTCATTGCTTCAATAAATAAGGCACCATATTAGTTATAGCTGCTTGTACTGTGTAAATAATTCTGATTAAGATATCTTAGTCTAATCATTATCATCACAATTTTAAAGAAATCATTTATTAAATTGATATAAATATATTTGGGGTCCCATCCTTAATACTGCAGGACAAAGTTGTAAAGAACCTCGATTACACCTGTAGGCTCTTTTAGACAAGTGTGGGACCAGGACTGGATCCAGCTGCTCCCAAAGTGTTCTCTGAGAAAGAGTTTAGGGAGCTGGGAGGGTTGCTTCTGCACTTCGTGATAGGAGGGTCTCCCTGAAAAACCTTGTCTGAAGCTCCCATCCTACTGTAGAACTAAGACAGTAGTAGTAGTAATAACACTACTCTCAGCCAACAGCATTCTGCAGATTAACTTGTGTTCTTACTATAGGATTTTTCTGTAACCCAAGCTTGCAACCTTGCTTCCAGCTGTCAAGTCTGGATATGAACGATCCTGCTCTCTCCTCTTTTGGGATAGAGTTTCCAGCCCGGGGCTCAGCTCTCCAGGAGGTACCTGAGTGGGAAGGGGGATGGTGAGTTGGGAATGTCCTCAGGCTGTTGCACTGCTCTCGGTTCCCTGCACGTGCAAAGGCAATGAGCTGGGTATAGCACCCTTGGCTGCGTGCCTGGCTCCTGAAAAAATCACTCAGTGACACACACCGAGACTTTGCTGCTGGAAAAAATTCCATCGCCTTCACAGGGATGTATTGCAGCTGGTTGGGGTCAGTAGCTCTGACCGAGAAAGCTGTGACCGGTCTGGAGAGATGGTCCCGAAAGGAATCGCCTTCCCGGGGCCCGGTGTCTTCCCTCAGCTGCTGGCCAGGAGGGCCCGTGCAGAGGCTGTCAGCTCTTTAGTGATTGTCAGCTCGTGATTCCAGCTCAGCTCTGCAGGGCAGCCTCCAGGCCAGACCAGGGAGAGAGAGACGACAGGCCCGTGTAGCTGCTCCGAACGAGGTAGCTTTATTGGTCTGCACTTGACAAAGGGAGGCCAGGGACAAGCATCTCCCTGCTCACAGGGGTAGAGGGCCCTGTGATATCCCCTTTGTAGGGATACAGGGCGTGGGTGTCAGAGGGTAAAGGCCAATGGGTTACAAAGGATCTGCATAGGGTCTCCCCGAGGATTCTGGGTCTGTCTTTTCTCGCCATAACTGGAGTAGCTCCCTTTCCAGGGAGTCCTGCTGGGAGGTTTAGGCACTCTCCTTATCTCAGCAGGCCTCCCTCCAGGGCGGGGGTTGGGCATACCCCACAGGGATGGGGCTCTCTTTTCAGGCCTTTACTGTCTCTGTGGCAGCTGTATCGTCTGTGCTCGATTGGCTTCCTGGCCATACAGGCTCTTCCACATTGCTCTGCCCTGATTTGCTCCATTTCATTTCTATTTTATCCTGTTACTTTCTTCTGATTCAAGTTGAGAGTTCAACTGATAACCAATTTTTCTGTAGTGCTGGTTATATTATGTCAGTAAGTGGGAACAGCGCAGCCACTCTGCTTTCACTCAATGGGAAGTGACATCCTGCTGATTAAAATTTATTGCTAATATGTTTTGATGAATGTTTCAGAGTCTGTTATTGGTTTCGTTTTTTCATTGCTGGATGCTTTCTATTTCTGTTTTATCAATTCTATTTCCTCCAATTGTTTTAGACATAATGTATGATGCTAATAACATGTCAGCTTCAAAAATCAGGAGCATAAAATGATATTTCTGCTGAAAAGTGCAGTGAGAGAGGAGAGTGATTTAAAATGTTCTTTAAAATTTGCAATTTCAATTGTGGATTGAGATGCCAGTCACATGTATAAAAGTAGGGGAAGATGTTTGAATTTCCTGTTTCAAATTGTTTAATATGAAGTCATAATTTATAGATGGAAAGCAGGTTTATTATGTAAGAAAGCCACCTGTGATCAGAAGGGCTGTTCACTTCCCAGCACCTCTTCAATTCTTTAAGCTTCCAGCACTCCTTGAGAAGACTTTCATGGAAGTTTTATGGCTGTTCAGTCCATTAATCTCTGCTCATTTTTTTCTCTTTATCCAATAATGTCATGGTCCAGTTCCCCATGTGGAATCACTCATTTTCCTTGCAGAGATCCGGGTCATGTCTTTCACATGATCACTTCAAGTCCATTTTTGTGATAACATTTTGTGATGGGACCCACCTTGTGTTGGAATGAAGGACTCGGCGAAGTTCAGCTGTTGGCCAAGGTAAAAAAAAAATATATGTATGTAGGGTGGTGTAAACTAATTCTTAGCTGTTTTCACCCTGGCTACAAACATTTGGGTCTTTGAGGCCCCTTTTAGCAAGGCACTTCAGTGTATGATTACATTTACCCACCACATTTCATCTCATCCATCTTCCATGTGCTCCCATTTTCTCCCCATTGATTGCAGTTCCTCCAAACTGCTCCTGGAAGTTGACTCCAGAAGGCTTCTTGGGGAAAAGAATTCCTGCTGGAGCAATTCCTCTGCTGAGCAGGAGAGTGGTCGCTCTGTGGATGTGCTATTCCATACATATTTATGCTCAACCATGTTATTCCAGCTCCACCACTGCCAGCTGACTGCTCCTCCCCTATTTTCTGCTTTGTTCAAAGGATAAATGCTTTGGATCATTTGTCACCATCTCTATTCTTTTAAGTTCCCCCAGCCTCAGATGTGTCTAAATTAGCGGGGTTTTTTTGGTTCCCTCTCCCCGTATTCCTGCTTTTCTTGCCTTTCTACTATCAAATGTCTCCCAATTTAGATTACTTTGCCAGTTATTTTAATATGATTATTTCTGAGTCTTCCAGGTCCTTTAGGAAAATATTAAAGAATAGAAATGATAACCACAATTCCCTTGTTTCTGCAGAAGATGCCAACTTGGCATCCTCCTCCTCCTCCTCTTTTGTTTACATTCAATTAGTCAGGTTTTGGATCTGTCGAATCCAATTTGAATTAACATTTCAATTACTCTTTCATGGAAAAAGAAAGCAAATGCTTCATTAAATTACATTCTTTATTAAAACAGTCATTGACATCTGGAAAGAAACTTTCCAACATGATATTTTACAACAGAAGTGGGTTTGCACAAAATAGCACAAACAGTCTTGAAATATCTTTTTGACTTGCTTGCAATTTAAATTGTCGGATTTTTAATGTCTTCTATATGAGGGGATGATAAACTGATCTGAGAGCTAGAAGGTCTCAGGTTTTTTGAGAGAATTTCTGTGGTTTTGTAGGGAAATGGAGCATTTGGGTCACTCTGAAATCACAAATCACAAAGACTCAACGAAAAGATCATCCTCATGCCCCAAGATATTGGCACAGGAGGTTCCCACTGATGGAGAGGATGGGGCTTGAGGGCAGGAATCTGCCTGGAATTGTTCACAGCCACCTCCAGGGCAGCTCCTGTGGAGTGGATGAAACTGGGTGAGTATTTCTGTCAGCACCTCACTGAGTAACCCCTTCCTTTGTAACTCTTTCAGGAATATCCCGGTTCCTGCAGAATTATGGATGGTGTCACTGCAGTTTTGGTGCTTTTGCTGGATCCTTCGGCTTGTGGACTCTTCCCTTCTTTGGGAAGGATCTAGTCAGTCACCTAAGCATGAGTCTGATATTGAAGGATGTGCTTAACTCATGCCCACAGTCAAAGAAATTCTTACATTTCCCTTAACTTTGGGATGAGCTGCCACTGTGGGAAACTGCCTCCAGGGATACACTTCACATCTGTGCTTAAGCTTTGTGGTTTAATGTTTCTCAGCCTTCTTGGCTCTGAGTAGTCACTCAGAAAATGAAAAAAAAAATCAGATTTTCTTTTTCTTTCCATTCCCTCACCAGGTATTTTAGTGGAACTCCACTTTTCCTCCTGGCCCATTTGCCAAGAAAGGACCTGGTAAAGCAATGTGAGCTCTGCTGGAGCAGAGCAGTTGCAGAGTGGACTCCTAATTATGGCATGAAGACATTTTATAACAACGACATAAAAAATCCCATTTTTATTAGCTGTTCACATGGCTGCTATAATTAATTCTACTCTGGGAAGTTTGCTTTCAGTTCATTTGAACACATCTACTCTTAACCTTGATGACCGAGTAATTTCTTATAAGCTCAGTCATGGATTAATGTTGAAAAGATGTAGGTGACCTTTTTTTATTTTTTTTTTATTTTTTTAAGCCCTGCAGCTACCACCTTGTGAATATATTAACTGGAAAGCCATTTCATCAGTGCTGCAAGACTTAAGTACTTATAGGTTGATCCCAGCTGTGTAAGATGCTGAGACCTGCTAGGAAATGTGAAATATTGATTAATACAATAATATACTTTATCTTGGATTCAATCTATGATTTAAATTGTCTAGCACAGGGGCACAGCTACTTCCCCATGGGCTGCAGGGGAATCTCAGCTCCAGGGCCTGACCCTGGGGGTCTGCAGGGCTGTTTCCCTCACATATCTTGAAATTTAAACAATAATTTCTTATTGTTATCATAACTTATATTATAATGTCTTATTATAAACAATAATTATATATTATCAATATAATATATAATTTCATAATATATATTATATGTTTGGGTATTTTCACTTGTGCTGCTGAAATACTGTTTAAAGACAGGATTAAAAAATCGGACTACAGCTGAAATTCAAGATTTTTATATGAGCTAGACTTTAGTTACTGAATTTGGAGCTAAGAGTAAAACTATGTCTTCCCATATTTAAGGCTTCAGAGAGGCAAACCCAAGCTCCAAGTGCCAGTGGAATGCAGCATTCCTAGATGGAGTATGTGTTAGAGCCACTTCACGAGCCAGAAATTTGCAGTTCTCCGGCAGTGTGATTTTTTTGTCAGTAATTTGGCATTAGCTTCTTCTATCCTCCCTTGTGAAATGCCCTCAGGAATGACAAATCATCTTCACTTTCCACTCTTTAAAATCAGGATGGTAATTCTTCACTCAGGTGTGGATGTGGCCTCATGGAAAGGATAGAGGAGACCACCCTTTGTCCAGTTTGTTTCCTCTGGGTTTGCTCCATCCTGTGTTTTTTGACACTGAGGTGCTGATGGGAGAAGAAAGAGGAGCAGAATCCCCTTCCAGACAGTTCACCTCAAATTTACCCTCCAAGCCTCGTTTGAAACTTCCAGTTTTCATGGTCTGTGTGAGCCTCAGATGGATTTCAGCTTGAGTGAAAGGAGTAGGAGCAGCAGCAGCAATGGAGTGGTGCTACATGGCTTTGTGGGTTTGTTTGGATTTTTTTTTGATAATTTGCTTTTGAACTTTAGTATTTTCCTTTTTAAATGCCTTGCTATTTATTATGCAAGGAGATTGTTGTGTATCGTGGCATGAGCAGGACATTTACAAAATAACAGCTGAATTAAAGTGCTGATTTGGAGACCAGACTGCAATCAGAATTTGATTTTGTGTGTGTCACCTTTTTTTTTTTTAAAAAAAGCCCCAGCCCAGATGTATCTTAACCTTCAGAAATTGTTAAGAGCAAAACAGACACTTGAGCTCTGTTCTTAAGTAACAGGCAAGTTCAGCCCTTGTTTACATGCATGAGACTTTTACTGACAATGATGAGCTTTAGAGCTTTAGGTGCTACTGGCACAGAATACCTAACGAGCAGTGGAAAATAACTCCGAGGCACCAACTTTTAAAAACACAGGCTTGAGATTCGTGCTGGGCTTAAGGAGGGGATTTAAAAACTCTCCTGGAAAAGGGCTCTGAAGGGGTGAATTGCTCAGGTGTCTGCTTGGGATCCGGCAACCTGGCAGAAAGCTGTTGTCTTATGTCACATGTGAGACATCTGTTTGATGTCATTTATCATATGAGACCTGCATCTTCTCCTGGAGCATCTCAGGGACACACTTTGTCACTGCCAGCTATGCTGGGATTAAGCAGGAGGGAGTCCTGAGACCCGTCCAGATCCAAGGATACATCAGGACTGCGCATCCTCTCTTCCTCCTTGTAACCTGTGAAATTTCAAAGCAAAAGCAACAGTAGAGAACAGAAAAGCTTATTTGTACAAAACAGTTGTTATAAAGCTTTCCTTGTAGCCCTTAATGTGGTTTCTTCTCATTTCCAAGAACAGATTGAGGCCAATTTACTAAAGTCTCAGTGGACCAGAACTGTTGGTTAACCTGGTAAATAGTTTCCAGTAACGGGGAGTTGTTAGGAAATGGGGTGTTTAGGTCAGCAAATCTCCTAAATTTGCATTTTTTTTCAAAGGAGCAACGTCCTGCACATTTCATTCTTACTAACTTTTTATTCTAGAAGCTTCACATAAAACTCTTTGCCATTAACTGTCCTTTTAAGGGAGCAGTCAGTGTTAAAAACAGTGGCCTAGACATAATCTGCTGGAAAACAGGGAATGTCTTTATATCCAGGCAGATGTTCTGAGGTCCTGCTGTGCCACCTGCACTGCAGTTGAGGTGTCCTCTATATTCCACAGAACGCTATTAAAAACCACCAAGCAATTAATCATAGCAAACAAGATTGAATATGCATGGTGGCATTAGGAGTTGGAATGATGCTAACAACCTCTGAGAACTCTCCTGAGTTTTAGTACCTTTTCTTTTCCTCTGGGAACCATGTTTCCTTTCTACCTGTAACCTGGGACATTAAAGCCCTAAACTCCTGAAGCAAATACATTTCACATATACATTTCTTAACCATGTTCCTATCTTTGTTCACTAAAAACACATAAATTTAATGGTGATTTGTCCTGAGTTTCTTTTCTCTACAAATTCCTTTCCTAATTGTAACTCTTTGCTGACTGATTCAAATTGTTTATCTATTCTTGTACTCCTGGATTAGATTTCATCTTTACCCTCCATCACTGTAGGCTCCTACAATATCATTTTATATTTTGATGTTTTCAAGATATTAGAGAAGATATGGAATATATTCAAATGAATTCCATCTAATTACCTTCTGATATGTGCTGGGATATTCATCCTATTCACATTCTTAAGGTGTCTGTGAAGGATATATGAACTGGGTTATCACCTGTGAATTACTGGAGTTGGGAAGATTTTTTTCATGGCAGATGAAACACTATAGTTAAACAGAATCCCAGAATGGTTTGGAGTGGAAGGGACCTCAAAGCCCATCCAGTGCCACCCCTGCCATGGGCAGGGACACCTTCCACTATCCCAGGTTGCTCCAAGCCCTTTCCAACCTGACCTTGGACACTTGCAGGGATCCAGGGGCAGCCACAGCTTCTCTGGGCTCCCTGTGCTGGGGCCGCAGTACCCTCACAGCCAAGAATTCCTTCCCAGTATCTAATTAAAACCTCTCCTATGTTTAGCTTAAAATTTTTGCCTCTTGTCCTTGCCCAAGTCAAAAGTCACTTTTCCTCTTTTTACTTAAGCTTCCCTGAGGTACTGGAAGGCCACAATGATGTTTCCCTGGAGTTTTATCTTCTCCCAGCTGAACATCCCCAATTCCATTAAGAATCCTTAATTCCAGAAGAAAATAAGCCAAATGTCTCTGAGCTCTGGACTGGAAAGGGCTTCTTGATCCTAGATATTTTGTTGAAGAAATTAAATAACCTTTTAAGAAGAACTAAAAAATAAATACAATCCACTTCCCACTAGTGCAATGGAAGCCCTTTATTACTTGGAATTTTAGGCAGCTGAGCTCACTGTCTTGTAGAAATCACAGGAATAAAACCTGTGAAAAATGTATTTCCACATTTGTATGTGCATTTTAGTATAAATATAGGAAAGAAGGTAAATGTTACCAGTCATAGCATTAACATAAACTATGGAGAAAGAAACCCCTTTCCCATTTGTGCCTTCAGATAGCCCAGACCTGTGTCCTCCTTTATCCCACTGCCCAAATAAAGGTGCCATCAGTCCTGAGCTATGCCTGCAAATCTATTTTAGGGACAAAACTTTATCAGCACTTTTGGGTCCAAGTGGGAAAGTTGACCTGAGGGTTATATAAAGGCTAGACCCAAGCAAGCTCAATGCCAATCTGAATACATTAAAAAATCCAGATTATACAGCAGGTAAACTGAAATTAAAGTCTGAAAATGCAAATCATATTGCTACTTGTAATCTGAAGATAACTATCTTCTAACAAATCACATTTCACATGTTATAACCTTAATGGTTCAAATTCAAAATTGATGCAAGCTCTCTTCACCTTCTGCTATCTTTGCAGCCAGGTAAGTAAATGACCTCTGAATCCGTCCCACAGAAGTTTGCAAATGGATATTTTAACAGGTAAACTGATTTTAACCTTGAGTTTGTAGAGAAAAAGGCAGTTCCCTTTATCAGCAAAAGGGTAGAGCCATCCATCTCCTCTGTTTTTTAATACATTTGTACCTGAGCAGGTGATGACGTGTTCAAGGCTTTGTGCTGTAAATTGCCCACCCTGGGGGTGAGCTGCAAATACCTCTGACGATTTTAGCCGGGACATTAAGCTCATTAACTCCTACAGCAGTTATGGGCTGACATCTTCTCTGTGGATGGCACTCTGTGGAGTTAGCAAGCAGTTAGGAAAGAGGATTTTTATAATCCTTTGATTCTCCTCTCCCCATTTTCCCCTTTTTAAGGAGATACTGCTTTTAAAAGGTTGATTTGAGAGCTTTTTAGACCCAAAATTTGATGAGCTGAATTATGGAGTTACTTCATACTCTCTCAGTCCTGGTCCACTCTGGTTTACAGAACCTTTCTCCTGTATTAACCCCACAGAATTATACCTTCAGTTTCTAGATCCTGAAATAACTCCAGGCAGTGTAAAATTCCCCCTGGTCCTGGGTGTCTCTCCAGAGATGGATTGGATGCCTGGGAGCTCATCACCACTATAAAACATGATAAATCCACATCCCCATGGACTGGTATGAACCAGGGCAAAAGTGAGGGTTCAGTGAAAGGCAGCACGTTGATCCACCCTCGCTGGACTTACACTTCTGAGGAAGAGAATATTTTGGGAGCTTTGGGCACTGCTGCACAGAGATTTTGGATCACTCCCTTCCTCCACCACAGTTCACTCCTTGCAAGCTCCAGACATTCATCTTTAACGTCCTGACTGACAGGGGTTATAGTACAATGCTGGAGAGGTTTCCAAGTCCTCTGCTGGCAAGAAATTTTGTTTGTTTGCTTGTCTTTAATTAATATTTAATTGGGTGTGCAGACAAGGGGTTGTGTCATCAGTTGTGGTGAACTGGCTTAGCTCTGTCAAAGCTAATGGTGCTGTATTGATTTATGCAGCATAAGAGGCTGACTTGGAGGTAAAGGAAAGGGCAGAAACTTTCTTCCTGGGAAGGAAATTAGAAAAGAAGGAGTCACGCTGTGATCTGTCGTATGGTAATCACGGTGTGCTGCCTGCAAGGGAAAGGTGACTCCTGCAAAAACGACTGAGAGCTTTTTTCCTTTCTTTTCTCCTTTTTTTTTTTTTTTTTTTTAAATAATCTTACTATCATCGTGGAAAGTTTATTGCCAATTAACTTTATGGGAAGGGATGATAGTAGAGGTAAGCAATTAAAGAATAGAGTCTGTATTTATGCAGAGGTGAGCAGAAGTTATACAACTTAACTTGCTTTTTAAGCTGGGCCATAGCCTTGTCCCTGGATATAAGACTGAGATAAACTGCTGGGATAACTGCATTTTGTTAAAAATCAGAACATATTTTCTTTTATTTATTAGTGTTAGTCATAAAACTCCTATTGGAAATAGCACACAAATGAGTTCCTTATCCATAAAATCATTGAAACATAACATTACATTTACTACCTGTGGTACATAATTAGGCTCCCATTCACTTGTATAACCTTTTCTTCCAGCCACTGGTGATTTTGAGACCAGCTGGCTTTCTATTAAAAAGTGAAAGTTTAAAATCTCTCTCTTTCTGTCTGTGCCCCACTCCTCAGACAAAGTAGGCAAATCTGCAAAAACAACCCCTAATTCTGTTTATGAACTGCATCACAATTATTGAACTTCTCCTCAGTTATTTTCTCTTTGCATGGTGAAATTATTTATGTAGTCTTTCACTATCGCTCTCTAATAGTGATTTTAATTATAAATAAAATAATTACTCCATTAACCCATCTGCAGTTAATGTACAACATTAAAGATGATCAAGATAAGGCACATAAAAGTTATTCTTCACCACTTCCATTTGCAAAATGAAGTCCAGTTTCAAAGTGAGGTTGCAGACTTGCCTTCAAGTTCAGTTATTGACTATAAATCTTAATAATTTATTTAAATCCAATATTTAATTTTTTTTATTACAAAGTTTGAATTTCTCTAAGATTAGCTTGGTGTTGAGATCTAATCATTCTCCAAGACTTGATACATTATCCTATGACTTATTGTCTTTCTCAAATGATTGCTGCCATCACCTTAAATCCCACTGAGCTCAATGAGGGTACCACATGAGGATGCTGTAACTGTCCTGAAGCAGGCTGGGGAAAAGCTGATCATTGCACCAATCCAATGAATTTTTTCCTCTGAATAAAGTGGTCAAGAAGGTCTTACCTAGTTAAACTTTTGTTTCAGAAGCCTGAAGACTGGAGAAGAATCTGGATGCAACCCCTCCTCAGAGGGAAGAAGGTGGAATTCTTCACTGGCTTTTAATAGAAGAAAGAGAGTTGAGATTGGATGTCCTTAAGGTGAGTGAATTAATTGCACAAGTAAAATTTTAGCCAATTGGAAATAATGGAGCCATATGAAGGTGCTTTTAGCATGTATTAACCTGCAAAAACAGCTCTAAAGACAATTTTAGGAGCATGAGAGACAAGCTACTGGAGGCTCAAGGCACAAGTCTGTTGAGGAGCAGCTGAGGGAGCTGGGAAAGGGGCTCAGCCTGGAGCAAAGGAGGTTCACGGGGGACCTTGTGGCTCTGCACAACTCCCTGACAGGAGGGGGCAGCCGGGGGGGGTCGGGCTCTGCTCGCAGGGAACAGGGACAGGAGGAGAGGGAACGGCCTCAGGCTGGGCCAGGGGAAACTTAGGTTGAATATCAGGGAAAATTTCTTCATGGAAGGAGCTGTCCATGCCTGGCACAGCTGCCCAGGGCAGTAGTGGAATTCCCATCCAGGGATTTAAAAAACATGTGGATGTGGCACCTGGGGACATGGGTCAGTGGTGGCCTTGGCAGTGCTGGTTGGACTCGATGTTCTTAGAAGTCTTTTCCAATCTAAACAATTCTATGAAAATGTAAAAAATGAACCCAAAGTAAGGTGCCCTTCAACTTATCAACCAGGTCTCCTTCTCCTTGCTGATAATGAAGAATTTGGTCTGTTCTAAGTCATGTTTTATTGCTGAAAGATGTTACCTTCTGTGGTAGAAGGATCAAACTCTGCCCTAATTCAGAAAAAAATATGTTTTTAGTCTTTCAGTTTCATCTGGGTTATGTACATCTTAATAAAAGTATGCCTAGGATGAATTTTGGTGCCCCTGTATAATGGGATTTAATGCCCTGCACACAACTCCCTTCTTCTTGCACCTTTTCTGCCACTTGTTTCAGAAAACCATTTGACTTTGGAGTGGATCTGGTCATTGGTGGATTATTCTGTGCTCTTTTAGGTTTGAGAATTTCAGGTGGAGAGAAGGGAAGGTTGTAGGCTGAAACAATTATACCACGGTTGTTAATTGGACCAAATTAATCTCTGTGCTCAACACAATGAGCAGGGACTCTCACTTGCTGTAGTGGTGAATAGGAAAATCTTAATAATCACTGTCCCTCTTACACCTGCAGGAATTTGAGAGTATTTGTAAAATTTTCATGCCAAAGGGGATTTCAGATTAAATAACAATCTCGGTGTACTTGTTATAGTATTTATGCATTTTATTGTCTGTAAATACCTTTTAAACTGCTTTATGAGCCTTCCTCTCAGCAGGTGCCTGGTTCAGAAAGCCTGAGCAAATGAGGAGTTGGAATTACATTTCCAAACATGACGGAGGAGAATATTTCACAAGTGCTTCCATGAATAAGGATGGAAATTTAGAAAATCTTAACTGGTTCCTGCCCTCAAATCTCTCCATATCTTTACTTGGGTAAATGCGACTAAAAATGTGGCCTTTAGCTTTTTGTCTTTTGAAGTGACTCTTCTCTGAAAATAATAATTACTTTTAGAGAGTCTTCCTGGACTCAAAACTACTTAATAATTTGAAATATTTTATCTGAGATGCATACTCCAAACTGTGTATTTGTATCTGTCATTAACTGTGAAGGGCAGCTCCTTAATGTAATCAAGAATAAATTACAACCCTAAATAGGAGATTAAAGTTAATTCTCCACATAGCAGAAATGCAAAGGAGACTGAGTAGGCTGTAACTAACATGCAAATATTCAATATATTGATGATCTGCAAAAGGACCTTTATTTTCAGTTTTCCCCTGAATCTTCCACTCACATTTCCAGTTCTTTTTTTTTGAGTCTATTTTTTTTTGAGGTTTGGTTGGTTGGTTGTTTTTTTGTTTTTTTTTTTTGGTTTTTTTTTTAGTTTATTTGAAAGGATTGTGGTCGCTGTTGTTATTGCTGGATCATATGTATGTGCTTAACATGGATTTTCTCCATGCTTGGAGCCAGATGAGCATATACTGCTCACCATCCCCTACACTGTCCATCACCACATCCATCTGAGCCCTTGTGGGGAAGGCTACTTAGAAATAACCCAAATCTGCAATTTTCAGATCCCTTTTTTGTTTATGCAGCAAAGCCTGAGCTGGCCGTCCAACCTCCCTCACTATAAAATCGTGAAGAAAACAATTCAGGAGATTTTAGTAACAACTAACTTGAGTTTATAGTCAGAACATTTCAATCCAAGCGTTGCAGAAACCTTTTAAATGGTTCACTTGTGATATTGAGCTGCTCTGTGTCTTTTTTAGGTAAATAATTCAATATACACAGGGATGCAGGAGACCTGAGAACTGCTCACATGACTCTAAAACTCACTGAAGACTTCAGCAAGCTTGCTAATGTTCCCTTAATTACTGAAGCTGGAAATATTTTGGAGCAAACCCATTCTGTGTGATTGATGGTACCAATTTTGTGGGTTTGCTGCTCTTTGCCTTTCAGCGAGGTGGGCTCTTTTCGGTGGAATCACTGGAGGTCTGGATGCTTCATTCAGACTAAATATGAACCAGAGAGATTTGTGGGGAACTTTTGATTACAGTAAACGGACCAGATCTTTTGGTGCTACCAGGTAATATAGGAAAGGCAGTAAAGGATGGGCACAGACAAATTATAAAGGTAATCACTGGTGGTGCCATGGTATTTTAATTCCCTGTGTGAGATCTGTGTGGAGTCCTAAGGAATTGCAAGGCTTTTCCAATGCACCAATCCTCTCTAAAACAACAACAACAAAAAAAATCCAGTTTGAATGGGCTGTGATTTTTATGTTTGTTTTAGGTGGCAAAACAGGAATGTCCCTGAGTTGTGTCTGCACTGCAGCAGAATTTTTCACTGACTGCTGCCTTGTTTACAGCTCCTTCCTGTAGTAAATCTCCCCTATTGTTTTGTCTTTATTGGCTGTGCCAGAAGGCTACAGAGCTAAAGAACATCACAGCTCTCCTCCAATACTTATGAACTCTTTCCCATTGCTCATCCATCATTTTAACTGGCAGTTATCTTGATGTAAAATATCTGGAAGTCTCCAATCACCTAGAATGCTCAGGATCTGGAAACAGTATGGATTTTGGAAGCAACTGTTCATTTAATAGAAATGATATAAAATTAGCATGGGAAGAAAGAAAAAAGATGAACTGTCTTGCTTAATTTATTTCAGAAAACTTTTCTAGCCCAAAATCAAGTCAGCTCTCCAAATTCTTAACTCTGGCTGCATGATTTTATGAAGCCTGCATCCTTTCTGCCAGTCATTTGTAACAGGGGGTGATCCTGAAAGGACACATACTTAAACATCCCTTGTTTTCAGGTTATGTCCCAATGAGGTGGTTCTATAGGACTGTAGGTTTCTCCCTTTGTCTGTCTGTTTATTTAGGGCATAAACCACTTTTCCAAGCACAGTGCTCACAGGGTAAGGCACAGATTGACCTTTCCCTCTGAGTTAACAGCTGGTTTCATCCAGGATACCTATGCCATGGTTGGACTTAGATGATGTTTGAGGTCCCTTCAAACCCAGACTGTTCTGTGATTCTGTGATAAATGGTTTTCTTCTGGGTGAAGAGGAACAGGACAGTCCTGGATGTGTCCGTTCAAGTGTCCACATCACCCAGCAGGCTGTGGTAGGAGACTGGTTTGGAAAAGTAGAACAAGCACTGCCACGCTCAGCAGCCAAACCAAGGACTTGGGAAAGTGTTTTATCCTCAGAAGATTCAGCTGTTGCACAGGATTCAGAACAAGTGAAGGGCCAAGGAAGGTGTCCCTGCCCATGGTAGGGGGCCAGAATTAGATGGTTTTTAAGATACTTTCCAACCCAGACCATTCTATGATTCTATGCTTGCACACCCTAAGCATCCAGAAAAAAAACTGAATTCCTCATTGAGCACTCACTGGGAACTCTGCACTGAAGGATTATCAAAAACCCCAAGGGATTTGTCTGTCTTGGTGCACTTGGGCCCAGCTGGATGCCCAGTGCCTCACCAAAGCCCTTCCATCAGCCCCTTCTTCAGCTGGACAGGGGGAAGAAAATGTAATCGAAGGCTCATGGGTTGGGACAAGGACAGGGAGAGATCACTCAACAATTCCTGTCATGGACAAGACAGACCTGACTCGATGACGTTATATCAAATCTAAGTAGGTATAATCTTAACACCCCTTCCTCCCACCTTCCTTCCTCCCTGGGCTCAGCTTCACTCCTGAATTCTCTCCCTTGTTCCCCCACAATGGCGTTTGTTTTTCCAAGTGTCCCTGTATTCTTACAGGAATTCTTCACTATTTTTGCAGACAGACTGTGCTATCTGTCAATACTGTTTGAAGAATTGGCTGGTTGTTCCTAATTAACAAGCTCTGTTCCATTTGGGAACTCAATGATGATGCCTTTGGTTGTCTTTAGTTATTCCCAGTAGAGGGGAGTCATGGAAGTCAAATATCCCAGAGTATTGTCCATCATTAATGGAGTAGGATGGAAAATGGGAACCCCAAGTGCTTTACTTCTCAAGCTTTAGATAATGCACTGAGGCAATTTATTTGATTTTAATGACAGAGAGGAGGAAACATGTCATTTTTCAGTAATTTCACACATGCCATTATCAACATAATTTGAAAAGATAATGATTTACAAACCACCTGCTGTCTGGCAGATGCTTAAATATTGGCACGTGCTTGGAATGTGGTATGGAAGATATCTGAGGGGTTTCATTGCCCACTAATGCAATAGCTTCTGTTCTGTGCAGGTTAATGAGGGAGAGTTGCTTTGCTTTGGAACTACATCTGCCAGGGATCCTGTTTATTAGACAACCAGCAAGGATGATCTTCACAGGTTTAGTCACTTGTTTGCAACTGTTTTTATATTAGTTCCTTTCAAATGGCAAGAAATGGGCAAGAACACCAGGTTTGCAATAAAATGAGACCTTTGACAAGCATTTTGAGAAGGAAGTTCATGTTGTGACCTAGTATGTCAAAACCAGTGATTGGTATGTTATCTAAAATGTACTGAGGATGTCTGATCTTCTCAAGGGTCAGTAGAGAAAGTCATGTCCCTTAGGAGACACTTTTTATGGAAGGCTCATGGCATCCCAAATCCTGTGCTAATCTCAAGGTTCCTCCTGGGTGACACTTCCAGCAGCTCAGGCTCACATCTTGCAGTGACTGTTGTTTACTTATGGGTGCACACATTCCTTTAGTGCACTTAACAGCAAGGAGCTAAAGCAGATTGGCACCGTTTCCCACCAAAATTCAAATCTCGATCAAAAGAAGCCACCTGGCTGGGAAAGAAAGCCTTTCATGGGAGTACCCCCAGGGAAATTTGTATCCTGGTCCAAATTCAGTCCTGAAACTGCATTTGCTTACTCCTATTCCTTTTCAGTGAAGAGTGAGAAAATCTTACCCCCAAACCCAGAAAATCTCACACATCAGTAAGACAAAAATCACAGTCACTGTGACAGCGTTGGAATTGCTTAGGGGTTCTTGAATAAGCTCCTGATGCAGAAGCAGCACCGAACTATTAATTCCACACATGGACCCAAGTCAGCTGGAAATTGGGAATGCATAAGGTCAGTTTTTTATGGATATTAGCAATGACTGTAAAATGTTGCAACAGTCTTGCAGACAACAGGGTTATTACAAAGTCACTGCCAATGTATTTGTGAGGTTTGTGCTGGAAATACCAGACAGTGGGAATTTGCTTTAGCCACTCCATGGGATGTGATCTCAGGTGCTAATCTGAGCAGATGGAAAAAGCTGGATGTTAGTTATGAGAAAATTATAACCTACTAGGCCATAGCCTGTACTGTCAGAGAGGAGGAGGGAGCAGAGCTGGCATTTAACACCTGGAGGATCTTTGCGTGGACAAATCTGGCCGGGCTAGAGATGCCCAAGCTAATTGGAGTCACAGCTTTGGCACAGAATTATCTTTTCCTGTCTCTCAATGCCCTGTACCAGATGAATCAGGTAACTTTTTTTTATTCCAAATTTTTATTCCAACTTGCAGTGATATGCTGGTAGGAATGACAACCTCTTTAGACTTTCAAGGTTTCTGAAAAAGTAGCATCATTTGAAAAACTGGATTTTAAACATTCTTGTATTTATCCAGCTTACATAAGAATTAGAAACCTTGCTAAATCCATCTAGGTATAAATTTCAAACAATGTCTTGGAGAAACAGCTATAAAAATGGAAGCACTAACAGTCCCCAAATGTTCCCCTTGATGGATGAGTGTTTTACTGAATTGTGGAGCTGCTTCAGCTACAGCCTGATTCCTTCTCCTGTGACTCTCAACTCTCTTAGCCATAATTTTGAGTGATTAATGATTGAAATGTTATTTAAATCACTGAGCCTTCCTCTGTCAGAATTCAAAATGAACTTGCTAATGGAAAGAAAACTGAAAAATCTCTTCATTGTTTTTTCTCTTCTTCTTTTGAAAAGTGCTAAGATCTTTGATATTTCTGTTCTCTACTACAAGAGCAACATAAAGGGATGTCTCAGAAGGAGTGATAATGTAAACATTTGCCCCTGACAGATAAAGCAGTGTGGAATAAACTGGCTTTGTCAGCATTAACAGATTTACAGTGCTGGGTTTGAAGGCACTAGCTGTGGAAAGGTTTGATAATGTTGTGGCTTTCAAATGATGGTCTCAGCAAAGTACTTAACAGATTTGTCTACTGTTTCCCATCTGTAAATGACTACATAATTTACACTTTTAATGGGTGTTAGATTACCTGTCTGCCATTAGACTCTCAGGCTGCAGTGAATGAAAAACAGAAAACACCACTTTCCCGGGACATAAATGATTAGTTACCATCACTGGCACCGATGCATCAACCTCTGTGTCACAGCACTGTGGCTTTGGAAAATCTGGATAAAATGGATGGTTATACCTAGCCATTCATTATATTTAAGAATTTCTGTCTATTACCCACAGAAAGACGGCTGGGGAAAGGTTGTTTTATAGCTGTGGCAGGTTAGAATGATGTTTAATCAAAACAGTGATGTTGAACATTGATAACCTGGGGAGATAATCTCTGCCATAATAAAGGTGACCTTTAAAATAAGGTTTCTTCACTGAGGCCTCTTTATTTTTCCCTTTTGTCTGGCAATAAAGGAAATAACAGAAAATTGTGGAGCATTTATTACGCCATTAGTGCATTTAAAATCCTACAATAAATATTGGAGTAGGTTGAGCACATCCAGGTAATACATTTGAAAATACTTCATGGTTTTGTAGACAGGTAGGAGTAAACAGGACTTTGTGACCTAACTTGTTATTATCTTTTTCATAAGATCACTTGAAAAAAATCCTAAAAAACGAATGGCTGCACAGTTAATAAACTTTGTGAAGGTAATCTATAACCTCTGAATAGGTTTCCATGTCTAAAAGAGTATGATAGAGTTTGGGTAGAGAATTTTTTCATATAGTTTCAAAGCAACACAGAAATTAAAAGGAATATCATTCCTAGTATGCAAATCTTTTAGCAGGCTTTGTTTCCTTATTGGCATGCAATGAGGACTCCTCCATCTGTGTGTCCAACTAATCAATCCTCTAAATTATGTGCATCAGTGCATTTCTGGTACATCCTCACTCAGCTCCAAACCTTCAAGGCACTTGGGGAAATTGAATCCAACCTTGCTCCAAGCTGCTCCTAAACCTTTCCACTTTGTGGGCAAAAACTTGTGCCAGACTTCCTCTCTCAGTCTGGCCAGTTTCTGTGACTTTAACCCACCCCCCAAATCTCTATTTCAGTGTCAAATTTGGGTGCTTTGGCTCTCCCTGGGGACACGTGGTCAGGGGGTGGCCTTGGGCCACCAGCACTGGGAGAGAGGGGTGAGCTGTTTTAAAGGAGAGTTTTGGTACCTAAAACTTCGTCTTGGTTTTTGATGGAAAATATTTGCTTTTGTACTGATGGTGCCAGTATTTCTTTCACAGAATTTGCTGGTTCATTTGCTTAAACAAGGCTGATAAAGATGGGATCTTTCCTTAAGTACACCCTGCCAGCTGAAGTTTTTTGTCTTTTGTCCATTTTCCCAACATAGAATACGATAATTTCTCTGATTCCAAGCCGTTGCCTGAGCCTCTGTTATCTAATGACTTTTTAACACACAAATGAGATTTTCAGTTTCTAATCTAATTTTGAATGATGATTTAGCCCCACATCAAACAGGCCTGTAGTTTGTGTCTAATTTACACCAGTATTTGAGGGTCTGATATAGTGCTTATTACATCTATTGCCAGTGTAATATGAACAGACCCCAGCGTAAATAAGAATTAAACCCTGTAACTCAGCCCACTAAAATAATCTTGTTTAATGAAGTTTCATTTCTGTCAGGCATCCTATTTTCCATTGTGTATAATTAAACTCAAAAATAACTGCCCAGCAACTAAAATGTGTAAGAACAAAGACAAGCTGCAGTCTTGAATTTATTAAAAATCCACTATTTATTTGCAATAGTAATATGCTATTTATATGTGAACAATAAAATTAAATTTAATTGTGCATCAAGGTATATTTTGTTATAGTGACTCCAGCTACAGCTTTTAGGACATTATGACATAAATCCAAATATTTCTAAGTAGTTACATCCAAGATGTGATCTGCAAAATTAATAAGCATGTGGAAAAATAATTAATATTAAGAAATTGATTGGCAGACTCAGTGAAAACATCATCTTGTTTTCATTACAAGGTTTGCTATACATTGCTAGTACTCCATTTTTCCCCTTATATTACATTTTTCTGTAATAATTCTAGATAATCTTTCAATCCAAGTTTTTATGGGTGTCATTATTTCACAGAGGGAGGAAAGAAATACAACATGGTTGTGAAAATTTACCACTGCATAAAAGTGCCTGTCTGCCACGCTGCCAACCAGGAGGGATGGGCACCCAAACTTCCTTTTATTCCCTTAGAGCCATCCCAAGGCTGGGAGAGGCCCCAACTCCTCCCAAAGAGCAAGGAGAGCCTGTTTTGAGCTGGAATTCACACTTCTAGGCTGTGAACCAAAAGATCCTTAACTTAGGGCAGAGCCTGTGCTTGGCATTGGAGAGAGGGGCTCATTTCAGGCAATGCCTTTGGTATAAATTCCAGAATTTCCAGATGAATCAGAGACATTTCACCTTGATTTGTATTTTTTTGTAAACTTTTTTCTTTGAAACAAGTACTAGATTTTAGCTGGTGTAACTCAGTTTTCCTGTTAGTCTTTCACTCCTTCTCAGCCACTTTAAGGATCACGTAGCTGACACAGTCAGTAATTATTTATCCTGCTTTACCTCCAAGCAAGTGAACCCTGTTGCACAAGGACTGATACCCATCTCCTTCAGGGTATTTATTGATCTAACTGGAGCAAACTTTTGAGCATTGCTGGCTTTGCTCTCTGGTTTGCCAAAGAAGCAGCAGCCCATAAGTGCTGAGGTGCATTAACTCTCAGAAATCACATTGCTCAGGGAAAAGAAATCCTCCCTTTCTGCTGCTATAGACTATTGTTCTGAAAAACAAGTCAGGCTGCTGCTTGTTCATATAAATTTCTGTCTAAAAAGTAAACCAGTCCGGCTCCAGTCATTGCACAGATATCTGCTCTGGTGCCTTTTTGTTGCTGTTACCTTCTCACTCCTCCTCTGGCTTGCTCGAGGTATGTATGTCAAGTTTGATAGAGTCACATTTCTGTGAAATTTTGTGATATGACCAATTGATTTAGTTTGTTAAAATAATTCCTCATGTAAACACTTCTTTCTTGCTGCCCCTTATTCCTCCTCCTGTATTGACTATTAACACAGTGTTAAAATCGATTGTGGATGCTCAGGTTTGTGGATCTTGCCAGTCTATGCTCTGCTGCACACACAGAGCTGGTGACAAGAACTGATGATTCTTTACAAGTCTCTTGATGAAACACAGGGAAAATGTAGGAAATTGCTGAGTATCAAGAGCTGTAGGCTGCCAGAAAGGAGATCTCACCAGACAGAGCTGTTCTTTGGCCAAATAATGGTGCATTTTGCTCTCAGTAGCTCCCTGTAATTGTGTGTGTGCTTGTCATTCCCACTCACCAGCTTCTGTCCCTTACAAAATTGTTTCACTTCCCACACCAGTGTGTGGATTACTCACCTTCACTACTACTGGTGTTCCCTATTGGTGCTGCTCAGCCCTGCCAGTCCCTCTGCTGCCAGGGTTCCTCTTCCTTCCTGCAGGACTGCCATTCCTCACGATTCCCTCAGCCTTACAAAGCTAGCAACCATTCCTGGGCGTGCCCCAGTTGTGGATAACTTGCCATGGAAATGAAATCTCTACAGCATTTTTACTGAGGTACCAACTCTCCCTACACCAGGTGCTGGCAAAGCATCCCTGAACATCTGGCTCCCTTTGAAATACAACAGCTGCTTTTCCTTAAAACCTCACACTTATCCTTACTCAGGGAGAAAAAGCAGCCTCCAAAATATGTATTTTGGGTTGTTTGTGATGCATTTTCTTGAGTTTATGAGTGAATTCAAAAAATCTATTGAACCAAAGCCAAAATAACCAAGCTTGACTGAAGGAAAAAAGGCCAGCAGAACTTTCAGGGACATTTAAAAGCTTTCGTACATCAAGCTCCTTTCCAAATGTTCTTAGACACCTTGTCCTTTCCATGCAGGGCTGGAGAGCAGGCTCACTGCCTGCTGGAATGCTGTGGAGACCGGGGGAAGAGTGACCTGTCCTGATGCCAGGCACAGCAGATGGCCCTCGCTGGAGGCCCAGGAAACATGGATTTGAACTGTCTGGGAAGGAAACATAAAGGTGAATTGTCTCGGCTCAGAGTACTCAGGGTGCTGTGCCACATCTGAGCATTCCAGGAGTGCAGGAAGCAGCTAAGGCAGCTTCAAATGCTCAAGGGATCCTGTCCCAAACATCAAGGCGAATGTGCTGCACATCCCTGAACAAGCACCTTTACAAATAAGGTTAAAAATCCTGAGCAGAAAGCAGCACCAACCTCCTGGACCTTGCCTGGCCCAAATGCCACTGTATGGATGGCTCTGCTTTCCTGGGAGTGCTGCTGGGAGGCTCTACTAGTTTGAAAGCAAACCAGTGAGACACTCGAAATCAGAACTAAAATTTCATAGGAAAATTAAAAATAAATGCAATAGTACAGAAACACTGACAGAGTGAGGATACAACCTGACACCCTGTTAGTCAGGGTGACGGGAGCAGTCCCATTAAATGGTGGCTGCAGTCGTCCTGAAGTGATAGATGTGGTTCTGTTGAAGCAGTGATCCTGTAGAAGGGTCTGGTCTTCCTCTGAAGGTCCAGTGGTGGTTACGTAGCTCTTGTCCTCGGGGAATGCAGTAGGTCAGGGCTGCCTGTGGTGTTCCAAACCTCAGATTATATCCAGGTAGGAATGCTTGGTTCCTCCCCCTGGGCAGAGCATCTCACGAGGGGATGATGTAATTTTATGAGTCAGGCAGTGAGACTTGATGGCCCATTAGCAGAAGATACCTCCTGGAGGGAGTTATCAGGGATGTGTCACGAAAGAGATAAAGAACACTGCCCCACCTGATTTTAACAGATGGTGAGAGAATACACACTTTTGGTTACATCTTACATTGTAACCTAAGACAGAGGCTTTCACTGTTTGGTAAATCCTGTGGGAATGCCAGTGCTGTCCACGTGGCCGGAGTGATACAGGCGGCTTAGAATTTTAAGAATTAACTATTGATCCCGGTATTGCTAGTATTGCTGAATTTTGTAGCTGCTTGCTAAACAATGCATATTGCTTGCTTAATTTATTGCGCATGCCAAGCAAAACAGAGGACGTAGGACCATTGACAAGGGGAAGAAACCATGACCAAAGATCCTGCTCCGACCCTGAAACCAGCCCAAACCAGCTCTGGAGTTTGGACTTGGGCCAGGAATACAAGAAGTCTGAACAAGAGGGCGAGGTAAAAAGTTCAACCCGAGGAAGACTACTTACTTTATCTGAGGAAGACCTTTACTTCATCCCAGAGACTCCGGCCCGCAACCACCAGGCGGCACTGCGCAAGCGCACTGATATGTTAATGACTTTGGAGCTAATTGTAGTACAAATCAGGGATAGGCAATGAATATATGTAGGCGTATTGTGTAATCTGATGCAGATGTAGCTTCTAACTAGATAAATATTAAGCCGAGTGCCGCTAAAGGCCCGCATGCCTTTAGAGAAAAGATCGCCCATGTACCTCAGCTGATTAAAACATACCTACTTAGCAACTTGTGAGTTGTGGAGTCTTTTCCGTGTATCAGGAGTGATGGAAGTGATCTGGATGAGGAATGGAGTAGGACAACCTCTGAAGAAGATCCGGCATGAGGTACTGAAGCTAGGCCTCCAACCCTTTAACATACCAGTTGTGTAGAAACCCAAATAGCACCAAGAAATTGTGAAGATTATTACTGGGAAGGAATTCTTGGCTGTGAGGGTGGTGAGGCCCTGGCACAGGGTGCCCAGAGAAGCTGTGGCTGCCCCTGGATCCCTGGAAGTGTCCAAGGCCAGGCTGGATGGAGCTTGGAGCACCCTGGGATAGTGGAAGGTGTCCCTGGCAGGGGGTGGGATGGGATGAGTTTCAAGGTCCCTTCCACCCAAACAACTGTGTTCTAGGGTTGCTTAAAAATGTGAGAGTTGGTACCTGAAAGGAAGTGGAAGGGTTTTTTTTATTAAATGTTCCTTGTAACCCCCTTGTCTGCAAAAAATCAGATATTTGGTATGCACTTACCAGCTCCAAAGTGCTGATGAAACTTCTATGTGATTTAAAAAGAAATAAGAATGTAATTTTGCATTCTGAATTGTGCTGCTGGTGACAGCAGTCAAATGGCAGCCTTTCAAGGGCAGGAGCAGGGATAATCATCTTGGTCAAATTACAGTTTTAATTTAAGAAAAACTTCTTTCCTTACTGAGAATATTACCATGCATATTTTCATTTTATTAGTTTATGTACACAACTACTAAGTTATTTGCATGTTATAGGATTTTATTTTGTACTTAGCAAATGAATGACATCCAAGCAATTTTAGATTTAATTTGATCAATATTTAATGAATTATAATTATCATTACAACTCAAGAGTTTTGCACTGCTGTATGTTGCTGCATAATGTTTAATCAAGGGGAGAGAGAGACTAAAATATAACTGGAAAGCAGCTATCAAGTTTATGTTAAAGAAATGTAATGGGATTATTAACTAAATTACAGCAGTCTAATTTAATAATTTTCCTAGTTACAGCTTTAAGATTGAATTCCAAGAGCATTTAGCTAATTTATATTTTTAAATGCCTGCAATATGTATTTTAAAAAATATATACACAAAGAGCAAAATTACTCTGTGGTATCAGAGTTTAAAATCTCTGCATGATTGGAAAAATTACCAGGTGCTCTATATGGAAAAATGGGAATAACAGATGAAAAGGATATCAGCCTATATGGAGAGAATACTCAATAAACTTGGAGTGCACCTTAGTAAGGGCCAGGTACATAAATAAGGCAAAAATCATCCAAACCATTTAAAGCTAGTGTATCTGAAAACAGAGTCAGGAAAATTAATGAAAAAATGTTAAGTTTAACATTAAAGCACTTTTTCCACAAGTTAAAGATTTCTTACCCTCAAAAATGCAGGTCATTGTTTGAATTTAGTAATATCAACAGGATGCCTCAATTTTGGGGATTTAAGCAAAGCTTCTGGACTGTGAAACATCTTCTCTGACACTGTCGGATGGAAAAACGTGTGGGGGCAAAACTCATTTGGAAGCTTGGAAAAACTCTAAAAATGTGTCTTTTACGGAATCATAGAATCATAACATGGATTGGAGTGGAAAAGACCTCAAAGCCCATCCAGTGCCACCCCCTGCCATGGGCAGGGACACCTTCCATTAGCCCAGCTTGCTCCAAGCCTCGACCAAACTGGCCTTGGATGATTCCAGGGATCCAGGGGCAGCCACAGCTGCTCTGGGCACCCTGTGCCAAGGCCTCCCCACCCTCCCAGGGAACAATTCCTTCCCAATATCCCATCTAAATCCTCCTAAATTGGACGATTCCCCCTTATTTCCTCTTGTACTTTCCCAGGTTAAATAGGAGCTACGTCAACATTTCAGCCATGCTTGAAATTCTCTTCCAACAGCTCATCTCTGGAGTTTTTTCCTTTGCCTCCTGAACCATCTGAGTTCTCCTGTGGTTTACTCTGCATTATAAAGGGGCAAATGATGGAATTCTTAACTGTGGTGGAAGGAAACCCCTTTTCCCAATGAGCCCAGGATTTTCACATCCCAGGTCTTGATCCTAAACTTGGTGTTGCCCATGTTCCTTGTGCAAGAGCCTCTGCGTTTTTCAGTGGGCCCTCTGTGCTGATTTTAGAAGGGAAGTCTCTGCTGAGTGTGCAATTATCACACGTAATAGACACCAAAAAAATGATGCTCTTGGATTGTTTTGAACACTTTCCACAATTCTTTCTCATTTGTAATTCTTTCTAAAGACATTTCAGCCTGCAGCAATGCCTTCTATGACTCTAGCACGGTGCCTGATGTGAAAACACACTTTTAAAAAGCTGTGGCACATCCACGGCTTCCATTGGCAGTGGCTGATTTGTCACTGCGAGGAGCTGTGTGACAGCTCTGTCACCGCACTCTTTACACACTCCTGTCCCCGCCGGTTCCAGCTGGTTCCAGCCGGTTTGCAGCTGGTTCTGAGCCCCCTGCCCCGCTGTCCGAGGGGTGCTGGGGAGTGGCCCGGGGGCCAGCAGCGTTCCCGGGTCCTTTGTGACGAGGGGCTGCGTGTGCCCAGAGCCCCTTGTGACGCCGGGGCCGCGCCCTGAGCAGGAGGGTATCAAAGGGGGCAAAGAGGCCCGGGGTGCGCACTCCGAGGAGAGCAGCTCCGGCAGGAGACAGCATCTCCCGGGATACTGCAGCGTCGGAGCGACTCGGACATGTCCACGGACATGGAGAAGAGCGCCGACGTCAAACCGAAGAAGATGTGGCTGCGCTGCCTGAGGAGGCACAAGGTGAGGGATGGGGCAGCACGCAGCTGCCTCGGGGCCCGGGCCGGGCTTGCGGGCACGGAGGGAGCTGCTGTGCCAGGGCAGCCCTTTGGATGCCACGCGGCCGCCGGGTGCTCAGCCTCGGCCTCCTCCGTGCAGGGGCGCAGCTGCGAGTCACGGGCAGCCCCGCAGGAAGCTGAGGAGCACCGTGACTCCTGTGCTGCCCCTGGCGCGCAGGCGGCAGCAGCAGAGAGCCGGGCAGCGGCCCCGCACAGCCCCAGGGGCTGCGGGCAGGCTCTGCTGCACTCGCTGCGGCGCGGCTCCCGGGCCATGCTGAGCAGGGTGGCGGCTGTGATCCGGCGACGCGGCCAGCAGCCGGGGACACAGCGGCACCTGGACCAGGGCACGGGCTCAGGGACGGCGGCAGCGGCCCCCGCAGCAGGGGCACAGAGCCGGGCAGCTGCCCCGCACAGCCCCTGCTGCGCCCCCAGCCCCTGGCCCGGCCAGCTGGAAGCTGTCGCTTGGCAGGGAGCAGGGGCAGTGCTGGGAGGGCAGCTGGAAGGAGACTTGGAGGTGGACAGCCTCCAAGAGCTGTCCCACAGAGAAGAACGTGGAACAGATGCAAGCTGGGGAAGTGAAGAAGAGAGGCCCCCTTTGAGGCCACGCGAGGCATGGGCAGAGCACGGGAACCTTCACCCGTGCACAGCCACAGGCCCAGCCCCAGCTCTGCCCAGCAGAGCCCCTCACAGCCGGAGAAGGGCCTCGACCCCATACCCGGCTATGGACCGCAGCTCCCCCAGCCCCTCGCCCAGCCAGCTGGAAGATCTCGATGGGCAGGGGGCAGGGGCAGAAGCAGAGCTGTGCCTGTCAGAGGCACCATCTGAGGAGGGGTCCCGCTCCAAGGAGCTCAGGTCTGTGTGCAGTTTGCCAGGGCTGTCCACAAAATGGGCAGAAGTCACACACCTGAGCTGGAGCAGTGAGGAGGAGAGCAGCTCAGGGTCCCTCCCATGTGAGGCCTGGGCCGAAGACGGAGACCTGAGCGGGAGCATTGCTGAAGACAGCGGCTCAGTGTCCCTCCCCAGCGAGTTATGGTCGCAAAGCAGTGACCAAACTGCAGCTGTCCCCATGCCGAGGCCGTCCCTCTTCAGGAGGGCACTCAGGGCTCTGCGCAGGGCGTTCGGGAGCCTCAGACACCTCCTTCCAGTGCTCCAGGCATAGAGGCCGTCCCACCATGGCTCCATGCTGCCAATGGTGGAACACCCATGGAGGGATGAGCCCTGCAATGAGCACTGGAAGGATCTGTCCTCCCTCTGCTGTGCTCCCCACACCGCGTGTGTTTGTGCACAGGCACCTGAGCCAGGCCCTGCACAAAGTGGATGCCTTGGCTTTGACACATGGACTTGACCAGGAAAGAAGACTTGGCAAAGCAAATGCCAAAGCGAATCAGGGGTTTTGTCTGAGTATCAAAACCCTGACTATGGACTTGACATTTTCTACAATGACCTGGACAAGACGATCGAGGGCACCCTCAGTCATTTGGCAGACGACACCAAGCTCAGTGGCAGTGTCGATCTGCTGGAGGGCCAGGAGGCTCCTGACTGAGGGGCCATTGTAGCTGCTGCCTGAAGGATTTTAGGAGGAAAACTAGGAGAATGAATTAATTTGTTTAGGTGTAACTAGGGGTAGATATTAGTAGTATTCCCTGCTAGAATATAAGGTAAAAGGCGATTGAAATGCTGTTACAGCCACATCATCAAGAATTTGAGGAATAAAAATGGGAGAATTAAGAGAGTTAAATTCTGTAGGTGAAAGTAGGGGCAGGTAGTAGTAGTGCTCCCTGCTAATATTTAAGGTAACAGGATAAAGGCCCTCTCACGGCTTCTGTTCCTGTTTAATTAATAAATTACAAGCTGGGGCTCAGCATAGGCAGTAATATAAGAAAAGACAAGTGTTGAAGCTAAAGAGCTCTGAAGGTTTAAACTGGACATTAGATTGTAAAGAAAAGGAGTAGGAAGCTCTTTTTGCTCCTGATAGATAATCTTATTCAGCACTTGGTCTGGAATATGCTCCTCTGGAATATGTTCCTTAGGCAGTGGAGCTGTAGCTGTTGCTCAGTTAGAACAGGTTGGATATAGATAAAATGATTTCATATAAAATATGAAATAAAAAAAAAAAGAAAATGATTGAATAAAGTGATTGAATTGATAAATCAGAAGTGCTTGTTGTTTTCATTGTGCTGTAGTCGTTGATCTGGGGGGAAATGCTGGAGCCCGAAGCCTTTTGGTTCTGGGGCGTTGCAGGGTGTGCTGGGTGGGGCAGAGGAGAAAGGCGCTGCCTGGGCCGGGAGGGATGCGGGGACAGCAAGTCCTTGTGACTCCTGGGGCACAGGGCGGTTGTTTGATGCAAAACAGCTTTCCCTGGGGCTGAGCCTCTGAGGAAGTCTGACAGGCTCAGAGGAAGTGTCAGGCACCAGTTTAATTTCTGAGTGCCATTTCTCCCTCCCCAGCTCGCAGCCAAGGTGTGATAACCTCTCTCAGAAGTGACAAGACCTGAACGTGCTGACCTCGGGATAAAGGAGATGCTTTGCTACCTGCTTAACAAGAATCCCAGTGAATGGCCGGCTTTTATGGCACTCCAGCCTGATCCTTGAGGAGCTTGGAGTGATGTCAGAGGAGCGATGTCCCGGTGTAGTGTCACAACACACAGGTGGATGGGACAGAGGAAGAGGGAGCAGCAGGGGAGGTTGGAAAACCAAACCCAAACCCCAACCCCAGCCATATGAAATACTGTTTGATACTGTCAAATCTGGTTTTTTAGACTCCCAGAATGGTTTGGAATGGAAGGGATCTAAAAGCCTGGCAGTCCCGCCCCTGCCACAGGAAGGGACACCTTCCACTAGCCCAGGCTGCTCCAAGCTCTGTCCAACCTGGCCTTGGACACCTCCAGGGACCCAGGGGCAGCCACAGCTTCTCTGGGCACCCTGTGCCAGGGCCTACCCCCCTCCCACGGAACAATTCCTTCCCAATAACCCATCTAACCCTGTCCTCTTTCACCTTCCTGCAGCTTTTGCTATAAAACAAGACTTTAAAAATATACAGGTATGGCTTTTGGAAATTAAGTTTATTCTGTAATAAAAAAGCAATAACCTTTGTGTTTCCAGATACGTCTGAAGAAGGTAACTCCAGACTCTCCTGCTTTGACTCAATATCTGAAGCCCTGAGTTAGTTACAGGTGGGTTGGTACAACAACAGTGTGCTACCCCTTCAGAGGTGTTTGTGTTTGCCCTTCCTGGGCTCCTGCACCAACCTGAAATAGAGACAGAGATGATCTTCACCCACACGCTTGTGCCTCTCTTTTTATCTGTCAGTGACTGGTAACTTTTTTTACATACAGAAGTTCAGTTCATTATCTGTCTTTAGACTACTACTTTTTTACTTCAAGTGTAAAGCCAGGTGATTTCAGGCTAGATGTAGGTTCCAAGATTTTACCCATGAGAGCTGTTTACCTTGGGAGCAACTTGTCCTGGGATGTGGTGAAGCTGTAGCCGCATCATTAGACCAGAACTGAATGTGTGACTAATCTATCAACACCTGTGTGAGTTGAAGGAGGGGTTCTGGTTACAGGGAAGAAATTGCTGGAATTCTGTGGTCTCCGGGGCATGTGAAGCCCCATTTGAGCTATAAAAATGAGTCTGCTCAGGCCTTAAAGCCACAATTCCACCACCAACAGAGACATGAACTCGACGACATGGTCTAGTGGTGGTGCTGG
The DNA here is from genome assembly GCF_017639235.1 of Corvus kubaryi. NCBI lineage: Eukaryota > Metazoa > Chordata > Aves > Passeriformes > Corvidae > Corvus > Corvus kubaryi. The sequence continues at coordinate 1,622,200 of NW_024581118.1, forward strand.
CTTGGTGATTGGACATGATGATCTTGAAGGTCTTCTCCAACCATCTTGATTCTGTGATTCCATGATCAATTCCTGCTTTAATTCCTGTGTATTAGGTAGAACAAGAGAGTGAGGTGGGCGAATTTGTGCTGGAGAAGCTGTGGAGAGGAAAACTATATCCATGAATTGTTCATACCTTTTGTCTGAGTTTTTAAAAAAAAAGTTTCTTGTGTTTCATAGAAAATTGTTTGTGGCCTGGAAGTGAATGTGTTGTGGTAAAATATCTGTGTTTAACACTGTCAGTTACAGCCAAATGAAAATGAAAGAATTTTGGGCTTAATAATAATTTTCCTTGTTTGAAGATATTTTTTGAGGTAGCAGTTTGGGATGCCATCTGTGGTTCTCGCCACACGTGATGATTTACCACATTGCAGCAGCCAATTTGGGTTGGAGTCGTGACTGGAGTTATATTCTAGCCTTTTAAAAGTATTTTGCTAATAAGAAATTAAGAGTATGATAATCTAAAAGCAAAAGACCCAAATAACACCCAAACCTTAAGTGTTTATCTGTGTAAAGGTTTTAGTGTAGAGGACTTGTACTGCCCAGCCTCGTTTAGCAGTTTCAGGACTGGACTCCTAATTTGTTTATTTTTGTCATAAATCATGTTGTTAAATAATGCACTTGTGTACTTCTTAGTTTCTAGATGTAATAACATTTTTTTGAAATGGGTAAAAATGCTTAAATTTGAATGTCATTAGTGTATGTAAAGCACAACTTCTGCATCTGACGCTATTCATCACACCCCAAATTAATCATCAGGGACAGAACCCAATAGCTCCTTTCAAGCAAAGGCCAATAGCTCTTGGGGAAATTAAATCATCTTTCAGAAATATTTCATTCTGAAAAGCTAATAATTCAATGGAAATGGATTTTTAGAAGAAAACCTGAGCGTGTTACATAATCTTTCTGTAGGGTTCTTCATCTCATACATTAACATTTCACGTCACATTTTAAAGCAGAATTTGTTGAAAAATAGTTTACACTGTTGTGGTGAGCGTCACAGTCCTTTCATATGTCTGAAGTGATAATGACATCGTTAGGGAACTCAAGGGAACATCACTTAAATCTGATTGAAATGGAGACAAACACAAAGGAAGCGACAGATACAGAGCAGGAAATTCTCTTCCCTCCCCCGTTCTACTGGAAGAATGGGGTGTCCAACCACTTCTACAAAATACTGTGCAATCTGCTATTCTCTATCCCTTCCCTCCTGGTGTGACAACTTAATGGAGAATGAAAAAGGCATTAAAAGCGCATTTATTTTTAACTTTGCTCCTTTAGGTAGTAGACAGCTCATGGCTATGCAGGGAGGGAGGAAAGGAAGGACCTGCACCCTGTCCTGATGGGAACAGAGGAGATCATGTCCTTGGAAAGGGAAAGGCTGGTTTGGGAATTTTTTTATTCTAATAAGTGTTTTTAATTCTTGCCCCTTGACAGGTATATTGGCCATTATAAAATAAGCCCATAAGAGATTTGTATTAATATTGTTATTTAATTATAGCATTGTGTTACATTAATTATAATATTGTATTATTATTATTTAATTATAAAACAGGCTCAGGTTTGCACTCTAAAAGGAACAGACCCTGTTCCTCCGCCATGTGTTGGATATTGTTTCATGGTATTTTCAGGCTCTGCTGTCAAAAAAGTTTGCAGTGAAGTCTTCCCAACACCAGGATGGTTGGAATGTCCTCCAATGGCCAAAAGAGGGTTGTTTCGTAAGTTTTCAGAATGTATTATTTTCCTTTATTGGGATTCTCTTTCTCTAAATACCTGGAGGTGCAAGAGGTGTGACCTTTGGGGGTCCTGTGTCCCCATGTCACCCCATGGGCTACTCAGCCCACAAAGGAAGGGGAAGCCCAGCTCTGCCCATGCCTGGAGCTCCATCCACCCTGCACCGCAAACAGTGAGCCCCATGCTCATGAATCTTTTCGGATCAGTCCTAGCACAGGCATAACTTAATCCGTATGTTTCATCCAAGTGACATATTAATTATTGATTATGCCTAATGAATATGCTAATGGGTAGGATTCCAGAGTTTCTGCTGCCCTGCTGTGCTCTCCAGGCCCTCATCCATTTTTTAAGAGGTGTCTGGAGGAGACAGCATCTGGGCCTATGCCAAGGCTCCATAATGAAGGCCACACACAGAGTTCAAGGGCTGGTGCTTGTCCTTCAGGGAGAGCAGCAGAAACTCATTCAGCCTGACAGTTGTTCTTGAGATTTGAAATTAGATTATTCACTCTTTCCCAGTGTAAATGGGGGAAGTTATTAGTGCTTTTCCATTTGGCAAGGGATAAGATGTGACCTCATTTTCCACTTCAAATGAAGGGAGAAGGGGAGAAAAACAAGTGGAAAGAAGTTCAGCCCAGTGGTGTAGTTGCTAATACATTAAAACTGAAGCACTCCTTCTGCTTGCATTTGCAATGAGATTACAGAAGCTGTCAAGCCTCTCTATCTTCTTGCTGGTTTTCATCCTCAGGTGAAATAACAGAAAGGAAACAAAAAGTTCGTCCGGCGAGGCCTTGACTGAGGGTTTTGAATGCAGCTTCGAGCAAAGGCTGCTGCTAAAATTGCTTCACTCTGAAGAGCCCTGGGTGCTCTGGAGTGTCTGTAGGGACTTCAGCAGGTGCTTTCATAAAGCTCTGTGGTTGGAACCGTTTTTACAATAGCACATATTAGAGCAGGGACAATTAATGTAATAACAGAGATGGAAATGGGAATAGTTTGGTGCACCAGGCTTGGAAAAAAATGCTATTGTAATCCTTTACAAATAGGAGACAGAAGTGCATCTTGAGAACATTACCATGAACACTCAGGAACGGATAAACTATGAACTTTGAAGGTATTACATTGCAAAGAAAAAAAGGCCCCTTTTCTGCTTTTTGAACACAGTTATTTAACTTCAGCAATTGTTATTTTTCTGTTGTTTTTCAAGTGTTAGCAGGCTCTGTCCAGTACATCAGAAATTAAATGAGGCTGAAGCTGCAGGCCAAGGCCCCACAAGAAATCAAATAGTACCTAAAGAGAAGTGCCGCTAAAGACTTCAATCCAAAGCACAATCTGGGCATTAATGAGTAAGTAAAGCAGTGTTAGAAAAAGGCCATGACACCAAGTCACTTTTGCAATCAGTTTTTCTTATTTATAATTCTATTTCAAAATTCTTTGAAGAGTTTGGAAAGCTTTCTTTGGTGGGGATTAATTCAGTGAAATTCAGATTTATCTGTGAGGAACTGGGATGGAACCATGACTCAATCATAGATCATGATTTTTAACATGCTTTTATGTACAAGTTTGTATGTTTTAATTTTTTTTAGTGTAAACGAAAGCACTAACATGTAGCATAAACTTGAAGAGAGATTTTCCGCCAAAACCTGGAAATGCAGCTGACAACACCTGTTGGAGATCTCCACAGTTTGTAAAAAGGGAAGTTATGTTACTATAAAAGAATATAAACATAATCACAACAAAATCACAGTTTTTTCCTTAGCAGGAGCAGATAAGATTCCTCTTTCATCCAGGGAGAAATAGTTCTTATTGATCCATCAGTTGTCCAACAAGAATGTTGAGATGAAATAGTTGAAACTGCCCTAAGGTTTCCTAAAACAGTAGAATAAATTGTGTAACAGTAGGTTCTCCTCTTCAGAACTAACAAAGACTCTAAATATTTTCATAGAATCCGAGGATGCAGAACAGTCTTCACTGACTGGAGGTACTCTTCTAAAGAGCGTGAAGATCTGTTCTTAGGGATTTGCATTGAAAAAATAGGGATTGTCCCTGTTTCTGGAGCTGGATACCTTAATAAAAGGCTGTCCTGGAAGGTTGGGTAAAATGCTGATTGTTTTTCTTTCTGCTAATCACAGAGGCATTGAGTCACTCAACACCAGCGGATGAAGCAGCCTCTCTATCCTCTGGATATTTGCTTTTGTATTTTTTTTTTCTCCCCAGAATTGAAAGTGGGATGTAAAAAATGGATTGCCAGAAACTGGTAGTGTGGGCAGAAGTAATACAGGAAGTGCTACACTGAATGAAGGGAAAGGCTTCTGCCTCAAAGGTAAACAAGAATAAACTCCGTGTTTCTGTGCTTGCTCTTGGGGGTCAAAGCAATAAATACTCTGTTTTCCTTGCTTGAAGTTTATACTTTCTGTAGGAATGTGATTTTGCTTTCAGAAAAAGCCTTAATTCTTCTTCTTTGTGAAAACAAATTTCATCACCAACCCATAAATAATCACAGGAAAAAAAATAGTAGCAGCCTAATTTACATCTAACCTTTCTTTTTAATGATTAATGGATACTATTTATGTAAACTGTTTCTACATTCCAGCGTGAAATGAAATTTAAATTGCAAATTTTACAGTGGTGTATTTTAACTGGTGACCCTTTCCCCAATCACAAATTAAAAAAACCCAATTACATTTGTAATAAAGATGCTAATGCATTTCTTGTTTTTAGGGCATGTAAAGTTCTTGCTGCTGGCAACTTTCATTCTCCCTGCTGATGAGCCACTAAAAATGTATTTTCCAAAGTGCTCCGAGATGTGTGGATATGGAGGAATTCTCAGCTCATCCACTCCCTGTTCATGGCCAGGTAAACCTGTTGAGGGCTGCGTTGTCCATGATTTCCCCTGGACAAGGGCAGCCTTTGGAAGGAAGGTGGGTTCTCCTTACCTTTGAGGCACTGAACTTTCACACAAGGGGCCAAAGGGCTCCGGGGATTACTTGGTCCTTGGACACTGCTGTGGAAGATGCTCCTCTCTTCCTGCTGCTGGTTGGAGGGTCCTTCATGCAGGGCTGTGGGAATGGCCAGGAGAGGTCCCTGGGGTCTGTCTCTCCTCCGTTCTTTGTGTCCCACAGAGCTTTGGATTGAAGATCTCAGAGGCAATTCAGTTCCAGCCTTTTGCTTCCAGTTGCACTCAGGACCTCTTTGGGGATTAGAAGGAGAAGGTATTTTGGTACCTTGCTGTCGCTCTGTTGAAACTCCAGGAGTTTACAGGAGTGGAGAGGAAGGAGCTGAGTGTTTTCCTGTGTCCCATCACACTCAGGACTGTGTTCAGTCACAGCTTTCAAAGGGCAGCAGGCTCTGCAGCCCCCTCTGGAAGAGGCTGGTGGCTGCTGTGAGCTGCGCAGACCCTCTGGGATGCAATGGCAGCCCCAAGGCCCCAGCGATGTGTCACATCCATTTGGGGATCTGGAAGGGAATGAGGAAGAACAGGGACTAGCCAAGGGTGTATGGGGGAAATTGTGCCAGAACTGAGTGCCCTTTGCTGCCTTAGGGCTGCTGGTCTTGTGAAGGGAACAGGGGCAGAGCTTTCCAGCTGGATGGATTTTCCTCCCCAATGCAGAGCCCTAGAGAGAAATACATCGAAACTACCCGAGAAGTCTTTTTTTATTTTTAAGGCCTTTTGTTTTGGTGGGTAGGGGAGCTTTATTCGATTTTTGTAGCAGTGCATCGTCAGAAAAGTGCAGGACTAAATATTGTATTTGTGTCTGTACATCTGTGGGGGCAAGAAGAAAGGTGACAGGGACTGAAAAATAGAACAGTTTGCAGAAAGGCAGAGTTTGGGGACTGCATCAGGCTGTTTCTGACAGTGCCAGCAGACAGAGCACTGCAGTGCTCATCACTTTTTGCTGGTCTCTGTGTCCAGCAGTATGAAAATATCGTTTTACCCACAGACTGAGCAAACTCACTCTGTGAAACATTAAATGTGGAACCCCTGGGTGTCATTTGGAGATTTGCTTTGCAGACTAAAAGAGCAGTTTAATGGCAGGTATATAAACCTCCTTAGCAATGCTTTTGAAAGCGGTGACAGAGATGACCCCAAGGAATCTCAAGCTGTAACTTTTGCAGCACTCAGTTGTTCCTGGCTGTGACAGATGCCTTGGGAGAGGGAGCACCATCGTGTGGTAGGGATTCACATGACTTAGAGCTGTGCTTAGACTGATCAGGACAAAAATTTAACAAGGGAAATCACCTCCCTTTAACTTGGATGGGACCAGTTTCTGTGTATTACAGGGACTGGAACTGGATGGGCTTTAAGGTCCCTTCTAACCAAACTATTCTGTGCTTTTATGATTTTTTAAGGACCGAGCATCTTGTTTTCCAGAAACCTCCAATGTGACCTTGGGCACACAGGCTCCAAATCCAGCCTGACGACCTCAGCATAGCACATCAGGATCTGCATTTGCAGTTTCTGGAGTCCAAGGCAGCCCAGTAATGGTGTTTTTGCTGGATCATTGGCAGTACATGACACCCACTCACTGCTTGTGGAATTTTCTTAGGTCTTATCACTGAATTCAGGAGGCCTGAAATCTCAGGGCTCATTGCAATCACTTCTCTCTGTGACACAATATAATTGCTTGCCCTGACTATTTATTAGCACATAGTGCTGCCTTTGTCTTGCCACCAGTCTTGAGCTCTGCTGTTGTGTGGTTTTTAGAGCTCCCTACTATTGTTCTGGTCAGCAAAAGCCCACCTGACCTTACCTCTTTGCTTAATAACTCCCTGGGAAGACTAATTTAGTCTCATTTCTCTGTGCTCTCAATACTATCTTATTATTTTCTCATTTAATTTCTAGCTGAAAGTGTTATGTAGTTGCAGCTAAGAGGTTGGGCCCCTTCAGTAATTCATTTTTTGTCATTGTACAGTGACCAAAGCACTCAGCTCAAGCGACAGAATTCACACAAAACCTGATGCTCTGGCTGCCCTTCAGAGGAGGCTTCTGGGTTCAGATCTTTCTTGACAAAGAGGCACCAAATTGATTTAATGGACTGTTATAACCTCAGCCAAGGCTTCAGATTAGTATAAAAACACTTTTCCACCCTCAGTTACTTCCCCGTGGAGGTTAGTGGCTTTTACTGAACATGAACTTATTTCTGCTGATATTAGGAGTAACAGGGCTGGGTTTGTAAATGAACATGGTTAAATGGAGTCTATAATAGACAAAAATGAAAGTTTGACTGTTTCACCTCTAATGAAGGTATTCAGGCAAGGTATTACTTAAATTGCTTAAGCAGTTCTGGTTATAATACAGCACTGAGGATGCTGAACTTGTTAGCTTGTTGATTGCATGGTTGTGTCAGGGCTAATCATGACTGACAAATAATTGAAGCAGTCTTTCTAACTTTATTAAAGGATATATTCCAACAACCACAAAATCCTCATCTGAAAGGCAAATCCTGTGTGCTGCAGCCTACTGAGAATCTTTCCAAGCTGTGCACACAACAAAATGTTTGTTGTGCTGCTAGATGTGGATATTGACTTTTAATTTACCCTTTAAAATGAAAATCAGGAGGGGAGAAAAACTCTTCTGAAGGGTTTTAGTCCTTCTTATTTAAGCAATTATCAGAATAAGCTCAAGGAAACATGATGCAAGATCCCTCTTCTGTGACTTAAAATTTACCGTGGTGGGGAAGGGAAGGCTTTGGTGGCTGGTTTAGTTTTGCTTTTAAATGAAATTATTAATTTTGTACAATCTCTTCTGTTATGAGGGCAGAGAATGAAACCATTGCCTATTTCTACTCCTTCCAAGTAAATGCCTGCAGGGACACCTTCCACTATCCCAGGCGCTGGCCTTGGACACTTCCAGGGATCCAGGGGCAGCCACAGCTTCTCTGGGCACCCTGTGCCAGGGCCTCAGCACCCTCACAGGGAAGAAATTCTTCCTAATATCCTACCTAAACCCACTCCCTGTCAGTTTAAAGCCATTCAATCCTGTCTGAGACCTGGGTCTGTTTCAGACCTGTCAGGTCAGAAGAGTTACCAGCGGGGTGTTACCTGGCTCTTGGTGCTTATCTCCTTGTATCCAGTCTTTGGGGTGGGTATGGAGGTGTAACTTCAGGTGTTTGGGGCAGATTTCTGCTGTTCAGGTTCTATTCAGGGACAGTGTTGTTCCAGGATGTTCCCTTGGGGACAGTCAGAGCACAGATCTGGATCCTGTGCCTGTAGTTTGGGCACCTCTGACCCTTCTGCCTGTGCTGCTCCACCTGCAGCCCGAGCCTGTCCTGCTCCCCAGCGCTGCTCAGGGTGCTGTAACACATCCTGCAGAGCATCGTGGATCTGCCACACAAGGATTTCCTACAGAGGGAGAGATTTTCTTGTGCTGTTCTCGGAGTATTGACTTTAAAGCCATTTGCAGCCTACTGAATTGTTTTTGGTTTTCCCTCTCCTTGTAGAGCACTTTTGAAAAAAACCCCCATCTGCCTTCCTTTTATGTTTTCATGGAATCATGGAATATCCTGAGAGGGAAGGGACCCACCAGGATCATGGAGTCCAACCCCTGGCCCTGCGCAGACACCCCAAAAATCCCACCCTGTGCATCCCTGGGAGCAGTGTCCAAATGCCCCTGAAGCTCTGCAATATGTGGAAAACCTTGCATCACACTCTTTCAGAGGTATTAAGCTCAGGAGTCAAATCCATATGATTTATTTTTATTTGTGTTTATGGTGGTATGTTTTTCTGCCAAAAATAAAATGAAGCTCAAGCAGCAGCTTGTCTCATGGGCATTGTATTTCGAAAATTTCCAAAGTATCTGAAATAAAAATTAAAACATTAACAAGAAAAACATTAGAACAGCAATAATACAACACATGATGTTTAAAAAGACAAAAAGAATCACAGCTATGTAATTTTAGGCCTCTGAAGAACACCTGCATCAGTGAAACAAGCTGGACAGGACTGTTTCAAAAGGACAGTTTGGAACATATTTTGGATCTAATTAAATCATCCCCTTAATAACTCTGAGGAGGGCTGTGTGTTGTTGCAGAGCTCAGTGAGTGGCAGAACTTGCTGTTCCCTTGTCATTTCTAGGTTGGTCTCATTTTGGCTCAGCCTGCCTTATCAGCATGTCAGATGGAAATCAGATCTTGCAGAAGCTGTATTATTATTGTTTTGTTTTTCAGCAGCCATAAAACCTGACAGTTTTCTGACATTTTCAGCAATTGAGGGCACAGACATTGTGGATTGCAATGTTTCTCTGCACAAAAGCTTAATAGACTTGACGTGCTTTTCCATCTCGCCTTGTTTAAGAGGGACACGGGAGCCCAAGTGAGATGTTAACTTCCACAAAGAAGATCTGAATCTGCCACTTTCTTTTTTATCTGCTGGATCAGATCCTCAATTTCCATCAGCTGTCTCCAGTTGTGCTGAAATATGATTGAACATTCATCTTGTTCCCCGGCTTCGGCGTACACCATACGGCACAAGTGACTACAAATGGAGAGCTTAAAATTGGTTGTTATTTTTATTTGCTAAAAACGTACCAGTTTATGCTCTTTTTGTTCATAGTAGCATAAAACTGGAGTTAAGCATTGCTTAGGCCAAACAAAATGTGATCTATTCAGGCTTTGAACAGCCCAGTTTTGCTCTTTTTCTGTCCTTAATTTTTGTTCCAGTGTCATCCCGCAGTAATGTCACATCCTCAGCTCATCCTGGGTTAAAAATGATCCAGGTGTTCGGGGCATTTTAACTTTACTGATGCTCTCAGACAAGGCTGTGAAAAGGGGAGGGGGCAGTGAGTCATTGACCCTCCTGGGGGACATTCCTGTGCTGCCCTCAGAATTCCAGTTTCCCCTTTTCCTTTCTTCTGTGCTTTGGTGCATTTTCAGCAGTTTTAGTGAAAAATTTCACAGCAAGGTGGGTGTTGCTTGTTAAAAGGATTCATGGTAACAAACATCCTGGCAACTACACTTATTTTGGCAGTTTTTAAAGTACAGCACAGTCTTTTCCTACAGACAGGTCTAATCACATAGGACTTTTCCTTTTGCATTTTCCCATTGTGAATAGATAAATATGCCTATGGTGAATAGATAAATACTGCAAGGCTGTATGGACATGGTTAGGACTTGGGCTTTAGGATACTTCCACAAGTATTTTGTGCGCTGCACAAAGAGCTTTCCAATTAAACTTACTTTTTGTGGGTCAAGTAGTCCTGAGAAACCTTGGCTGGGAGCACTCAGCACCCAGGCAAAATTCAGCTTTGCTGGACCAGCAAGAATATCCCTTAGAAAGGGATGCTGAGGGATGGGGTAGGAAGGGTAAGAGGGAAATTGGGGCTGGAAAGAAATAGAAGAAATCAGTGGGGATTCAGGTGGGACAAGAAGGATTGCTGGTGATGCCTTGAAGTGGCTACCTGAAAACAGAAGCTAGACAAGATTAGAGAATGAAAGCAGGTATTTATTTTAAGGGCCTTCACCCTGGGCAGTCAAAAGCCTCCAAGGGGCTCCACCCAAGATGGATGCTGGGTCATAGGTTTTTCACACTTCTATAAGTTTGGTCCATTTGCATATCAGGGTTAATTCTCCAATTATAATTTCAGGTAGTGATGTAATTACGCCAAGTTTGCTTCCCCCGTTCAGAGGCTCATTTTACATATTTTGGGGCCTGGGACAACAAAGTGTCCTCGAGTTCAGGCCCAGAGAGGGTTTGTTATGTCGAACCAGGATGAGAGAACAGTAGCTAACAGGCTGTGGAATTTTTGAGTTACAGTAAACCAGTACAGGGTCTGAAAAAATAAGAGCTAAATCCTAAGGCATCTTAGGAAGAGGGGGAAGACTGGAAGGGGGGAGGAAAGTTTTTGATAACACTGCTTTCTGCCCATGCAGCCTCCCAGTTCTACATCCATTAAGTCCCAGGACTGCAGCCTTGTGCCTCCCTAGATGCTGAGGAGAGACCCAGAAAAGATGATGTTTAAAACAAACAACCAACAACAACAACAAAAACCAAAAAAACCAAAAAAAAAAAAAAAAAGGAGGGGAAAAACATGTGGAGGGAGAGCAAGGAAAACCAGGTGAGTTTGGTGGGAAAATGTGGGGTTTTCCACTCTTGGCAGCTGGTGGGGCAGGAGGTGGTGGCATCTCCTGGGGAGTTCATCTCGCTGTGCGTTTGCTCACATGTCCTGTTCTTTTCCCAGCAGGTACTGGGATGGGTGGATAGCTGTGAGACAAAAGGGCTGAGCCTGCCAGTCCCTGTTTCAGCAGCTAAAGGAGCTGAACTCGTGAGTTACAAGTTGTGTACTCAAAATAAGGGGGTTGGTAGAAGAAGCAAATTCATTGCACACAGTAATTTTACTGACCTCCCCAGGAAGGAATGTAGCCCGGTAGGTTTTAACACACAGAACATCTGTCAACTCTCTGTTTATTTTGTTTTGTTTTTATTGCATTTATATGCAGTTTTAGTACTTTGAAAACTTTTCCTTTTGAAAAGCAGCAAAACTGCATCAAACCCTCTCAGTCTAAGCCTGTGAGGTTTTTTACCTGTACGCTGGTTGCTCCTCATACAAAACTGATAAATAATACTTTTTGGACACTCAAAATATGTACAAATCATCATTCGACTCATCACTGCTATTTTGTTAGTGAATTATGAATCCAGGAGAAAAGTTTTTATAGCCGGTATCCTGAAGACTCCCATAATGAACTCCCAGGATACAGCAAAGATTGCTGCCAATAATACAAATAAATGTTGTATCAGGCTGTGAAGATGAAATGGAATACAAAATATAACAACCGAAAGGTTGAGAATGGTTGTTCTTTGGTACCTGGTTTATATTTTATAACTTTGGGAACTAAATCAATACCGCAATTCTTTATGCACGGACATTTCCAATCTTGTTATGGAATTCTTATAAAATATTCAGAAAACCTGGGGGAAGACAGTAACTTGAAGGGTTCAGGTTATTTTCTTGGATGTCAGGGGAACATTGCTTGAGAGGATTGAAAAATATCCCAGAGCATTTTTTCCCGGATGGTGTTTCAGGCAGCTGTGTTCTCAGGGATGGGAATAAACCTGCAGTTTCATGGAATTGTGTTAATCCTGTTGTGAGCAGAGCTTTGTACCCACAATGACCTTTGCTAAACGAGGCCATGGGGTGGGGGAGCCACCCCAGCAGGGAGAGGCTGTGGGCTCCGTGGAGCAGACATGATTTGAGCTGGCACTTGTGTTCCTTGTGTCCCTCAGGGTTTGCACTTGGGATGGCAGTGCAGCTTCGAGGCTCTTGGGGCTGTGTCCACACCACGAGGCATAACCACCCAGCTGGGGCTCACAGAGCTGCCAGAAGGCCTGCACAGCATGCTGTGGGACTGCACTTTCCCAAACCCCAAACTCTGTCCTTAGACACAGAATCCCAGAATCACTGAGGCTGGAAAAACCCTCCCAGACCATGGAGTCCCCCGTGACAGATCCCTACCTCGTCAACCCAACCAAATCACCAAGTGCCACATCCAGTTTTTCCTTGGACACCTCCAGGAATGGGGACTGCACCACCTCCCTGCTCTTTTCCAATGCTCTTTTTTAACTCATGCATTCTTTCCCAACTTACCTGTAAATTGGTTTTAAATGTGTGCTTAAACCAAAGCATTTTAAAACGAGCATCTGCAGCTGTAGAGAAGGGAGAGCAAGTTTTCCTGTGAGTGGGAATCTAATTTGTTATCACCTGTCTGAGGTACTTAAGAATATAATTTGTGGCCTACATGAAAAATGGGGTTGTTTCATGTAGTAAAGCTCAATTTTGTACTTCAAAGAGCACATAATTTTGTAGCTGCTTCTCAGAATAATAGAATTTCACTTTATTCAGTTATTTATGTCTTATATTTGAGCTTACTCTTTAGTTAGTAAATTAAGTTGTTTTATTTATTATTCTATTAAACAGAATAATTTTATTATTTCTATTTCTATTAACTCCAGTTCTTTAACTCAGGAGGGGCTCCTGGGGTCATCTTCTCCTTCCCTCACTCAGAGCACAGCTAATTTTGAAGTCATTGTAGCTTTCTCCAATTCATTATGCTTTTTATTCTTTATTCTTTACTTCCAAGGATGGAAACTCCACCACCTCCCTATAAAAGCATGAGATGCCCGTGAAACTCTTGGTCCAGTTCTTCTCCTGAAGAGCTCAGCACAGCACTAAGGGGGTCACAGAAACCTCTGCCTTGTACCAAGGAGGGTTAATTTTGATGGACAATGCAGTTCAGGGGAGGTAAGGCAGCTAAATACGATTTATATTGCAAAATTAATCCCTTTATTGACGAATTGAGTGACCTGTCACATGGAAACTACTTGGTTTTTTAGGAGAGTCTATAAAGGACTTCATGGAGGAATTTATTAAATCCTGCATTCATGAAGAATATTCCAAATCTTTCCCTGCTTTTTCCAGGCAGAAATACTTCTTTAGGAAATGATTTATTGTTCCTTAATGCTTTCTAAAAAAAAAACCCATTGACTTTTTTATCCAGAGGGAGCCTCTTATGTTGCCTTTTGGGTGAAAGCACTTAGCCTTGTGCACATGAAGCATTAAAAGATATGAGCCAGGCCTGCCCCACGTGTCTGCAACAGCTGTGATTTTATTCCTTTAGTTTTTAAGGCTCCCTTTCTTCGTCTTCTCCTCTATGGCAGCCTGGTCATTGTTTTCACATCTTTCATATCAAGTCAGTGTTATAAATTCAGCTGTTACATCTGAAACTGTTTCTCTCTAAGGAAAGCAGAGAGTCTGACAAACTCTCATGGACTCCAAGGATGCAGGAATGACGGAATCCTTATACATGCAAAGTACAGGCAACAAAATTTAAAAACTGGGACTGTAACTCTTTGTTTACAATTAGGACAGATTCCAGTGCAAGGAAAAATCCTGGATTTTAGGGTAGACTATTTTTTTTGATATTTGAATAACTATTATTTACCTTTTCTTCTCCTTGCCTTTACAGTTTCAGGAAAATCGTGTAGAAGGGTAAGATGGGTGAAGAGGCTGGCAGTGTTTTCAGCTAAAGACCAGTGTCCACAAAGAGGTTTCAGATCTGTTTTGTGAATAAAATAAAATAAAATAAAATTTACGAAACAAGTTTAGGCTTGATCTAAATGAAGTTTTGGGTAGTCAGGTGAACTGTGGGTTTTCTGATCTCTATCCAACCCCTCCTGTCTTTGGTGTGTTTCATACAGAATGTTTTGCTTTATCAGACCTCTAGATTTGATTTGTGCTGGTATTGATGCAGAAATGAAGCCACTGCCCTACAACAGGTGTTGCAATAAAACGCCTGTAAAGCAGTGGCCAGTTCTCTCTGCACTGACTTTCCCTTCATCTGAAGGGCTGCTATTTTTATATTCCATGTTTTTTACAGGATTAGCTCTGGTTGCTGGAATGGTTTCAGCTTGCTGCAGCTCTGGCAATTGTAGTCTTTGGAATTAAATTACGGAATTTTCTGCTGTGAAAGACACAAAGGCTGTGCACTGCTTTGTTTTTGAGCAAAATACAAATAACACTGTGCTAAGCACAGGTTTGTTCCACTGCAGATGGGAAGGTCCCAGAAAAATCAAACCACCCAAACTCCTCCATGCATCCCATATCAGGATTTCATTCTAGGACAACTTCTTTCTGTAACTTCTTTTGGGAAGTGGGAGGCCTGAGCAGCAGTGTGGGTTCCACATCTCGGCTGTGAGGGTGGCTCAGCTCCTTTGCACTCTGCTTCCTCCATTGGTCTTGCAGGAGTCAGGATTTCAGAGAAAAGAAACTTCACCCAGTGACTTCTTTCAGGTAATGAGACCTAATTCGGATCCCTGTTAAAATTCTGTGTCTTTGCCAGGTGGCAGAAGGCTTCCAGTGCCAGTGACTGTTTTTTTCATTGAGAAGTAATACCATAAGATTTTAAACAATGTTTCATTTAGACACTGTTAGACTTATTACAGAAAATAATAGAAAACCCCAAACAAATAAAGAGCACTATCTAAGGTCATTGCTGTAGTGTGATCGCTTCTCATTTCTCTTTATTTCACAAGGTCTTTGCCCTTCAGATCCTGTGAAAGGCAGAACATGGTTTTATATGTACTTTATTATGTTCCCTTAAAAAAACTCCAAACCCAACTCTCGTCCCCTGAAATTAATCTAGACAGTGTAAAATCCTTTCTGTATGTTCTCAGTAATGAAAACACACTTTGAAGGAATCCTTTGCTTCTCTTTTCCAGGTGTTTGCTTGATATTTTTGGGTTTGTTTCTCTTTTTAGCTATATTCATCCCATATGCCTTAAGTTTCTGGGGTTGTTCAGCCTGGAGAAGTCTCTGGGGAGACCTTAGAGTGCCTTCCGGTGCCTAAAGGGGCTCCAGGAGAGTTGGAGAGGGACTTGGGACAAAGGATGGAGTGACAGGACAAGGGGGAATGCCTTTAAGTTGCGGAAGGGTAGGTTTAGATGGAATATTGGGAAGAAATTGTTCCCTGGGAGGGTGGAGAGGCCCTGGCACAGGGTGCCCAGAGAAGCTGTGGCTGCTCCTGGATCCCTGGAAGTGTCCAAGGCCAGGTAGGATGGGGCTTGGAGCACCCTGGGCTAGGGGAAGATGACCTCATCCTACAGCAGAGGGTAGGATGAGGTCTTTGAGGTCCCTTCCCACCCAAACTATCCCAGCATTCCATGATGGTTTATATGCTAAAAGGCATTTCTGGGAAGCTCTGAAAGCCGCAGTATATTTAATGCATATCGAGCTCATCAGGATTAGATTTTCTCCCTCTCTTTAAATCATGGTTTGCCTTGCAAGCTTTTATTGTGTAATATTTTATGTTGAAACCCAGCCTGATTCCCTCAGGAGCCCATTCATCAGGGCTGGCTGTTATCACAATGCTGTAACTTTGCAGCCAGACTGGTTTGCCAAGGTGTCACCTTTGTTTGTCAGGTAAATGCCCCAAAGGTGGTGGCACCCATGGCCTGATGACAAGAAAATACAGAGCCCAAAGAGCCCATCCAGGAGCAGGACACCTCATGGCTTTACAACTTGGAGTAGCTGTGCTGTGGGAGAAGCAGGTTCCTGGTCTCGTGAATCTTGTTAAAGATACTTTTAGCAGCATAGGAAGCATTTATTTCCACCATGGAAATATTAACAACATTTGGATATTTATTCACAGCAAGGAGTATCTTAGTTACTGCAGTGCTCAACTGGCCAAAGTGTTTATTGTGTCTTAAAAAATCAACTAAATAGGTACCAAAAAGTGAGCCACAATAGCATAATGATCAAAGCTTTTACATTTTGCATTTTCTTGGGAAAAGACAAATCTTAAAATAGTTTTAAAAAGAGGGGGTTTCTGTGTATCTGAGTGCTACTGACCTGAGACAAACCCTGCATTGGAAAGGAATGACTGGAAACTTTCAAACATATCTTTACAGTGAATAAATGCTGAGATTATTTGAGGAACAATTTTAGTTACTTTGACAATGAGATAAGAGATCTACCCCATACCACTCCACCTTTTTTTTATAATACTCACATTGGTGTTTTCTACTGCAACTGGGTATTAAGAATATTCTCTGCTGGTTTTTCCTGATGCTCAATAAATGTTGCCCAGCCAATAATTCCGAGACAGCAAAGATACTGGTGGCTCCTATTGGCTACGCCCCACTTCAGGAGTAAAGAAGCTGTATTTAATTATTATGATCTAAGTTAATACTAGCATTTATTTGATTATTTAATACTTCTAAATGAGCTTGATCACAACTCTTGCACGAGATCATAGGGTCTTGGAACTCAATAAATGGGATTAGAAGGTAAAACTGCTCAATTTAAGTGCTGCTAAAACTCATGCCTTGTTCCAACTTTTTGTATTTTGGTTTTTTCCTCAAAACTCATCCTCAGTGAAGACATAACTGAGTACTTGAGTGATAAAACCAGAGCACTCTGAAGATGTGTTCAAGCAGCAGGCGGGTGCTTCCCTTTATTAATATATGGGGCTTGTCTGAAGTACAAGACTACAAAAATTGGCTTACTTTGATGTATTGAACTGTTTAAGAGAAATATTATGCCAGCAATTTCCCGTCCCTTGGCCTCAGAGGAAAGTGTCTGTCTGATGTGACTCTGGGAAGAAGGAAAGGCTCCCTCACAGCTCCAGGAGGCCGTGCCTAAGGAAGTTCGGTGGATGGACATGAGCAAATCTGACCTTTCTTTGTCGTGATCTTTTTTAAATGGGGTTAAGAGATCTTTGCAAAGAATGATTTTCCCAGTAATCCAGTATTAATGGGAGGAATTCAGTCTTTGAGGTTTGGTCAGAGTGGGGTACTCCTACAGATCACCTGCACTTCCTCATCCACAAGGTCGAGTAGCTCTGCCTTCTATGAATTGTCCATCATGGAAAAGATTATCCTGGTCACTAAATAATGCCCTTTTCCTGTCCCTTCCATGGGATGCAGTGTGGCTGTAGGTGATACACATCTCCCCAGCTTCTCTCCCCTCCTGTTCCTGTTCTGACCGTCTCAGTTTTTAACTACTCTGCCACTGGATTGTGCGGGGGCGGGGGGTGGGGTGTGAATATTGCTGTCTGATGGAATTAAAGTGGATCAAGAACTGTCTGAATGATCCAATCAAAGTGATTAAAACCTTGGAAAGTTGTCCCTGTGCTGCGTCTTTTTTGGACTTTGACTGTATGAAAGGAAATTGTAAATGCTTGTTGAGACAAGTGTTATTCATGTTTGCCATTTGTGCCAATTTGCTGGCTGTTCTCCTAATTAATCATCCCTTTAGGCTGCCATTTAGTTTCTGACAATTGCTAACACATGCTTTCAAAACCTGCACCCTACAGACCTTGCTGTTTGTGGGTGTCTGAGGGAAGAGAGGATGTGGCCATATAAATGCATTCCACAGCCTTTGAAATGAATTCCCAAGTGCTTCAATCACTCTTCCCCGCTCTAGGCCAAAACCAAACATTGTTCTTACTGATTGAGATGAGAGTTTCATATACCAGTGATATTAAACTAACCAAGATTCCATTACACAGGGAGTATTGAAATGAAATATGATGGAAATGGAGATTGTCTAGCCCTCTGCATGAAATCAGTGTCGTTTGAAAGGGAGGTGTCCATGCTAAATACTGTTATCTCTCCACGGTGTCAGCTCCCTGCTTGCCTTTGAGCAGGGAAAAAAAGGAGGAAGGGTGGTGACCCCCCTTTAGTGCAGTCTCAGCAAACATGAATTTGATTGTACAAACAGGAGGAGTTTGCAGGGCTCTTCCCTGCTGTGTGCAAGATGGGCCCTGGGAAGAACGGATCCTTCTTTCCTGTAAAAATATTTAAATTATACAGTAATGAGCTGAAATTTCTGAATAGACTTTGTCACAAGGACTGGCGCCAGGCAGGACTCACAGGAATGTGTCAGGCACTGCTTTGCAAAGTCAGGCTCCAATTTGCTTTCCCTCTCCTTGTGCTGAGTATCCTGAAGGATTTTCCTGGTTTGTGTTGGAGATCATCTGTCCTGGCCCAATAGAAGAATAACCTTGATTTCACTTGGGTAGAGCAGGGAATGGAACATTCCCACCTCTGGGTAAATGAGTGCATTGTATAGATATTATCTGTGGTTTGGGTTTTTTCTTTCTTTTTTTTCCTCCTTGGGTCACTCACAAAAATGAGTCATGAGCAAAGGCACGGGAGAAGATGGACTTGAATTTCTCTCCTCAGTTTCTTAGCTAGATCCAAGTAAAAATCACCAAAACTCATTGGATTTTGTCCAAAGTCTTGGAAGGCCTTCACAATGCTCCTGGTTACTCTCAGTGATTCCACAGCTCAGTGCACACTTCACTCCTGCGAGATCTGACTCTTACTTTTTGCCTGTATTTCAATATGCAGTGTATTATTTATATTTTTTAGACCATAGCGTGTTCTGGGAGGATTTTTTGGTGCTTTCCTGAGCTCTGTCTGGTGGCACTGTTCAGTCACATCAATAGGATCACAAATGGGGGATTAACAACGCCAAGTGGATTGTTCCCCTAATTGATTGGCATTGTCATGGAAATGAACGCTTGTTGTGGAACTCTACTCCAGGTGTCACTCCAGTAGGACAGTTTGGGAAGGGATGGGCTTTTGTGCTGATCCCCTGGGTCTTGACTTGTTTGAAAATCTACAGTTAAAGCATTGCAGAGGAAATCCAAGTGTGACTGAAACATAACTCTCGAGTGTAACATAATGAATGTCGTGGAAAAGCCAGGTTTTCCCGAGTTTCCAGGGAGCAGCTTCCACCGTGAGGGCTCCTGCTCGATTCACTGGAGCCTCGTTCAGACCATGCTGGTGATTTCTTTAATGCTCAGCACATGATGATAAATTCTGTTCCCAGGAGACCTTCCTCCTTGTGCTTAGAATTTTCTCTGGAATATTGTTTTGAGCCAGTATTCTTCTAGAAACCTGGCTCAGCTCAGGTTTACGCTGCATTCAACTATTACAGATAAAGATTTTTAATTAGAATATAATGATTTTGTGTACAAGGTACTGATCTGGGACGTGAGAGGCATCGATTCTGTTGCTGATTTCATCATGGACCTGCTGTTTACTCATAGACTTACTACTTAATTGTGTCTGTGTTTCCTCTACCTTTTTTCTGCCTTGTCTCTCAAAGACTGTAAATGTTTTAGGGATTGGGATTTTTTTCCCTACTGAATTGTATGAAGCAAACACAAGGCAACCCTGATCTCACCGAGGGCTTCAGTCATTACCATGTAACATTTACAATACTCCTGATTAATAATATATTCCAGATGAGCTTCCTAAAGCCCTGCTTTGAAAGTTAAATCAGTTAGCAATTTCTGAGATAATTCAGATTATAAAAAAAAAAATCTAATAAATTGATTTCTCTGTGTTCCTCTGTTGACACTGTGGTAACTCGGCTCCCAGTCCTACAATGACTTATCTGCAAACCCGAGTGGACTGTTGAGCAGGTTCCCTGACAAGGGGAGCTGCTCATGTTTGCAATGTTAAGTGTGTGTGAGAGCTATTGAATTACTAGAAAACATAAAACCCCAGATTCTCTTCATTGTTTCAAAATCCTGGTTTGTATTCTTGCATGCAGATCTTTGCCTTGTGCAAGGATTTCTGTCTTCTGACCTTTACAACAGTGAGTTATTTCATGTACTCTATGTTTACAACCCATTTATACCAGCCCCAAAAGCAGGTATTTTGGGTGAAAATGCTGTCATGTTCTCTGTGTTGGCTGTAGGAATATGGAATCCGTGTCATTTTAAGCTTCCTTAGTGTCTTTAATTATGTGCAAGCCAAAAATTAATGAGCCAGCTCTCTGCATGTGAAAGAAGTCAGCAGTTTTTGGGTATTTCTGCACGAACACTTCACAGATTCTGACTGAGGTTAGGGAGCTACTGTGCCACAAATTAATCTCATTCTGCAGGGGATGTCTAAGGAAATTAGGTGATTACTCTCTGAGAGTGCCAGTTTCTCTCTAGTGTGAGAAATCTCTAATAGCAGCAGTGTGAGCAACCAGCTCAGATGAACTGCCTGGTGCCGGGTGAGATGAATCTCCTCATGATGGGCCATGCAGAGAATTCTGAGGGATCAGGTCTGGAAGCACAGGATGGAGCAGAACACCTGCCTTCATGGCTCTGGGGAAAGTTTCCTTCTGTGGAAGCACCCAGAGTTTTCTTGTATCATTAGGAAGGTAGATTCTGTGATTCAAAAGAAAGGAATTTAAAATACTTCAGAGATACTGACTTTGCCCTAATGAATGTGCTATGCTGGGTGAGGCAGGTGAATATATTTTTGGGGTTTTTTATGTTTATAATTATTGTTTCTGGTCCAGCTATGGGCAGCTTCCTGAAACCCTGGAAGAACCCTTGTAAATCCCCTGTTGTTGTTTTGACATCAAATATTAGGAGAAAGGTTAACTCTGAATATAACTCATCTACAGAGGTGGGGCTTTGGAAAAAGCGTGCAATTTTTTCTGGAGGGCTAGTACTTGGTGTCAGACTACTTTGTGCAGCCAGAGTCAGGAGAAATAACTTATAGACAACTTTAGAAATGACAATCACACAGGTCTGAAAAGCCCCCAGCACAGGGTGTCTTGGGCCAAGTGGTACTAAATGCTTTCATGTCATATAGAAGCACTTACTGGCTTTTTGTGATGCCAATACGTGGGACCATTGCAAAAGCAGGTTGTTTATCCCAAGGCAAATTCTTCTTTGTTAATATTTGCTTTCATCTTGTATGGGAACAAAAAGTTTAAAGTATCTGTAGAAAGCAGAGGCCTTTAAAAGATCAGCTGGAGATCCTGAAACACTTGACTTGGTCTTGTGGTAATCCAGACCTGCCTGCACTGTCTGATATCTCCTCTGAGCAGGGATTTCACTCTAGTGAGATCTGAGGAGCCACCAACCATGGGATCAACTGGATTCCACCAACTGTGGAATCAGCAGGGCTGGGTTAGAAGTGCATCAGGTCAAGGTTTGCTTATGATTGTAGGGTAAATCTTTACTTTCCATTGTCTTTTCGTAGAACCACAGAATGGTTTGGGTGGGAAGGGACCTTAAAGATCAATTTCCAATCCCCCTGCCACGGGCAGGGACACCTTCCACTAGCCCAGGGTGCTCCAAGCCCTGTCCAACCTGGCCTTGGACACTTCCAGGGATCCAGGGGCAGCCACAGTTTCTCTGTGAAGCTGTACCAGGGCCTCAGGACCCTCACAGGGGAGAATTTCTTCCCAATATCCCATCTGTCCCTGCCCTCTGGCAGTGGGAAGCCATTCCCCCTTGTCCTGTCACTCCATCTCTTGTCCCAAGGGCAGGGTGGCCTGTGGATATCCCTCCTGGGACACTGCAGCCATTGCTCTGTGTGCTGCTCATAAAATGCACCCATGAGAGTTGGCCCTAGGAACAAAGCTGACAGGCAAACTGAAGTTTAGTTAAGCTGAAGTGCCAAGTGTCAGCCTGAGGGTGGTGGGCAGTGCTCTTGGAGTGCATCCTTGTGCAGGCTGGGAGGCAGCAGGGGTTGGACCAGCTGCAAAAGGAACTAAGTATGGCTGGCATGAGAAAATCTCACAGTGTACCCAGAAAACAAAGATAAGAGTGAAATGTCTTAGATAAGCCATCTTTGTCATGACACAAAAGACCTGGTGGTGACCTTAGTTGAAGTCATTTGGAGTTTTATGCCATTATGTTTTTCCCAGACTGGTTTACATAGAGTTAAAAGCCTCCAGACCAAATGTGCAACTTTTCTTGGGTTGGATAAACCTGTCCAAGGTCATCTCTAAACCTGGCTGTGGTTGTTCTGTGGACAAGTCAGGGCTGGGACCTCCTGCCTCAGAGTCTGGTGTCGTGCCAGTGCTTGGACTGACCCCTGGCACGGTGGCAAGGCCACAGGGGAGCAGCAGCCCCAGGGCTGTCACGGGTGATCACCAGGCAGAAGGCACTGAGCAGCCACGGCACAGCCCAGCTGTGAGCACAGAACTGGGAGTGCTGCAGCTGGGGAGAACCTGACCTCGCAGAGATTGGCTTTGATTGCCTTAATGGATTTGATGTGTTTTGAGCAAAAATGATGTTTTGCCACAGAGAAAACACTGAATTGGAGAATTTCTGCTCAGTGCAATGCGCCAGGAGCTTCTTCATTTAATCAAATCCTTGTCAGGCACACTTCACACTTCTCTCACAGCAATTAAAGGAGCCCTTTTCCTGGAGTAGGGAAGGCGTTTGGTTAGACATTATTTTAACTATAAAATATGACATGTTTTGTCAAGAGTATCTTTAAAATGGCAGTCTTGCTTTATGCTCGATTCTCTCTCTGTGACTGACTGGTGAGAACTGAGATAACTTTTAGGGCAATAATTTAGCATGGTTTTAATTAGTTTGCTATTTGCATCTGATATTTTGCTCAATAAAAAACGCTAGGAAATATTTTTTTCCTGCAAAAGGGCTACATATCAAAATTCAGACACCAGCACGGAAAGGTGCAGTACATTTATGACCTTGTGTGATTAGTGATCTCTGAATCTAGTCTTAAGGTACTTTAATGGACTATAATTATCTACAGTGTATAGTTACTGCCTTTCCTGAGATTGATTTAAAATTGCCTCAGGAGGCAAGTGCTGTGTAATTATCTGATAAGAACTAAACTTGATACTCTGACTGGAAACTTTTGGAAACACAAAAATAAATATAGTTCAGGACAAAACTTACTGCTGGCCAGCTTCAGAAATGAAATCTCTTCTCCCAGGCTGTCTCTGCAGTGACAGATAAAGAAGAAAAGGGGAAAAGCTTACAACCATTTCCAAGATACCAGCCTAATTCAGCAAACTTAGTGGAAGGTGGGCTTGTCCTCTGCCCATGTTCCTACAGAACCATGAGCAGAAGAGGGGAAGCTGCAGGAGAGGGAGGTGTGAACTCCTCTGACCCAGATGCTGAGACAATAGGTTTTGTATTAATATAACCAAGGTGCTCAGGAGGTTTTTCCATGGAAATTGGTGACACCAGGCAGGGAGGGAGGCTTTGCAAACATCCGTGGGTTGTCCTTGATGCTCTCTGCCAGAGTTTCCAGAAGGACACAACCCCCATCCCAGGGTGACGTTGTCACTGGAGGTGGTGACACCAATGCCAGTTCACAGCTCCACCAAATTAATCCTTTTTTAGTATTTAACACACGGTGCTGACAGCACTGTTGAGTGTAGCATGGGTTAGGGGAATCAGACATTCAAATACCTGTTTTTTCAAAATTCAACTCTCCTTGCACTTTTCCTATTATTTCAAATGTCCCTGTTCTTCGGACCATCCCCAGTTTCAGAGATTCCAAGGGAAGTTTGCTGTAGGAGGATGGAACTCTCTTTAGACTCTACTCGTATGCTGACTGCAGTAATAGTTTGGGAGTTCGTATCAGATTAATGAGATGTCATCTCAAGGAATGATTGATTTTGGTTTCCTCTAGGAATAGGAAGGTACACAGATCCCATCTGCACTGGGACAGGGAACAGTAGCCTTCAGGGTGATCTTCAGGATGCTGAGTTCTTGATTTAGGCTTTTTCTTTTCTTTTAGATTGGCCTGGATAGGGCTGAAAAGCTGTGTTTAGGAAAATGGGGTGTGCAGATGGGCCAACTTTTCCATATTCAGTCGTGCCTCACTATCCGAAAATGCATTGACAAGAATTTGTGCCAATGGGACAATCCTGGGAACAGGAGAGGCTCAATCCCTCTGCCTCTCACAAGCCCACAGTGCTTTCAAGTCCAGTCCTGTGGACAACCCAGCTCAATTTCCTGTTCTGGAAGGATGGTGCACAGACAAATGATGCAAAATTATCCTGTGGCACAAAGGAGGTCTTTGGTTATCCCCTGCAGTCTTCTTGAACTGTCAGAAATCATTCCCTAACACAAAGGCTGTTGTATCTTCCTCAGTGCACCTCAGTTTGGGACCTTTTTTGATGAGGAATGGAGACAAATAACTCTGTGAAATGGGAGTTGTTGGTTGCTGAGGATCCTGAAGTGGTTTGATGGTGCAGACAGGAGGCAGTCCCTATGTACTTAATGGAAAGGTAAAGTTCTTCAAGTGGAAGAAGTTAAAAGATAAAAATAGGTTGTCAGGAAAATTTGAAAGAGTAAAATGAGAATGGAGTTTGGAGCCTTCCCACCGAAATGCCACAATGCAGTGATCAGGGAGGAAGGGTGTTCACCCTTCACTCTCCATTGAGAGGTGAAGGAAATAAAAAGGGAAAAAGCAACACAAAAAGGGACAAAAAAGGAAATTAGCTGGCAGTGTGATGTGGAATCTAAAAACACTGAGAAAGAATCACAGCTGGCAGCAGGATTTTCTTAGGTAGCTTTGGAAGATGAAACCTTTACAGACCCACTAGAAGATGGAGGTGATAAAATCTCTACTAGTGACTCAGAAATGGAAACACAATGAAATATTCAGGAAGAACAATACTCCACATCACAGTCCACATGTCATCTGAGCATTTCCAGCTTGGGTAGCATGACATCAGCTGTGGATCTAATATGTTATTCAATTAATATGGAATGAGGGGACAGGAATAGAACGATCAGGAGAGCACATGGTTTATGGAAATAGACTCTGGACTTGTTCAGTCATGAGCAGATTACAAATGTATGTGTCAAAGGAAGTGGGGAGCTTGATATACTTAATCCAATAGACTTTTGTAAGGCATTTAACCCGGTCTGCTTGACATTCTGTAAAAGAGCAAGGGATACCATGTCAGGGAAATTCTCATTAATTGGATTGAAACCTGACTGGCACAGCTCAAGATGTCACTACCACAGAACAACCATCAGATTTTTTTCTGATTTTCTCTTCCCAGAGCTGAGGTCTGCCTGGATTAGGAGTAGGCAGAAGCTCTTGAATATTTTTATCTAGAAGCAGGGCAAACTCAATGCAGATAAAGTGTGGAGATGACAGAGGGCTGATGAAGTGGTAAATAATGAGGAGGCTTGGGAACGATCTAGAAAGCTCGACAAGTCAGCCCACTCAAAATGAGTGTGTTTTAATATCATCAAAGTCAGGACAGGAAAGGTTTATATCTCTCTTTATGTAACTGTTGCTGTAGCTGGAAAAAACCAGACAGTGTTTAGGTGTGTAAAACTCTGAGCAACCTGGGGTAGTAGAAGGTCCCTGCTCATGGGACAAGTTTTAAGATCCCTTCCAATCCAAGCTGTTCTGGGCTTTTATGAGTCCTGCCCCTGCTCTCTCTCTGCTCCTTGTGGAGACAGTTCTCCAGGAACTTCTCCAACATGAGTCCATCCCAAAGGCAACAGTTGTCCACAAATTGCTACCATGTGGGTCACTCTTCCATGGGATCAGTCCTTCAGGCACATCCTGCTCCAGTCTGGGTCCCCCACAGGGTCACAAATACCAGACAACCTGCTCCAGTGTGCAGGGCTCCTCCCTGCAGGGCTCTGCAGGTCCCTACCAGGACCCTGCTCCTCCATGAACTTCTCATGACTTCACAGCTTCTTTTGGGCATCTCCTGCTCTGGTGGGGGCTCCTCTAGGGGCTGCAGGTGCATCCCTGCCCCCCTGTGCCCTCTGTGGGCTGCAGGGGCACTGCTGCCTCGCCACGGGCTGCCCCACAGAATCTCAGAGGATTCTCAGCTCCAGCACCTGCAGCAGCTCCTGTCCTTCCTTCTGCACTGCCCCTGGTGTCTGCAGGGCTGTTCCTCTCTCATGTTCTCAGCCCTGTCTTCTCTGGAAGTGATTCCGTTTGCTCAATAATGTTCTTTTTTCCCTTCTTAAATCTGTTATCCTGGAGGAGTTACCATCATTCCTGCTGGGCTCAGCCTTGGCCAGCGGTGGGTCTGTCCTGTAGATGTCTGGAATCAGCTCTGCTGGATGCTGGGAAAGCTTCTGGCAGCTGCTCACAGAAGCCACCCCCATAGCCCCCTCACTCCCAAAACCTGGTCATGCCATCCCAACACAGTGGAGATGGGCTGGGAGAGGTCAAAGAGGGATTTGAGCTGCAAGGAGGGTCCAGGGGAATGCTGGATGCTTAGTGACACTCTGCACTTGGACATAGGGCAGCATGGGAGAAGTGTCCATGGAAAAGTGTCCCTGACCTCTTCCTACCTCAGGGTCCAGACAGGTGGTTAGTGGGGAAGTGGAAATGTTTCCCATGGATGCACAGCGCAGTTCTGTACTCTGGCTGAAGTTTTCACTGCAGTACCAATCTGAGCAGAGTTACTGGGTTTTTGTTCTAGATATATAATTTATTGGCTGTTTTGAAACAAATGTCACTTGCTTTTCATATTTACGGACAGCTGGGGACCATGAGGCAGCTGTTTAAAGAACTGTATTTACTTTTAGATGTAAACAAAATATTAAAGTGCCCTGCAGAAATCTCTGTGCTCACACAAACAGCTCATATTCTATATTATTTATATGTGAGAGTGTGTGGGTCGCTGCAGCTTGTCTCTGTCTGATGCATTAACTCTCCCTATGTGACAGCTCTCTCTGGATGAAGCAATCTGCAGAGGTGCACAGACAGTTGCTGGAGGGCCACTCCAAAGATGTTGTTAAGGGAAAAAAGTATTTTTCTCTGTCCTCTTAGATGAGCAAGGTGGGAAAAAAAAATCTCCTTAAACACAAACTTTTCTTGCTGGCAAAAACTTGGTAGATGTCTCTCATGCAAGAATTATGGAAAATTAAAATTAGTGTTTTGCATAACTTGGAAGAATGTGATGGGAAGTTGTAGCTCTGATAAACTGTTCTCCTTTCTCGTGATGAGCAGATGTACTTTCTCTCAACCTATTACTTGCATTCAGTTACAGCCTTAAAATTCTCCCTGAGTCACCCTGACCCCCCTGCCTGGTGGGGAGATTGCCATTGACCTGTGAGCTGTTCCCATTTATTTTAAAAACACAGGGAAGAGAAGACCCTCTCCTGGAAGGTTAATTAGAGCGTTCAAGGCTTCTGCATTGTGATTCTCGTTGTCACTAAATGATTTCATGTGCCATTCCCTGATGACAGTCCTTCCACGGGCTTTCCTTGGGCTTGTCAAAGGCCTGGAGGGAGGCACACAGGACACATCTTTGGAATGCACAATGACAAGGTGTCAGTTTGGGAGGAAATGCTCACAAGCAGCTCTGCAGAGGTGTTAGGGACAGGCAGGAGGGACTGAAAGTGAGGAACTGATTACTGCTTCCAGAGGGTTTGCTCAGGAAGGAGTGGGAATTGTCCAGGGTGTGAATCCGGGTGCCCCTGGGGCCTTCCTGCCTCACACCACAGCAATTTGGGCCTTTCACCTCTGCAGGAACGAACATGACATTTGAGTAAGAGTCAACTTACTCAAAATGTGGGGGGGGGTTTTGAATGTTTTCAGCCTCCGTTGAGGTCAGGATGTTATAGGTGGACACTTCTCTGGGGCATCCCAGTGTGTCTGGTTCAGACAGAGATGGTGTGGTGGGATGGATTTCATTTAATGAGTGCTGTGTACTCCCCAGCAACACCAACCTTATAACCTTGGGGTTCTGAGACAACCTCCGTTCATATTGACTCAGACACATTATAAATTTGGGTGATATCCATAGTATCAGAGGAGAATTTTTATGATTACATGACACAATGCCAGAAAAACCTCCAAACAATCCGAGGCCTATGAAAATCAGCAGTATGTGCTGGGAAAAATCAATAAGCAATTTGCCCAGAGAATCCCAAAGAGAATGCATGTTTTTTCAGACTTAGAATAACTTTTGCTTATTGATTCCTAAAATCTCCCATACAGGGAGAAATGTAAATACAGGGATCCTGTTCCTCTGGAGTTCAGTGGGAGGAGGATTGGGCCCTGAGCTGGCAGCTGTGGGATTTACAAAGGTATGCTCTGCTGCTTAATGAAACTGTTTAATTAGAAAACTTTGTCACAGCCTACATGTGGCTTGAAGGCAGTTTTACCAAACAGGCTGAATAATTCCTGCCAAGCATTAAGGCTGATTGGTATTCTCAGCTTGGAAGGGAGAGGAACACAGAGAGCACTGATAATGAGAGTGGGGCGGCTCTTGGGGACTCGCCCTTGTGGGCTCGCTGGGAGTCTTTTTGTCTTTTGAGTAGGTTCTGGTGTCTTCTGCCACCTGACAAACCAGAATTAAGCTGAAATATTAATAACTATGTATTTTGACTGGCTTTAAGTCAGCCTGTGCAAAGCCAGAGTGCTAAATCAGGACTAACTTAACTCAATGTGACCACGTGTGTAACCACATCTACTTTTAACCACTTTATGTTCACATTGATTTCTTTATTTTCATCTTAAAAACTTCTGCTTCTGTCAGAGAATGGAGTATCTACTGCTAATTCAGTCTGTGTTTCTGATGTTTCTGTGCTTAAAAGAAAACAAAGGAAGCTTAAATTAACAACCCAATTTTTAAACTCAATTGCAGCACAATTTTAAGTGAAGAAAAAACTTTTCATCTTCAGGGCAATTTTCTTATAAGAAAAAACCTCATATTTTGCATATTCTCCCTTATTCATGCTGCTGGATATTTAAGCACAGCTGGGGTCTCCACAAGTGAGATTGACAATTCTCTTATTCTTAAAATGCCAAAGGAAAAAAATCTGTGTCAGTTCTTCAGTTTGATTTTTTTTTTTTTTTTTACTGTGCAAATGTATCCAAAATATTGAGAATTCGTGTGAGGGGAAAGTGAAAAATTGTGTCAAACACACCCTTCTCTGTTCTTAAAAATGTCATTGTTTTTGCCTGCCAGTTATTGAACTGCTCCTCCTGACTTAGTGTGGTGCCTGA
The DNA here is from genome assembly GCF_017639235.1 of Corvus kubaryi. Taxonomy (NCBI): domain Eukaryota; kingdom Metazoa; phylum Chordata; class Aves; order Passeriformes; family Corvidae; genus Corvus; species Corvus kubaryi. Next base: position 1,651,186 of record NW_024581118.1, read on the forward strand.
TGTAATTTTACTGCTGGGTACCTCATATCATCATTTTCTGAAATTCGGCCTCATTTCCATCTTCTCACAAAACTCAGCTCAGACAGAAACAGGCTGGGATGTACCATAGTGTATAACTAGGAAAGGAGGTGTTTAAGGGACATCTAGATCAGAGCCAAAGGGATAAATCAGAGGTCATTGCATTTGGATCGGCTCACCCACTTCAGCTGGGAAATTATTTGGTGTTAATATCCAAATCTACTCCTTTGATTAAAATGTTGAGGCAACAATTTCCTGGATAAGCATTGAACAGATTCTTACTGTGGTCATATAGGAAGAGTATTCAGAAGTTAGGAAGAATTGTTTCTAAAAGGAGGAGCTTTGCCGTAATATTATTCTCGTGGATTTTATAAGATTAGCTACATAGAGTCAGATTTTTAAAAGACATGCAGCAACCAAGTATAAAAAAATGAGAACAGGGGTTTTAGAGATGTTCTGTGACCATGGGCACAGACCCTTAGGACACATTTTGTGAAGCATATCAGTATGATGGGTTTCTTTGTGACATGTGGCCTGATCTAATAAAGATTTCCTTTGTTTCTGCTCATGTCCATTGGCTCTTGCTGCACATTTTTGAGAACTGTGTAGTCTTGTCTATCTGATAGCTGAACCTGAGCAGTGGCAGAAGCCGTGGCCAGATGCTCCAGTCCCTGGACAGTATTTGTACCCTTCACTGGACTCTCTCTGGTGTGCTGGAGCCCAGATCTGGACACGTGCTCCAAGTGTGGCCTCTCCAGTGCTAAGAAGAGGGAGAATTTCCCCTCCTGGACATGCTGGCAGCATTCCCAGTGCAGCCCAGGCCCCACTGGCCTCCTTTGCTGCTTGGCCACGGTGCTGGCTCATGTCCAGCCTGACGTCCACCCTGACCCCCAGTTCCTTCTCTGCCAAGCTGCTTTTAGCCCCAGCCTGTGCTGAGCTTCTCCCACCCCTGGGGCAGGAGTTTGCACTTTCCTTTATTGCCTTTATTGAATTTCAGGCCATTTGCCTTGGCCCATTTTTCCATTCAGTTGAAGTCTTGCTGAAGGTGGCCAGAGCTGCCAGCACATCCACAGCTCTGCCCAGTGATGAATCATGGGTGAAGCTGATGGGAGTGCACTCTACCCCAGCAGCCAGGTCATTTAATAAACTCATTGAGCAGTATTGGTGCCAGTATTGATCCCTGAGGGAGATTGAACTTGCTTGTGTCCTTTCTCAAGGAAAATCCATGGCTGCTCCCAACCATGGTACCTCCTTGTGCACAGACACAGCAGTTTTGAGACATCAGAAGCCTCTTGGATGTAAATGGTGAGGGAATCGTGCTGCACCTTCTCAGTGATAAGGATTTCAGTCCCTCAAAATGTGTGAAGTCACATAACACCACAGAGTCACAGAACCATTTAGGTTGGAAAAGGCCTCCAAGATCATTGAGTCCAACCTTTAACCATTATTTTATGATATTTTTAAAGATTAATGATATTTTTTAAGATGGCTGCACCAAGATTTGCAGATAGCCTTGCCTTAGCAATGTTAAACATCCCAGATAAGAAGAGAGCTCAGCAGCTCCCGGGGCCCAGCTTGCTGTACCAGGTTAGGGGGACTGGATGCTCTGCCTCAGAGTTTTATCCTTGCCCCTGCCACAAAAAATAACTTCTGGGACACCTATCCCAGGGTTACTCATGGAAATTTTTGTGGGAGGTGAGTATCTTTCTTGAATATCTCACAGTGGTAGGGAGTTCAAGACAGAATGAAGCATTTTGTGAGGTAAACTCAGGGCCTTCCCTCTACACACATGTGACTTTTGGAGGTAAAGTTCTGCACTTCAGTAAGATTCCTGCTGATTTGGGTGGAGTTTTGAATGAAATTAAAGGAATAGTTTTTATTTTTTCACTGATTCCCTCTTATAACAGAAACTTATGCTCTGGATTTTAGGAAATCGGGCACGATTAACCCACCAGCAACTGTTTTTCACTCAAATCCTTTAAAAGGCAAGGCTGGTTATTCTATATTGGAAACCAGACTTATTTCCTACAACTGCTGTTACTACTGCTAAAAATCCTCTAACTGGGAAATAGGACATGAAACCCTTTTAACGGAGCAGCTAAAGCCCACTTTCTGATGGAAGAAGTTTGTGCAGGATAATTAAATTCTGTGTGGGAAAAGAGCTTTGTTGGAGATGGGAAGCTCCTCTTGGAGCTTGTAAATATGTTCAGATGAAGAGTGTGCTCTGGTTTTTGCTGATTTTGCCTGAGGAGCACAGCAATGATGGCTGAGGTGCTTCTCCTGCTTCTGGAATTGGTATTCCCTCAGCAGAAAAGCAGGTGATTTAAGAGGATGGATAAAGCTTTATTTTGTATACAACTTCTTCATGGTGCCTTGTCCAAGGTGGTGGAAAGGGTGAGATGAGACAGGATGAGAGGAAGCAGCCTGAAGTTGCCCCAGGGGAGGTTTAGATTGGATATTTATATATATGGAATATAAATTGGAAAATATTCTTCACCGAAAGGGTTGTCAAGCACTGGCACAGGCTGCCCAGGGCAGTGGGGGAATCACCATCCCTGAAGGTGTCAAAAAAATGTGTGGATGTGACACATAGGGACAAGTTTTAGTGGTGAACATGGGGGTGGTGCTGGGTTGGTGGTTGGACTTGATGATGTTAAATTCTTGTCTTTACAATTCTGTGATCCTAAGAGGTTTCACCTCCATTTGCAGTGGTGCTTCACCACCTCCTGCAGCTTCTTCCGGGGCAGGGTCCAACCCGAGTGATGGGCACAGAACACTGGAATAAATTGCGGAGCTCCTACTGATGGAGAGTCCTCACGTGGGCTGTGCCCTTCTCCCTGTGTGTGCTCTGCTCACCTCTCCCTGATTCCCTCTGTTATCCTTGTTGCATCAGGACATATGAGCTTGGTCAGGGAGTGGAGGGGTTTCTGCAGCCAGGACCATTTGCTCTGTGTGCTGGAAATCTCTGGATGGGAGCCTGCTTTTACACCCTTCACAAACCAGAGCTACCTGTGTCTTTGCAAGACATTCAGAAATACTTTGAGACCTCAAAGTGTTTGAATAATGCCATTGAAATCCCACGGGTACAGTATGAATATGTCCCCTGGGTGCTGGGGAGCAGCTCATTTCTGGCAGGTGGTGCAGTGGAGTCCCAGGGTTCTGGGATATTCACACTTGGGCAGCCTGAAAGAGAGCTGGGGAGGGAACTGGGACAAAGGATGGAGTGACAGGACAGGGGAGAATGCCTTTAAGCTGCAGGAGGGCAGGGTTAGATAGGATATTGGGATGAAGTCCTTCCCTGTGAGGGTGCTGAGGCCCTGGCACAGGGCGCCCGGAGAAGCTGTGGCTGCCCCTGGATCCCTGGAAGTGTCCAAGGCCAGGTAGGATGGGGCTTGGAGCACCCTGGGGTAGAGGAAAATGTCCCTGCCCATGGCAGGGAGTGGAATGGGATGATCTTTATGGTCCCTTCCAACCCAAACCATTCCAGGATTCTCTGCTTTCAGACCAGTGCAGAAGGGTGGGTCAGACCACAGGCACTGCTTCAGCTGCTCAATGCCAGTCCTGGCAGGACTGCACACGATTTATTTTTTATAACTCATTGTCTATCAGTGCTATAACTGGCCTGACTGGACACCAAAAGCAGCCTGTAAAAGGGAAGAGCAGCATGGCAGAGTAGCTGGCTGAGAATGTTTCAGACTGCAAACCTCTGCCAAAAAACCTCTGCAGTCTGTCTCTTCCCTGTGAAAAGATTTTGTTTTTCTTCTCAGGCTCTGTTAGATTCTGCCTACAGTTGTCATAATTTTCCTAACCAGTTACAGACATTAGGGAAAAATACCTTGCACGGATGAGGTAAATGGAAATTTCTCTTGTCTGTTGAACTCAGCGGGTTGTAAAGGAAAATATCTATAGTATTTATTTCTATTACATTAAAATCGCTACCTACATCTCCCAGTGCCTTAAAAACAACAGAAAATTAGGTTTATTTTTTTTTTTCCACATTGCTGGACATTCCCATCCTGTTTTGTTATGCTTTTTTTCTTTTTTGTGTTTCACTTTGTGCTGTTAGCCCAGGCTCTGGCGCTTTGCTAAGTGAGGAGCTAAGGCTGCTGATTTGTGTAACACCTGTCATTATTTCAAAGCAGGCCGACAGCTTTAATAAACCCTTTCTGCAGGGAAAGAGGGAGCTGTATTTCACGGATCTGGAGGGAAAGCCGGCGTCTCCCTGCCCGCCGCATCCCTCCTGTGTGTGGCGGTGCTGAATCAGTAACTGCTGCTCCCAGTCCCTCCAAAACATCCCTCAGTGCCTGGAAACCCAAACCAGTGAGTCCCCAAGCAGTACAGCCTCTTCCCCAGGCTCTGCATGCTTGTTAGCTTCCCTCTTCCCCTTATTTTTTATTGGGAATGCTGTATATGCTTCATTACAATAAATGCTTTTCTGTTAAATTTTCTCCGATACATTTTGGCAGCTGCCTAACAGATAGATGGCTTCTCTCCCCACAGTGCAGGAGGACCCTAAATTAGGAATACATCTACCTTCACCGGTGGGGGTTGTTTTATTTTATTGCTTTTCAGGGAGAGGGCTCTCTCATGTATGGGAAAATGATGCTTCCAGGTGGGAGATATTCAGGGACCTCAGTGGGAACAGGATGAAGTCCCCACGTCATCCTTGGAAGTGTTCAATAAACACATGGATGTGGTACTTGGGGACGTGGTTTAGTGGGAACATAGCAATGCTGGGTTAACAGGTTGGACTCAATGATCTTAGAGGGCTTTTCCAAGCATAACAATTCCATGATTCTAAGTGGGCTGTGATTCAGGAGAACAGGAACACCTGGCACAGAAATGTGTTATGTGCTTCAGTGCCACAAAACCAAGCACTGGAGGAAGGAGACTCTGCCTTACCCTGATCTCATCACACCAGGAGGCAGCAGGGGCGGTGCAGAAGGTTTCCCCTCCCTCAGGTCTCCCCTGCTCCTACCACAGAGGGTCAAGACCATCATTTGAACCTCTCACCTGGGGCTGGAATCAGGGAATTACCTGTGGTCTAAGGCCATAGCAGTGGAGGAGGGAGAGCATGGATTTAAATAAGGTTGTGGTGGTTTAAAAAGAAAACTCCAGGTGAGAGCTGAAGGTGAAAGAATCCAAGTTAGGCTCTGCTCAACTCCCTCGTACAGGCAAGCCCTCCTTGTTCATTTGCAGTAATTCAGACACTCAGACTGCTAAATGGACTGAGCTATAAAATATTTAATCAGGTTTCCCAACATTTCCTTACAATATGCAATAATTGTGATGGAGAAAAGGGGCTGGACCCCACTCTCCGAGGCAACCCAGGAGTGCATTTTAAATTCTTCACCAAGAAACAAATCTCAGCTTTCTGAAAACACCTGGGTGAGAGCTGATGTATGTGCACTGCCCCAGTCCAGTCCTGAGAGTCCAATATTCTAAAGGCATTCAGAGATTATGCTTCACCCTGTTATAATCCCCTCCTTGTTAATTTATATTGTAAAATCTGCTTTGCAAAAATGATCCTAAGCACCTTTTTATATTTTTTAAGAATATTCTTTAAATATAAGAATATTTAGGCTTTGAATCCCTCGTGCTTTCCAGAAGAGACTTGGGAGCAGTTGCAAAGCCAGACTTGAGAAAAGAAGGAACAAAAGATTTTCCTCAGTGATCAGGGGGATGCTGCAGGCTTGGTGGGGTGATGGTGACCCTGAAGGGAAGGGCTCACCCAGCAACAGGGTGGAGACAGTTTTCTATGAGCCCTTTTAGTTGCTTTGTGTCCCCTTTGTACTGTCTGTGTTTTAAGAAAGGTTGACTGTGACAATTTTTAATCTCATTTTGAGGTTAAAAGGCCTCTTTCTGGTTCTAAGGGTAGACTTCCAGAAGGGCTGTGGCACTTCAGAGCTTTGACAGGATTCAGCATCTTGTCATGCTTGTGAACATGAAGAGATTTTGATTATGTCCATTTTCCATTTGCTCTTTTTGCAGGCTGGAAAGTGCAAAAATATCTAAAATCTAATCAGATGGCAAGGGATAGGTCTGTATTTTGTGTCTTATTTTGTGTATCACTAAGCCATGACTGCAGTGCAGGTGGTGGAGCTGTATGAATAAGTGACTCCTAATGAGACTGATAAGAGTTCAACTTTACATGTTAATTTATTTATTTACAGACACTGCACTGAATTTTGGACAGGAGTTCAGGCCCCTGCTGAATGTACTCACACATGCTTTGGTTCAGGCTTTCCCCTCTTCCCATTTCCATGGGCAATATTAAAGGATGTCAAGAAATTATTGTCTATACTTGTTCCCATGCCAACCTATGGAGGGAGGTCTGGCACAGCTGAATTTAAAGCAGGGATCATCTGCACTTCTTCTCAAGAGGTGGGAATGGTCACCTCAAGCTGCAGCACACTCTGACACTCCAGCTGAAATCCCAGGTCTCTGGGGGTCATTACTCCACCCAGAGATGCTGCTGCATTTTTCATTACTGTGGTTATGGTGCTGCAGCCGTTTTGCAGCTGTTTTGTTGGAGCACTTCCATCCTAAAGATCAACCTGAGAGTTTCCCCCAAGGAATTTCCCTTGCTTGTTGCTGTGAACAGATATATTCTGCAGAAAGTCCAGCAAATTAATTAACAAATTAATCCACCAAATCCAGCAAATTAATCCAAACAATTAACAAGCTACATATTTGTGTTTTCTGACACAAGTTTGCGTCTTCTAGCACAAACATCCTTCTGTACTCCTAGCTAGGGCAAACCCCAAAACCACCCCCAAACCACTCCAATTTGAGTAACCAAGATTTCACTGCAAATTAATGGGAAGAGAAATGCAGGATTTTTCAGTTCAGTGCTCTAAAGCTGATTGAATACTTCGCAATAACTACATTTCACACTGATGTGAGCAACCTGTTGGAGCTGAAGATGCCCCTGCTCATTGCAGGGGAGCTGGGTCACACAACATTTAAAAGCTCCCTTCCAACTCAAACAGTTCTGTGGCACAGAAAAGGATAACCAGGACTCGTGTTTACTAGGCAGGACTTATCCTTGTTTCCAGCCAGGCACATACAGGGATAAAGCCCTGGCTTCTGCAGTGCCTGATTTGTGCTGCTGGTTTCCCAGTGACAGCTCGGACTGCTACACTGTGCTGGACATTTCAGGGTGCTTTGTGAGCTTTGGAGGTTGAAAACCTCGGCTCCAGGTTTCCAAACCCTGGTTCACACCCAGCAGAGACCTTGTGGTAACACAGCCATGAATAGGTTTGCAGAAAGGAGCAGAGAGTGCCAGGGAACACAGAAGAAGCACAGTGTGCTCCTGTTTGAGGTTCTTGGAGGCAGATGGTGCTGTTGGCCAAGGAACGGTGCTGCAGAGGCTGCCGAGCTCCTCAGACAGACCCCCACAGACAATTGCAATAACGATGGCTCTCAGAACTCCTCTGAGATTAGCAGGCATCGTTCTGGGTGGAGATGCTTCCAGAATTTAAAGCAGCATTGTTATGATTTGTGGGAGTTGTGGGTTTGGAGGAGCATCAGCAGCTTCATGTGGACCTCTGGGTGTGTGTGAGCTGCTCAAACCTTCCCTGGCTACAACCCCGAGCAGAAAGTCTTGTGGGACTTGTGGTGTGTGAATTTCAGGTTTCCAGACATATCTGGGAGGTGCAGAGGTAAAACCAAAGCAGGAATTGTTTCAGGAATGCTGTTTCTGAGGGGCAGAACGGCTCTCTGCTGGGCTTTAATCACACACTGCTTTATGGAATCACTTCGGGGTGCTCGCCACACTCCAGGCCTCATTGGCCATGTCCAGGCTGCAGCAAAACACAGCCCTTGCTCAGGATTACTGTTGAATATGAGTTTATGAACAGTGGGAAAAGGAGATTTCGGCCTTTTGAATGTGAAATGTGACATCCTTAGTAGCAAGTTGCCCTCAGCAGAATGAGAACTGTGTCTTTGCCCAGAGCTCGAAGGGAAGCCAAGGTTGTGTTTGATGAACTGCACAGGCAATGATTATCCTGATACATGAGCCACAAACCAGTGCAAGAATCTTGGGACTGTCACAACCTTCAGGAAGGTCACTCACGCTGGCAGGAACGTCCACTGGGGCAGAGAGCTTTGGGATTTTGGGCAACACCCTGGAATCTCTCCTTGTGTTTGACTCACACTGACAGAACTGGGTCACTACCGGGCCAGAGCACGTGCAAGGGGCGTGGTCAAGGATGGCTGAGGTGTCACCTGAGCCTAGAAGGGGCCTCACCTTTTCACAAATAATTTATTTCCCGTTCCATAAGCTCGGTAAATGCAGTTTTTATGGTCATGCTACTGCTGAGCCCAAGTGTTGGAGAATGATGAAATCTAATAAACATGCCGGGCTCTTTTATTCATCATGAGATTCTGAAAAATTTAGGATTCACTTGGGTAACATTTCAGAGCTTTTCTCTGCAGCTATCAGGGTTAGCAGGGCCATTTTATCAAAACAGGCCTGAGCTATTCACACATTCACAAGAATACTGAGGAATGAAGGAGCTCACTGCAGATTCGTGTGAGCTGAATCAATATCAAGGGCATGGAGCTGAGGACTGTGATTTTATGCCTCTGTCTTTTTGGTTGGTTAAGTTCTCTGTGAGATAAAACTGAAGCCTCAGAAATTTTTTCCTTTATCCAGCCCTCCTTTAGTCTCAAGTTTTTCAGAACCAGGTTAAAAGTGTAACAGAGGAAAAGAGAAGGCTTCATTTGTGGTACAAGTGCCTCTAGACCAAAAATACTTTTGGAATTCTTCCTTCACCTTTACTCTTGTTCCTTGTGTCCTTACACTCATGTTTAAGGTGCAAGGGAGAGGAAGCCATGGAAAAATTTCAACCTGAAATTTTAATCAAGGATCTGTGGATTTTCAGCCACTGACCTATAGAAGCAATTTTAGGGTTGAAAACTCAACAAGGAAATCTGTAACTTCTACCTAAATGCCTTTCTTGAGCACAGTGCTATTTTTTCCCAATTTTTACACCTGTTGTGGATTTATTTTTGTCTACTTGCAGTGTTTGTGTATGATATCTCACCAAATATGAGCTCAGAGGAGTATCTACTGAAAAACGTTATTATCAGGTGAGAGATTTATGGGCTCGGTAGCAAATTTATGATGGATAAGTAAAACTGGAAGCAAATAATAATGGAAAATCTCTCTTATTCTTACACTGTCAGTGAAAGAGCTGTAAGGCAGATTCATGTGATGCAGAGCAAATATTTATTCCTATTTAGAGTCATTTTATTTGACTGTAGTGGGTGAGCAGCTGGGTGCAGTTTAGTTATAAATTAAGCTTTGAGATCTCGTTTCCTTCATTTTGGATATTGGTCAGGAGTAGTCCATGCCTGGCAGGGAAACTGCCTTCTTATGAAACTCTGCCCCCTGTTAACTCAGATTTCTCTGGGCCTAACTGGCATCTACTTTTTTCTTACATTTTTTCTACATTTCAATTCATTTTTAAACTCTGATTAGATATTAACTGTTAATCTTTATAATTGTTTCAGCATAGAAAATAATAATCCTAAAATAACCCTTTGATTTTCAGCTTTTGGCTGTGAAATCAGTGCACCCACTGATATTTTACTGCTAAAGAGCTCATTCTGCTGAAGTCTTGGCCATATTTAAGAATTATTAGTACCAAAGCCATCACTTGACAATAAACACTTAAGAGCAGATTCGGGAGGACATCAGTGAGTTGTAAGAATTCATAGTTCCAATTGTTTTTTCAAAATCTGAATGTGGAGGGTGGATTTTTGAAAGGCTGATGCCTTTCATTGGCAGCCTATTTCAGGAAAAAAAAATTAAAATAAAAATAAACCAGTCAGTTCATTGGGAAGATTAGAGAGTGGTGGTTCAAGCTGTGGTTTGACCACAGCCTAAAAAAGGTCATTTATTGTGTAAGGAGCCCAGGTTGCAAAGCTCCCATTCCATGCAGCAATACACAATTAATCCAACCTTAAGGATATGTGCTATAAGTCCTGATGAACCTTTGGCAGTGTGAGTGTTACAGAATGAGTAGCTCTGGGCACACAGAATGCAGTTCACCAAAGACAGGATGCCCTGAAGGGAAAAAACTACCTGGAAAATTAAAAAGGGAAATATCCCTTTCTCTTCCCCCCGTTCCCCTCCCATCCCCATGCCTGCAGACAACCTTCCACGTCTTAATTGATTTATGTGTGGGCAAACATCACCTGCATGACTTATTTCTGAAAGGATTTTAATGCTTGGGAAGTACTTAAGGGGGGAACAGGCAGATTCATAGCTGGCATAACTCTGCACGGCTCTGCTGAAGTCAGGGGATTTATAATGACTTGAATACTTAGGAACCAGGCTTAAAATATGCAGCTACAGAACTGCAATGCTTCCTTACTCAGGAAAGTTTTCCTCTGGGCAAATCTCACACCAGAAGATGAAACACCTCAACCCTTTCACCAGGAAAAGAGGGGGAATGGTTCATACTGGACCTGTCAGAGCTGCTGCATTTATGGCCAGTGTGGCTTAGGAAGATCTTCTGAGCACCAGCATGTGGGGGACAGCTCTGTGCAGGGAACAGCAGTTTCTATGGATATCTTTCTGCCTTACCTGCTCTGATGCTGTGGCAGAGATTTATTTTATGTCTGCAGTGCAGCTCCATCGCTGCTGCCTTGTCTGAAGACACCGTTTGTTCCCATCTGCTGCTGCAAGGGAGGAGCTGGCGTAGATGGATGCGAAGGGGAGCCCATGGCCACAGTCTTTGCTGTGGGTACTTTGCAGGCAAAACCCCTGAAACGATTTTGCTGGAATTTTTTGAGTAGCTAAATGCTTCTGTGTGGAATCCTATCTCTTCTCAGGACAGGCCGTCACTTCCCAGGTGGTGACAGAGCTGGTGCAGTGGTGGCTCCAGGGGATCCAGTCAGACTCCCCAAACCTGCCCAGTGGTCCTGCCTGATCCCTACAGGGAATGCAGGTTCTATTGCTGCTTGTTGCCTTAAACCAGGCACAAACCAGCCCCACCAATTCAATCGCTTGGAGCAGACTGGGAAGTGCCCGTCAGTTGCCCTGTGGCACATCACACACTCCCTCTCAGGCAGCCCAAGAAGAGATGCAGCCAGAAAAAAGGGATGTTTCCATCCTTACCTTGGGATCCCAGCCACAAAACGAGAGACTAAACCAAGGACTTGGCTCAAACTGTGCAGCCAGAAGAGGAACCACCTAATTTACACCAAGTTTTCCCTCAAAGTAGGTCTTGAGGAAGTCTGCCCTGCAATGGACTCCAACTTCACTGCTCTCAGCAGGGGAGCAAACAGAGGAGTTAGATCGGGAGAAAACTCAGAGAAAGAGCAAGATCTGGAGCAAGCTCAGAGATGGAGTTGGATCTGGATCAAATAAGATGCTCAGGGTCATTTCAGGGTTGAGCCACTGAACTTCCATGAGATGGAACAAAGGAATGAAACCCGGCACCAAATCCCTTTAAGGAACTTAAAATACAATTTGTGTGCTAAACACCAGCAGCATATGTGAGAAGCAAAATTATGCACCACGAGTAGCCCCTGTGTTCCTGCTGCTTATCAGTCCTTCCAAGATAGTTGGCTGACAGCCTCATCTGGGAATTTCGAGTAGTACTCAGAATTCCTTTGAACACAGAGTTCCATTAGCTGCAAATTAATTGGATCTGTAGGTCAGTGGGAAGTGGATTACTACAGTGGAGGAAAGTGGTGAGCATGCCGCACATTCATAGTACATTAGAAAACCTCTCTGGGAACAATCTTTGGAATATTTCCACACAGGATTCATCTTGTGAGTCTTAGGATTTCAATAGTAGCCTGTGCCTCCAGCAGTGATAAAGAGATGCTGGGAACAATTGCAAATTGCTTTTCATTGTCCTGTACATCTACTGGAGATATTCCTATTCTATTTTAGATAATAATAAACTCTCGAGTTCAGAGTGAGTGCCAGAGTGTGTCCAGATGGTCAAGAAGGAATGCAGGTTTGTCCCAGCCATGCTGTGGCCACGGCCCCTGTGCTGGCACAGCTGAGGGACCTCGAGTGCTGTGTCCAGTTCTGGGCCCTCATGGCCAGAGAGACCTGGAGGGGCTGGAGCGTGTCCAGGAAAGGGAACAGGGCTGGGGAAGGGGCTGGAGCACCAGGAGTGGCTGAGGGAGGTGGGAAAGGGGCTCAGCCTGGAGCAAAGGAGGCTCAGGGGGGACCTTGTGGCTCTGCACAACTCCCTGACAGGAGGGGGCAGCCGGGGGGGTCGGGCTCTGCTCGCAGGGAACAGGGACAGGAGGAGAGGGAACGGCCTCAGGCTGTGCCAGGGGAGGCTCAGGTTGGACACCAGGAGGAATTTCTCCATGGAAAGGGTGGTCAGGCCTTGGAAGGGGCTGCCCAGGGAGGTGTTGGAGTCCCCCTCCCTAGGGATGTCCAAGGAAGGCCTGGACATGGCATTCTGGGCTGGTGACAAGGTGGGGATTGGGCACAGGCTGGACTCGATGGTCTCGGAGGGCTTTCCCAGCCTCAGTGATTCTGGGATTCTGTGAGCAGACTGGCTTCCAGCACTTGATGGCATCCAGAAGTCACATGTGTGTATTTTAAGAAAGGGGTTGAGCTCAGCATCACCAATTTAAAGAAAAGAGGGTGAGGATGAAGGTGCATTCTGAAAGACCAAGTATGGCATAGCTAAAGCCCCTGATTTTTAGCTTAATTTTAAGCAAGAAGTGATCAAAATCTACCAAACTTCTGAGCTTTCTTAAGATTTTTTGTGGATCTCCATCAACATGTTTACTGTTTTCCCCTTGCTTCCTCTTTAGGGATTTTTTCCTTTGTTTGTTTGTTTTGCTTGTTTTTTATAATATGTTTCGGGGTTTTGGGTTTGTTTGTTTGGGTTTTTTTTTACTGGTTTACTTTTTTGCTCAGTTTGGTTTTGGTCTTGGTCTTTTTGGGTTTTTTAGCGATTGCCATGAATTTATATAAACAATTCCCTAGTTCTTGTGGTTTGCACCCCTAGTCATCACTTTATGTTGTCTTCCTTTGAGTTAGATCCTTGCCATCAGCTTCCTTCCTGATTTCCTTTATTTCCTGTACTCTTCATTGGCACAGACTGGCAGTGGTTTGCCACAAGGGGAACTGAAGAACTCCAAATAAATCCCAATTTTCCCCATATCTTTACTAGGAACTAATACACAGCTAACAAGTCATCTTATGTTTTCCAGGAACATCAGCTGCACTGAGGCAGTGCTTTAGATTAATTCAGTTTCTTGTTTCAGCAGGTTTACAAGTTTGCAGAATTCTACAGATTTCCACAATGCCCAGCAGGAGCTGGGGATTGGTGATGTTTGTATGGATTGGCCTGTTCCCTGGTGATGGAGAGTGTGTAATCATCCTTTTCCAATATGCAAAGATTAGGAGCAAAAGCAGCCCAATGCCTCCACTCCACGATAATTGATGCTGGCTTTATGGATTGTATTTTCTTTACTGAGGACCTTCTCGCTGAGCAAATTTGACAAATGAAAACACTTACTGGGATTTTATTTCTCTGGCAATTTTCTGTGTTTTCTTCCACTAGCAATATCATATTTTTGTTTGTGAAAGGAAGACTTATGGTTCATCCTCGTTATTTGCCTCTTAGAACCGAAGTAAAAATAACTGATATTGAGGACACATTAAAATGGAAGCAGGTGGAAAAGAGCAGTTTCTAAAGAAAAAAAGCCATGATTAGAGAAAGTTTTACAGACTTGCTTGTGGAAAACTACAGCAAATTACTCCAGAAGACAAATAATGATTTAACTTGCTGGGATATTTGGCTTTTAAAAAATCTCGCTGGACATCTTAAAGAGATAAAACACACTTTCAAGAATTCCATTAATTTGTGTTTCTCTGGTAAGCACCAAGTCCAAGTTGTACTGGAAATGCAGAGCAGCAGGCAGCTCATTTTCCTGGGCATATTAAGCAGCTGAAGACATAGGGTATATTGGAAAAGCCTGAATGACAACCTCAGTTTCCCAAGCTCCCTCTCTGGAAGATCACTGGGCCTCCAACCCTCTTTTCCTGTCAATCTTTAGGAAGCATGGTTCACATGTGGCCCTTGGGAGATGGGTGAGCAGCAGCAACTGGATTTATTCTGTCCATGGGTACTTTGGGAAAGGGAAATAGCTGTGGTTTGTAGCTGAAAGTTTGGGTCTGACACTTCCTCGTTGTGGCCTTGCTGTTTGCTAGGGATGCAACCAGAAGTATCTCATTTATTCCTTCTGGAAAAAAATAGGCTCATCAAAGAGAATTGTCCATGGAATTGCCCACAATAAAGAGAAGAAATGCAGTGACTGCCTTTGCAAGATGACCTTCAGGACTTGCATTAATCTTTCAGCTCCGTGTGGCAAAGAAATATTCGTCATAAAAGAGCTGCCATTCATCCAAATGGCATTTGGGCATCAAATGAGACTGTGGGGGTGTCTACAATGTCCATAGAATCCCAGAATCCCAGAATGGTTTGGGTTGGAAGGGACCTCAAAGCCCATCCAGTGCCACCCCTGCCATGGGTAGGGACACCTTCCACTATCCTGGGTTGCTCCAAGCCCCATCCAACCTGGCCTTGGGCACTTCCAGGTGCCCTCTCCTCTGCCTGGGCCACACAAACCAGTCTTGAGGTGTGCTCTGGCCCCACAGGAATCTCCAGGGGGTTTTGCACAACTCCCACCTTTTCAGGAATGCACAAAGCAACAAATTGGATTTAGGTTTTAAGGTTTTGGAAAAAGAAAGAAGACAAATAGACAAAAAGCTTTGCAACCAGGGGCATGGCTCAGTGCCACGCACGGAAATGAACTGGAATTAATCCCTTTTCTCTGCAAGTCTTGCAGGAAAGGTGCCTCCAGATGCTCTTCACTGGGTAGGAATCTGGTATTTATAGGCAGATAAATGGGAGAGATGTGTTTATACAAAAAGCAAAGAAGCTGAGAACTGGGATAACAACCCTGCCCCAAAGGGAATGACTTGAACAATATTTATCTTTTTGTCAGAAGCTGAAGAAAGTGTCACTGTTAGATTTTGGTGAGGAGGAGATGCATTCCCACACCCCCACTCACAGCATCAACTGATGCTGATGTCATGAAATGTGGATCAAAAACATGATTTTTTTTTTTTTTAAGTCTAAGCTGTCTGCTGCAAAATCTGGTCTTACTCAGTCTTCCTTTCTTTTTCATCCTTGTTTGTTTGTACAGTGATTGAAATGGTCAAGCTTGGAAATTTCCATCACTCTCTTCCTGTAAATTAAAAACCTCATTTAGTAGTTTTTTAGTTGAAAATTTTAACTTATTCTAAGAGCATTTACAGTAAATACGAAAATAAGCTTTGAAAAAGAATATTTGATCATTTCACTAGCGTAAAACAAAATTTATTTCTAACCTTAGGTTTTAATTCCACATTATAAGGTCACCCCAAGACATCCTGCAATGGAGCAGTAGTTTTAGCAACAAATTCAGATACTGGCTCAGGCTCTGAAACATGATTTAAGGTGTGCTACAGCACAACAGGGCATCTTTAATTGTCACTCTCTAACACTGCTAAGAAAAGTGTGATTGATGTCCTTTAAATGTTTTGTAATTTTTTCTTTAAAAGAAAATAGGTTTATTGGCATTCACTGGGGCCCAAGTTCCTCCATTAAGTATGTCTGGAGCTACTTGGAAGTTTCAGCTGTAGTCACATCTCTTTTACATTCTCTTTTCTTTAACCTCATTAAGCAACCTGAAAGCCATGGGACCAGACCTGGTATTACTGACTCACGATTATCTCTTGAATCCCTTTTGTAACCCACACATGAACCAATCCACAGAAGAAGCAGCATTTTGTTAAAGGCAATTGAAAGACAAAGTAATTCCATGTGTCTTCTTTTCATGCTTTACTATTTGAAATCCCATTGAAATATTATTGCCAATGTTTTTACCTTCCCTGTGCTTTAAAACAATTCAAGAAGAAAGTCTAATTAAAGCAAAAAGCTGCTGGTCATAAGAAAGAGAAAAGAAAGGATGACAACAATTCTTCTGTACTCTTAATAAAAACATAATGCAGGAATCCCTGTGAGGGTGGGGAGGCCCTGGCACAGGGTGCCTAGAGCAGCTGTGGCTGCCCCTGGATCCCTGGAAGTGTCCAAGGCCAGGCTGGACAGGGCTTGGAGCAGCCTGGGCTAGTGGAAGATGTCCCTACCCATGGCAGGGGATGGAATTAAAAGATTTAAGGTCCCTTCCAACTCAGGCTGTTCTATGATTCCTCTTCTGTTCCTATTAATTACAATAAAATACATTTCTATTTAAGTGAAATAACCTTTCCAAGTGGGATTTTTTTTACTATTTTTTTTTTTTTTTTGAATCTCAAAGTACTTCATAAGAAGCAAAACAATCTCCTTAGGATCCGTGAACTGGCACGTATGGGGGATTTAACACTTTTGGAAGGATTGCTTGTGAGGGTGATGTGCATGAAGCTGTTGTCTCTCCCTGTGCTGTGAACAATGGGATGGCTCTGGAGTCAGAGCAGGAAGGATGTTAAAAGCTGCGGGGATATTTGTTGATAAATTTGTAGGAGTTGCAGTTGGCTGTACTGCTTCCCTCCCCCACACCCCTCACTGCAAATTCAGCGCTGAGTGACTGACTCTCCCACCCACCCCCTGTCAAAAACCCTCTGAGTGCTTGGTTTGAAAAACATGATGTCTGAATTTTCTGTTGTAGCTGTTGCCAGAATGTCTAAATTCACACAGCGCCAAATTTTCTCCAAGCTTTAAAGGTAGAGCTCGTGTTACACAATCATCCTCCCCACATTAGCGAGGTTATTTCAAAACTTTGAAAAAAATAATAAAAATGCTCAGTGACTAATGCTTCTATTAGCCAAATACACAAAGGGAAGTATGTCTCAAGTTGTGTGCTTTGCTGGAAATTCCAAAAGTGATGGCTCTCCCGGGGCCTGTATAATTCATACAGCACTTTAACCTGTGATTAATTACAAAGGCAGCAGAAGCTTTGCTCCTTCCCACTTGTGCTTTCATCAACACTGAAAATCCTAAAGTAAATCTGGGCTAGGCTCTAAGGGACCCAAGTGACTTGCTGGGCTGATTAAAAACCAGCCATCCTGCCGAGCCTTGGAACAGCACCAGGGAAAACTGGGATCCCTGGGATGGAAGCATCTACTAGAATCCAACTCCGGAGAGAGCAACTTTTTTGTTGTGAGAGGAAAAGTGACACTGAAAGAGCAAAAAAAAAGGGTTCTACACAAGTGCAAAGCTGATATGTGGGAGAACAGGTAGGACTTAGGGATGTGGGAATAGCATTTTTTATGGGGGTTTGTGAACTTCTGATGTGCTCTGGGGGTGGAGAGAGGCAAATGGTGATAACACCATGGGAGCACCAGCTTCAGCTGAGCCACTGCAGGGTGAATCACAAAGTGGGGAGTTTGGCCATGCAAAAAAAGCCTTTTGGCTGATGCTGTTTGATGTGCAAAACTTCCTGGCTGAAGGTGAATAATCTTTGAGCAGGGGGTTGCTCTCACTTGCAGCCTAGAATTAAATTTTCCACAGAAAACCCAACATCATTATTTGAATTTCTCTACCAGGTAGCACTCTGCTATTTTTGTGTTTGTGTTCCAGAGGCTCTCAAAAAGCTTCAAGGTTACTAGAATAAAGTGAGATGAAAGGGTAAGATAAAGAGGGGAGCAGCAAGGTTTCATTCTGGATTTTTGTTTGGTTTGAGCCACTTTTGTTCTTTGTCAACCTATTTCAGCCAGAAGCTGGGTCAGCCTTACATGGTGGAATGGTTTTCTGCGGATCACAAAAGTGGCTCCCTGCCTGGGCTTTGCTGTGGCTGTAGCTCAGGAATAGAAGAGAAAGGAAGAGGGAACATAAGATCCATCTTCTTGTGAGTGGAGAGGGGGCACATCCCAGTGTTTTGACTGAAAAGGAAAATATGGGTTTGTGGAAGGCAGCCAAGCTCTTCTTGGGAGAGCTGGGAAAAGCAATCAGGAATACCTCTAGGAGCCACAACTCCCTGAAGTGTGTCTCACCCAACAGAGGATGTATTTGTGAAGGATTAGGATCACTGAGACCACACAAAAAGCTGTTTGCCATTACTTCCTCATCCCCAATTTCCACCCCTCAGAGATTCTACAAACTTCACTGAGCAAGAGGTGGGAGTGGAGAACTATAGAAGTTGCACTTTGGGGCTCGTTGCTGTCACTGTGGTGGTGGCACTGCCCCAGCTGTCGCCCCCTCCCTGATCCTGCACCTGCCCTGGGGCACAGCCGGGCTCTTCTCCCTCCTTTCAGAGATATTCAGGGAGCTGCAAAAGGAAGTGAGACAACCCACATGAGCAAAATAAATCATAGAAACAAGGAAGTAAATGGTTCTGCCTTTCAGTTTTTGGAAATGCACAAGTAGAGGCAGCAGCTGGAGCTGAGCAGGGGAAGGGCAGAGCTGTAATCAAGATGCTCATTTTTTAGCAAGCCCCAGATGCAGATCAAGAAATGCAAAGTTTGTGCTGACGAGGAGACAAGGGCCTCAGTTCTCATCCAGCAGAGGGTAAATTAAAAAATAATTACAGAGAACAGCAATTTCTCTCAAAGTGTTCAATGCCTTGCATATTTACCCCAGAGTTATTTTCATTCTGTAGATGAAATAGAAAGGTCTGGGAGTTGGTCTGGGAGTATTTAATGCCTGTGCCCATGGGCCATGACCCCTCCGGCTGGCAAGCATGAACTGGTCTGGAAGGGGAGTTTTCCAGGTGGTGTGGCTTAGGAGAGGTTGGGAAGAGGCTAAGCAAACTTGTAAATGAGTGGAACTGTCAGGCAAGGAAACTCAGAAACAGCACAGACAGATTTTGCTCATTTGGTATTTCCATGGATTGAGAGAATTCAGTTTTGGGGGAATGGACAGGAGCAATGTTTGCACACCTAAGTGTATATAGAACAAGTTTCTCAGGCTTGTCCTAAAAATATCCAAGCACCCCCACTGCTGAATCATGGGTTCAGTTCAGAGTAAACGTGAAATCAGTAAAGAAATCTGGGGGTCTTTTTTCTGTGGCACTTGGGACAACCTCACATTAAGTCTTGATGTCTCCCCTAGGTGATCTGTTCTTTGTCTGTCCTAACCAGTAACTGAGATAGGTCTATAAAGAGCATGGATTTAAGGAGAAAGTGCAGGTTCTTGGCCAGTTAAGTGGTTTTTATTTTATATTTCCATTGCACCATACATTACAGCACAGGCTGCTCTTCAGTATATCATGGGAATGCATAGAAAATATGAATAGCTTGGCTCATAGATATAAAAGCACACAGAAAGCACTGGATCGTTCCATGTGTGCTCCCAGCTCCTCTTTGAAATTATCCTCAGCATAAAACATGTATTTACATTCAGATCAGAAGTATCCACAAGAGGCATGCAGCTGTGGAATGTGTTACATATTGTAATTATAAAGATATATTTGTTCCCTTTTCCTGGGAATAGATTCTGGTATTGATTTGTTCTCACTTCTGCACACCTCCACCGAGGCAGTGGGGGGAAGGTGGATTTTATGGGAAACAGCGTTAATTGCCTTATCTCTGGGGAAAAAATACAGTCATTGAAAACCTCACTTACAACTGGGTAACAATTCCTCCAAACAGACTTGGAATAATGATCCAAGCCACGTTCTTTCTTAATTAAGACTATGGTTATAGATGGTTAATGGGATGCTTGGAAGGTTTGGGGAGAGGAGAAAGCCTGGAAAGTTAAAGGGGAAAAAATATAATGTCGAGTACACATTTTTTAAATCAAATGAAAGCTGTAGCTTCTCTGAATTGTTTTGAGAACAGGAGTTTCCCAGCACATTCAAAGCCATCTGATAAGAAAAAACCTGGACAAAAGCTTGAGTTTTGCTTTTAATCCTTCAAAAAAAGAACCAACAAGGATTTGAAAGACCAAAAAAGAACCAACTCAATCCCCACACCCCACAAAGAGGTCTTTGTGGAACATTCTGACCCTCAGGCTTGGCTCTTTTTTTCCTGGCCATCAATGGAGACAAACTCCACCAAAATGAGCAGATGAGGCCAGGGAGGCACACGAGGTGTGTCACTCCAGGATTAGCTGCATGAGCAGAGGGGATTTGTAGGCTTTGAAACTTCTTTTCGCCTTTCCTAGAGGCAGTGTCCCAAAATTGCTCACGGGCTGGATTGCTTTGGAGGTGCTGCTTTGAAAAGCAATAATGGGTGTGAAGAAGTATTATGTTGGCTGTTTTTCTTGAGCTGCAGGGCTTTTTTAGTTCTGAAGTATGAGAGCCTCCAAAATTACTGCAGCAGTATGGATATTGTTGCTAGAAAGTTCTTCGTGGTTGATATAACCCTTCTATTCCAGTTTGTTTTAAGAATGGTTACAGTATGCCCATTTCAAAAAAAAAAAACCAAAAACCAGAGGCAAGAAGAAACAAACCCTGTGCTGCAGAGAACATTGCATCAGATAAATAGATCCATTTTCTTGGCAGAATAACAACATTTTTCCTTCTTTGATATGGGGCAAATGGAACTGCTGAGCTGTGTTCTCCACTGAGATTAGAGATGTATTTGGAGCCCAGAGCTCCCCTCTATCACAAGTTAATATTAACAAAGCCACAAAAGCCTCTCTGCTTTAAGCACTGCTACTACTGCTATTAAAGAGTGTTTCTACCTGAAAGGAGAACATGAATGGCTCTGGCTTTTCATCCCCAAAGAAATGTGTTCAGCTCCTTTGCTGAAACGCTTCGATTCACGATGCTGCCGTGGTTTCGATGAAGACAGCACAAAGGTTCTCTCTCTTATACCCCCAAGAGGAACATCTTCTCTCTCAACTTCCCTCTCATCTCATCATTGACCCAAGCCAAGTGTTCTTCCTTTCCCCATTTTGGGTTTTCCAGGAATTTTTTTCTACTTTTTTATTTTCCCCCCCTTGCAATTATCATAGGCACCTTTTGGCCCAGATGGTCTAGCCTTGCATGAAAATTAGATTTTAATTAATCTCTCACAAAAATTTCTGCCTCGTGTGGATGATGTCACGTTCCCATTATCTAACCCTTAATAACTGATTATAGCCTAATTGAATGTACTAGAGGAAAAACGACAGGATGTCAGGATATAAAGTTCATTAAGGAAAATCAATTTGCAAGGCTTTAAATTGCATTAAGGGCTACCCTTTAAATCATCTAATGTATTTCTTCCTGGTTTGGGAAGGTAAATAGGCACATTGTGGAGAAATATGTGCAAGGAGAAGTGGTAGGTTTTGTGGGTAAATTAAATTGCAAATGACTGAAGATCAGACAACAATTCCATTATCAATGACAAGCTGCCAAGGTACTCAAAGAAATACTTTGCCAAATTCCTTGTGTTTTCCATTTCTTTGTCATTTAGAAAGAGATAAATCTTGCTTGGAGGCTGGACCGAGATCTCTCTCATTTTATTAAAAAAGCCAGCTGAGAAGGGTTAATGAATACCATCTCCATTACTTGCTCTCCAGGACGGATTTGGCAGCCTCTTTCAGTGTCAGACCGGATGTTTTCATCTTTTTCAAGTCTATAAACAGTGGAAGCTGCTCAGACTCATATTCCTGGCACCAGGAGCAGCTGGATGCATTTCAATTCATGTCTTTTGTGCTCTGGAGTGAATTCATACCTTCGTGAATTGTTTAATAAAAGCAGGCAGCGGAGAGAACCTCGCCTTGGCAGGCAGCTCCTGGGGCTTGATTGAGGTTGTGGTGACACGCTGGTGACAGCTGATGTCCCATGGAACTGGGACACAACACACATGGGGCTGTTCATGTCAGGGGCTCAGGGTGCCTGCACCCGCTCCTGGCCTCCTGGGTGCCCAGGGGAGGGAAATTTGGAGCAATTCCAAGAGCGAAGGTAAGGATGATGGCTGGACTCTGAGACGTGGGACAGGCAAGGATGATGGATGATGGATGGACTCTGAGGGGTGGGGAAGGAAGGTAAGGAGGGTGGATGGACTCTGAGGTGTGGGAAAGGAAGGTAGGGATGATAACTGGAGTTTGGGAAGTGGGGAAGGAAGATGAGGATGATAACTGGACTCTGAGGTACGGACCAGCCTTTGCTACCTTTCAGGTACTGGTGTGGCCTGGCTGGTACTGGACCACCCCTTGCCCTCTGCATGACCTCTGGGCTTTAGCACCAGGCAAAAATGGGTTTGTTCAAAACCTAAATAAAGTTATAGGAAAACCCCACAGTATTACAAGGTAAATTCACCAGGATTCCATTCTGGGACAGAAGCATTTTTTCTCCAGAACCCAGGTTTCTTCTTTCTGTTGTTTTGGGCTGGATTTGGGGATCATAACAAGGGCTGGTCCATCTATTCCCCATCTCCTCTGGCCTTTGGCATCCACACATTCCCAGCACAGACAAAGGCCCCCACTCTTTCCCTGATTTCTTTCCAGGCTGGGGGCAGCAAGTCCCGTTTTGTTGACTGCAAAGGTACACAAAGAGATATGTCCCCAAAATAAATCCAGCATCGTGGACCTGAGCCAGTCTCATTCTCCTCCTGCAGTTCTTTGTCCGAGATCCAACTGCTCACCAGAATTCCATGGTCTTACTTGGCCTCAGTGGGATGAGGAACCCAGATATCTCAGTATGCAAAAGCAGCCCCCTGTTTATTGTGATCCTCAGGAAAGATAATTAATTAGGACTTCAAAGGAAGGAGGTGGCATGTGTGGCATAAGCTTTAAGTCACATTTTGTCACCTCCCCAGAAGTTGTTTAGAGGGGCGAATTGGTACAGTGTGTCTTCCTCTTTGAGAAGTTTTATACAGAGGTTTTTAATTACTTTGGAGATTTCTTAAATGTAATTTTGTATGATGGCATCTGGTACAAACTGGATGCCTCTCTTTGATCTGCTGGGGAAGAGAGGGTGACAGTTTTCTTCAAATGAAGAGTAACATCAGCAGAAAAACAGAGAGGGAATTAACATATTGGAGCATCACTTTTCTTGTAATCATCATCCTATTAAATATGGAGGGGAGGATTTTGAAAATCAAGTTTGCATTTTGAACAACATTACTGGGGCTGAGTTGCCCTCATTAGCTATTTTGTATTAAATTTGATAAAAAACCTGATGCTGACAAGCACTGGAAATGCTTTTTTTAATCCTGTTTTTAATCATTTTAGATCACCTACTAAATATCTTTTAATATTTTAATGGGTCTCTCATTCATAGTAAAAAGAGGTGAATAAATTGAATGGAGAAAATAAAAATGCAAAAATCTTCTCAGGCTTTTGCTCCTCATAATGGTACCAAAGTGAAATTTATGGTGCATCTGTGTTTTGCTTTACTTTCAATTTGCAACCATATTTTTGCATATTTGATGTGACTGGAAAAGGATGTTGCATATTTTTGCAATGAATTTGCATTCCAGGTACTAAATTTTGGGCAGTTTTCTTCTAAATTTCACACGACTCTAAGGCCATTTAGGGCTCTTTTTTTTTTTTTTTTGGTTTTTTTTTTAGGATTTTATGACATTCCCAGTGTCTTCCCTGAGTGTAAATAAGATGCATCCAAATATACAGATGCTGAGTTTTATGCCTTATCATCCTGCAGATGAACTCCCAGTGAACATTTTCATTCTGAATAGGTTCCATTTTGTTGGCTTTATTTGCAAACCTACATATTTGGGAATGTTAAAGAGGGAAAAGCTCTTTTTATCGGGAAAACAGATAAAAATTCCTACAAATATTCATTGAAGTCTTTCTTCATTGAAAGTTTTTATTCCTAAGGGGTATAATATCTATGTTTTGTGAGCTGAAAGCATCAGGTTAGTTTTTTCTAGGGGATTCACTAAATCCTTTCTTTCAGCAGAAAGTTGCTGCTGGAGGGTTCCTGTTTTTTCCGGGCACCAATTCCATCAGAGACATCCGGAGAGAAAGGTAAAACCAATGTCCTTGCATTGACAACTCTTCCCTCAGATGGTTGAATGGGGGCTTTAAATATGGTTACTCTGCTTAATTATGATTTTTTTAATGTTCTTTAACTAAAGATTTGGTGTGCTGCAGCATCTCCATCAGAAATGCCATCGAATTTGGGGTCAAGCTCTTTGGCCAACAATCCCAGTCCGTGCCACATACTGGGGCCTTGGCAGCTCATCTCAGTGAGTCAGGGAATCAATAATGTTGGAAAAGACCTCAAGTCCAACCTCTGCTCAAATCCCCCGTGCCCCCGGTAACTCACAGCACTAAGTGACACCTCTACACATTTTGTGGGCACTTCCAGGCATGGGGACTCCACCGCTGCCCTGGGGGGGTTGAGAACCCTTTGAGTGAAGAAATGGCTTCTTTTTTGTTCCAAGAGCTCTCAAAGCCCTCCCCTTGACTTCATGTGCATCAGGACAGGAGAGTAAAGCAGAAGGACCCAGCAGTGTGTGGTTCCAAAAAAAGCCTCTCTTGGTCCCTCTGTGCTATGGCAGTACCCTCTTTTGGGTTGACAGAGGGGGTTTTGGAGGAGGGGAAGGACAAATACCAGCAGGAAATGGCACATCCTTGTGTCCTGTCCCTTGTGCATGCCCCTGAGCCTGGCGGCTCCTGATAATTTGAAGGCACATTGGCACTGACAGCCTCCTCTTTCTTTCTGCACAGCTCAGCAGAATCCCTGTCACTGGAGGCAACCGTGCAAATATATAACCAGGCAGCCAAGTTTCTCATTTTCATAAGAGCTGGAACACTTCTGGAAAATAATCTTAGCAAAAACGTAATAATTATGGTTGACTTGCTCCTTGCAATTAGGAAATTTTGTCATGCAGGACAAATACAGAGCAGAGCTGTGGCAGGAAAACAGTAAAAGTGGTAAGAAATGAGTGGGAAAGCTGGGCTTTGTTGGGTTTGGGACAGCGAGAGGCGTGATAAGAAAATCCATTGTGTGTTTTCCATCCTGCTGGAAAATCAGTGCAGTTTAGGCAGTGTGGTTGTGCTGCAGGGATGGCAGTGAGAGGGAGGCAATCTGATAAATGAAATGATGCATAATTCAGTGCTGCAAGGGCAGTGTAGGAAAACAGTATCATCTCCAGACAAATTAATCTGTCTTAGGTTTATGACTGTCTCAAGGCCGTTTGTTTCATTGTCAGTTCAGTCACAGGTAGAGATGTGATTATTGTTTCAAATGGAAAGTTCTTTTCCAACAGCCATTTTCAGGAGCTGCTGCCTCAGAGCAGAGTCCCTTCCCTGAAGTAATGCTTTCATTTGGAAGTACAATGGCAAGCGTCAGTTTTGCTTCCTTTTGTTTTATTTCTATCATCTGTGTGTTATCATTTCAGGAAGGAAATGTGCCTGTGAGCAGCCAGTGCCAGATGTCTGAACTTTCACTTGTCATTTGAGGTGTTGGCAGCACCACTCACCCACCCCGGTCACGACCAACTGCTGAAGACCAGCTGCAGGAAGTTGGCTTTGCTCACAAACAGCAACAACTTCATAAAACAGAGGGGGAAAGGAATATTATGGCACTTTGCAGGAGGCTGAGTCATGGAGAGGTTTGGTCTCCTGCCCACCAAGGTGTCAGGGATCTGTTGGAGACCTTTTTGCAGCTCTAGAGGTGTCTATCTGCACACTGTGATTAAAGTCGCTCAGCAAGGGATGGTGCAGCTGGTCCTGGGGGTTTGAGCTCGATGGACTGGCCTGAAATACTTCAATTTATGATATCCCATCTTTGGCAGCACTGAGATTGACTCTAGGTACCCCTAGAATGATTAATGATAAAAAATGACTTTAATAGAAGCTATTTTAAATGATAACGTGTATAATTATTATGCTTACTATAATTTAATACTGTGTTATGCAACACTAGATGTTAAATATAATATATGATAATACAATTATAAACCCCAAGTACCTGTTCTGCTTCTGGAGGGATTTCTGTTTTCTCTCCTTTTATCGAATCATAGAATGACAGAACAGTTTGGGTTGAAGGGACCTTCAATGTCATCCAGTGCCACCCCCTGCCATGGGCAGGGACACCTTCCACTATCCCAGGGTGCTCCAAGCCCTGTCCCACCTGGCCTTGGACACTGCCAGGGATCCAGGGGCAGCCAGGATGTGGGGGCATTTCCCCAAATATAACTCCGATCTGCAGCTTCTTTTCCTTCAGGCTTGGATATGTTTTCCTCCCTAGACACAAGCAACCTGCAATGAACAGGGCACTGAACCCTGCCCAACCTGCAGCCTGTGAGCTTTCCAGATGGGTTTGTTTTTCCAGCTCAGCACACCTGGGCAGGAGGAGTTCAAATGTGAACAAGCTGCATCCAGGGGGAGATGTGGGGGGAAGAAAGAATTGTTTCAGCCTTGGCATTAGGGGTTTCATGTATGAAAATGGAAGGTGCAGCAGCTTCTGTTCTCTCTAGGACTAGACATGCCGGGAGCATGTCCGTGGCTCTTATCCCTCAGGCTATCTGACAAAATTACGGATATTCTCTGCACTGTGGCGACACAATGAACATCTACACACCTCATTCGTGTCTCATCGTTCACAAACAGGGTCATGGCTTTAACATCCAGGGACAGAAAAATGTCCTTTTGAATTAGGCCAGCCCTTGTTCTGTGCTTTTTATCGAGTTCCTTGCCCATTACAAGAGGGTTTTTCTGGAAACAATAGAAGGCAGCAGATAAGAGAGCAGGCTACAACAGATAGGAGCACTTAGTTTCTGTCAGTAGACAAGCAGCTCCCTTCTTCCCTGATATAATGCCTAAAAAACGAGAACAAAAGCACATTTTCATTCACCTAGTTCCTTCAGTGCTGGAGGTGATAAAATCTGAAACATTCATCCTGAGCCAGTGGCAATGGGAGAGGAGAAAGGACTCTTTCTCAGTGGGTAGCAAACAAAGGGAAGAGGAAAAAATCCTGACATTGCCCAGTGGGGAGTAAACAGGATAAAATTTGGGGAAGAAAGGTCTTGGGAGCAATGCTGTGATTTAAATTTCATAGAATCCCAGCATAGGATTTGATTAATGATTGGAAGGATCATTAAAGCTCATCCAGTGCCACCCCCTGCCATGGACAGGGACAACTTCCACTAGCCCAGCTTGCTCCAACCTGGCCTTGAACACTTCCAGGGATCCAGGGGCAGCCACAGCTGCTCTGGGCACCCTGTGCCAGGGCCTGCCCACCCTCACAGCGAAAGGAAGAAGGGTGGGAACATTCTGAAATTTTCCTTTAAAAAAAAAAATTATATGTACTTCCCTCATCTTTCTGGAATATCTGCTACAGGAAGTAAGCAAGTTTAAACAGCCTAATCAGTATGGGTAGGCCTGAAATTATCTATTTAATTAGGTTTTATGCTTTGAATCTGGGAATGTTGGTATTAATTTATACTTAATTTTACAGAGCTGTCAGCAAAATATGCTGTGAAGGAACCAATAGCATGTGTTGCTCACTTATTTCAGATTGGACCCAGAGAGTGTTTTAGGGCCTAGCTGAGGTTTATGGAAGGTTTGGGAGGAGAAACAACACCACATTTCCAGACTGGTGCAGGTGGGGAAAATTTCCTCTCTCAACAGTGGCTCATGGCTCTTTTCCCAGTGAAAACTGCAGTTAAAAGTATTTGTTGAAACATTTTTAAAGCCAGTAGTTTCTTCTTTACAGAATATTTCATGTTAATAATCAATGATTATGGCACGCGTTCCATCTGCTTTGATGTTATCTCTTACAAAGCCATAAAAAGAGATATTTCCAGAATAACAATATTATTTTTAAAACAAGGAATGAGGAAATTGCTCAGTTTCCCACCATAATATATTTATTTGGAGGAGCTGAAATTTCCTCGTAATCATAACAAACAGAAATTGCTCTTTGTGTGGCCATGAGGACTCAGTCTATATTTCTAAAGGTTTCATTTCTGAGGGCTCTGGAAATCAGACTTTGTTCTTTGTGCACCAAAATATAAATAAATATTGTGTATCAATTTTTAACTTGTATTTGTTTCACAGGATAAGGCTCATAAAAACATCTCTTACTCCACTTGCTAATATCCAAAGTAGGTGAAGAAGCATTAAGACAGAGCACATAAACACAGCAGAAAATATAAATGAAAGAATTCTGGGAACAAGTGCTGCCTGAAGACATCCCCACCACACAGTGATATATATTTCCTCAAAAATAACTTGAAGATCTTTCCCCCTGCCTCCTGCACATTATAAAACACTCAGGGAAATATAGATGAAGTCCTGGAATGCATTTAGATCATTATTTGCAGTGACAACAATGCAATTCTCTGAACAGTGTGCATGTCATATATACAGAGGCAGTGGAATAAATAAGGCATCTATTGCATTAGGAAAAAACTACATGTCATGATTCAGGGGCTTGGGAGAATAATGGGGACAGGGAGATAGCCCCTCAAAGAGATTATGAGAGTAATTGAAGTGATTGATTGAATCAAATTGATGCTGTGAATAGTTGGTGAAGATTCAGTGAATAATTGCTGGAAATAATTTTGGTTTCTGCAATGGAATATAGTGTTACACAAGTGTATCAACAATGGGGTAAACAAATCCTGACAAGCCACTGCCCTCAGTGAAGTGACGCTGTCAGGGCAAAGTCTCTGCTTGGTACAGGGCTCACAGAAACACCGAATATTCCTCTGAACTCTGAGGAGTCATGGAACCATCCACCAACCTGCCACGGGCAGGGACACCTTCCACTATCCCAGGCTGCTCCAGGCTCTGTCCAGTCATGCCTTGGACACTTCCAGGGATCCAGGGGCAGCCACAGTTTCACTTCAGAGTCTGAGAAGGTTATGCCACTTCTGGGAACCTGCTGATGGCTGGGTTTGTTTTCACTCTTAAAGACATTATGGTGTAACAATAAACTCCAGTGATCATAGAGCAGAGGGGTCCTCATGGCATGAGGATGTGCCTTGAGTCAGGGGAGAAGTGACAAGGCTAAACCTCACTGCACTGACAATTCCTGTTTTCCTTTATCAGCTGTGGAAGAGACAGGAATGGAAAGCTGGAATTTTTGGGTTGGAAGTGGCTATGGCAGATCAGAACTTCATGGCCATTCTAAAAAGGAGAAGGGCTGAGAAAACAGGAAGCAAAGTCATTAAAAGGGACACAATAGCTGCCATGCTTCATGCCTGCTTGCTTGGGGGTCATTAGGTCTGTGCTAATCATTGGGACTAAGGTTCATTAGACAGCACTAATGATGCTGTCTGTCTTTGGGATCAGTGAGCCGAGGGCAAGAATGTTCTTTAGATTGCACCGAGGACTGGATTGAGGACTGATCCACCCCAAAAATCTGTACCTGTAACATTTGGGCCATTTAGACTCTTTTTACCTACAGCACTTCTGCTGGGTCTGCCAAAGCCAGCAGCACTGACAGCCTGGGATCAGCTGAGTCTCGTGGCACAAACCAGAACAAACAAAGCCCCAATTCAATGGCAGTCAAAAACAATTCAGCATCATCAGCACACCTTTATGAGCAGCAATTTGTCGAATGCCATGTCTGTCATGCTGGAAACAGCTCGCTCTGATTGAATTAATTTTTTGGGGATGTGATTAGGAGTCACTGACATGAAATCAAATGTGATAAATACCAATAATTGGATGTTGGGTCAGTTTTCCTAGGACAGCTTAATTCCATTCACCCTGATTTGAAGACCTCACCCTTGATAATGTTTTGTCTGCGTTTCTTTATAAATTGTGTTTTCACCAATCTTGATATTAAAAAAATCTGTTTTGTAATAAAGTGCCTCAGAAATCCTGGATGCTTTACAGTTTTTGTCTGGCCTACTTTGGAGATTAGTTTAATTTAGGTGATATTTGATTTTCCTGCTGCTGGTGGTGTGATTTTTTGTTTTTCTTCAGTTTCTCTTTTTTTCTGCTGCTTGTGGAGATTAGCTTTCTATAAACATGTTATCCGTAACATAAATCAAAGAAGCTGGAAATAGTAATATAATATGGTCATGTATATTCACGGTTGCTTGATGAAGGAAAGACATTGACATATTTTTAGATTCTCTGTCATTCCCTTCAATTTTTTTTTAATGTAAAAAAGAGAAAGAAGGAAAATGTTCTAGTAAATTCATGTATCTAGGAGAGTAAAATTATCAAAACAAGTAGGGCAATAAATCTCCTTTTCTCTCTAATTTGGTGATTTGTAAATAAGTGAGAAAAAAGCTGGGGTTTTTTTTGGTTCTGTCAATCAGTGGTGAAGCAGACTTTACTCTTCCAATTCTGTGCAGTTTTTCCTTGTCCCCTTTACATGGAGAATTTAAGTGCTTTGGAAATCACCATCGGCAGCACTTTGGGAAGCAGGAACACCTCAGGTGCTGCAAGGAGAGCTCACAGCAGCTCTGGACACCCCATCAGGTGAATTTTAGTCCTTCCAGCCATCTCCTGCCAGTGTAATTCCTGTCGAGTTCCTTATCTGCTGCTTTGGATTATCCCTTCCTGCAAGCTCTGGGCCATCCAGTTATCCAGGAGAGGGGAAGGGTGGAATCTCACCTGGAGAATTCGGTGCTCATCCTACCCTGGGCTCTTCCATGATTTTTATACTTAACAGTCACAGTAGAGATAAATCTCTCATGGTGTTACACCTCTGTTCTCTTACAAGGTGACAGAATTACTGCTCAGTAAACCAGGTAAATTCTTCCTTAATTTAAAATTAGGGGCATTCTTCCTTTCTTTACAAAATCTCAGTCATTCTGATCAACCCAACGAAGGTGCCTGGAAAGGCCAAGTTCTCCCTCATGCCTGAAGATCTCACGTGAGCTGTTCCAGAGCTTTCCCTCAGTCAGGAGATCCCAATCCCTGCCTCCATCAGGGTTACACATGGGACTGTGTGTACACTGAGCCTTCAGCATACCCTGTAATGGGATGCTGGGTTGTGCAAGGCGAGGTCAGCACACCTGACGAGCTGGATTTACTGTTCCTGCATGGAAAAATGCCAGCTCAGGCTTGTTAGGGCTCCTAAGGAGTCCCACTGGAGACAGGGGGAAAGGGGTTTCACTAGACGTGAGTGTTGAAATGGCTTCAGTGATTGCTGAAATCTTTGGCTTATTTACTACTGAAGCTAAATCAATGAATCTCAGCAGACCACCTTTGAGCTAAATAAAACCACAGCTTCTCCTCTCCTTTAAATATTTTATACTTAAACCAGATTAAACTGATTTTTTTGCAGTAGCTTTGGCTCTGTCTGAGGTGGAACAGATCAAAGGTGAGATTTTCTGTCCATGGGATATCTGTGATTTTGACAAAAAAGGGGGAGAGGTCATTCCTGCATTTGTGAACGAAAAATTAGAGTTCTGAAAGTTTCCCAAAGAGGGTAAAAACAGAAAAAAAAAGATAAAAGAAGCTTGGTAATAGTCATGAAATTGTAAAGCCTGCAGTGAGCTGGAGGCTGTGCCTGGGTTCTGAGCGTCCCCTGCTCAGACCCTCTCTGTTCTTTCATCATTCCCAGCCCAGAGCAGCAGCCAGGACACCCAGGAGAGGAGATTTTGGATTCTGCTCTAGCATCAGCCATACCTTCAGACCCTGAGAATGTGCCAGGAGCATTCCAGGTTTCTGCAAGCTTGAGAGATAGGAGGGAAGCCCTGATTAACCCAAAGTTCCTTTGCAAGGCTTTCATCACTGCCTTGTTGAACGAGATAAGTGAAGTGAGACTTAGCACTGCAAGCTTAGATAAGCCTGAAGAAAGGAAAAACTGACAATTACCAGTTTGATCTAATAATGCAGTAATGTGAGAAACTGAATTTAATACACAGGAAAACAATATGAGGCAACGGTGATACTATAATTAAGGAAATAACTTAATACATACATGTTTAATTAAAGCCCCCATTTATCTGAGAACACTCTCTGTGTTTGGAACAGCAATTTGAAATCACTAAAGCTTGAGTTGAACAATATAATTTTCATTTAATGCTAATCTTGGACCAGCACATTGAAGACATTCATTCAGCACAGTGGAAATTAGATTTTCAGGGAACTGTATCACGGGTTGTCTCTTGGATCCCAAACTGTGGAATCATGGATCATGGTAGCCCAGCGCATAATTAGCCTGGTTGCATAATACAGTGTCCAGACTCTGGAATAATATTGTAAGGGCTGCTATTTGTAATTTCATTCAAGATGGAATTTGGAATTGTCAAATTTAATTTTAAAATATGTTTGCTTTGAATAAAATTACAGTGAATAAGTTCCTCTGTGTTTCCTTTGATGTTTTATACAGTTTATTTATAGAAAGTTGGAAAAATGGCGTAGTAATGAAAAATTAATGCATTCCTTTGATGGTCCCTTCTCCTTCTCCTTCTCCTTCTCCTTCTCCTTCTCCTTCTCCTTC
>NW_024581118.1:1683502-1792475 GCF_017639235.1 Corvus kubaryi
CCTTCTCCTTCTCCTTCTCCTTCTCCTTCTCCTTCTCCTTCTCCTTCTCCTTCTCCATTCCCCTTACCCCTTCCTTTGGGATTTTTCTGTGTTTGGTTGGTTGTTGTGGATTTTTTCCCTCCTTAACAAAATATTATGGAAAACCACATGCATTTTACCAAATGCCTTCAGAACCAAAGGCCAAATAAAACTTATCAATGAAAATGCAGATAATAGGAAAAAATGAAAATTACAATTTCAGAGTGCAACAGGGTGTGAAGAGAAGCTGGATTTATGGAACGATGTTTTCCAAGTAATTTCTGATCAGTTCCAAGAACAGCTTGGGGCTTAATCACTTAATTATCTCATCACACTCATTCTTTTCCTACTTTCACTGATATTTTCCCCTTTGTTTCTGTTTTAATTTCACAAGAATTAGAAAAAGGTTTATAGAATTAAAAAACTTGGCTTCAGCTCTCATAGAAGCTTCTAGAATGTGATGTTTTCCCTTTGAAAGTCATCAAGCTTGACCTCAGCTTTCTTACCAGAACTCTTAATCCACTTACCGGAAAGAATGAGACATTTCACTGACTTTTCTTTTATTGGAGTTTCCACATGTCCCCTCTCGTTGTCTCAGCTGGGCACTTAAGCTGCTTCCCAGGAAGTTGTAAATGTAATTTGTCAGCATTGCTTTTGGATACTCAGCTTTTTGATAGCCTCAGTTATGTGGAAAGTATGGACCTTCCAGAGTGTGGCGATGGAGCTGATGGAATTATGGATTGGGTTGAGTTGGGAGGGACCTTAAAGCCCGTCAATTCCACCCCTGCCACAGGCAGAGACACCTTCCACTATCCCAAGTTGCTCCAAACCCCGTCCAACCTGGCCTTGGAAACTTCCAGGGTTCATTCTTCCACCTTCTTCCTTCCTTGTTCCAGCTTGTTCTTCCCACTGTGGGAATTTTGAATTAAATATATTGTAGCAGATTTCCATGCGTTTATATCAAAAAAATATAAATGAAAGGTGGAAATGCTGCTGCTGGTGGTGGTCCTGGTGAATGAGTATTCCACAGGGTCCGACTGAGCAGCAGGAAACACCTTTCTGCACATGGGAAACTCCTGTTGAGTTGTGAAAACAGGAATTCCTACTGTAGTGAGCGGTTGGGTAGCAAAGTCATCAGATCCAGTGAAAAGTCAGGAATATCTTGAGATCCAGCTGGAGCCCAGCCAGTGCTTTTTGGGAAGACTTTGAGGTATTGCAGAAGTCTGTGCTTTTGATGATTAACTGTGTCTTGGACAAGGTAATCCCTCCAAGGGCTGTCTCCTTGATTTCCAGGACACAGTAGAACTTCCTTAAACTGGAAGATGTTTCGGAGCAGTTTGCCACTCCCATTGAATTACTGGAACAAAACAGAGCCTTGGTAAAACTGGGGGGAAAATGCACAAGAATTGCTGTAATTTGGGTTCCTCATTTACACAAAAATTAGTTTCTCTATGGAACAGGAATTGAAGATTTAATAATCTGTGTTTTAACAGACCCGAGGCATCCAGGCAATGAACTGCACAGGTTTTGCCCTCTGTTGTGCTATGAAAATAAAATGTATGGAAGCTGAATTATTTGGTGCTGGAAGCCTCATGGAGACAATGTGGGTCTTGATAATGTTTAAAGCTCATCACCATTTTTTTTTTTGTGTTAAAAAACAAAACTTTCTTTTGATGAATTTCCTGTTCTGTGTTCAGGTTTCTTTGATTTGTTCAACAAATTCTTTCAAGACGTAAACCCAATGCTTAGTGGAAAGCAATAAGAAAAATAAAACATAATGCCAACAAAATCTTTTTAATTTGGTTGCAATTAAATGTTTCAGAGGATCCAATACAACCTGGGGGAACTTTAAGTGTGAAATATCTCAACTTCTGCCTTTTGTCCCAATTCAGGGTAGATTTTCCTCCCAAAGTTTTGTAGAGCTTGTGATGTGGTTTTGCCATGCTCTATTTAATAATGTTCTAACCTCAGATGGTCCCCAGATTAAATGATTGTTTCAGAGGATTTGCAGAGGGAGCAGCAGATGTTCTAAATTCTATTTCTTTGGAAACTCTATTATTTCCTTGTCATCTTGGCAACTGGTTCTTTATTAGCTTCTCTCTCTTTCCCTAAACAAGCCCAACAGACCTGAGCCCCCAGCATTTTCATGACCAGAAAAATCCTACCCCTCTTGAGGCCTCCTCACCATGGAATAGGAAAAGGCTCTATTCAGTGGAGTTTTCATTCTGCTGAGTTTTCATTAAATTTCATGGTAGGATTCCAGTTAGTTTTCAGCTGGGGCTCAAAGATCTTCTGTAGCTGATAAAACCTCAGGGAGATAAAACCTCCCTGTTCCCCCAGCATGGCCAGCCCGGGCCTGGTTCTTGCTGAAAATCTGCTGCATCTGTTTTCATGAAGCTGAGAATTTTCAAAATGCTTGGTGCCAGCTCTTTTTGCTCAGATGAGGCTGATGAAATACAATTATCGGGGTGGTTCTGGTGAGGAAAATCCTGCATGTGTCTGTATTTGAATGAAATTAACTGGATTGTCTTTTTTTTTTTAATTTAAAAGAAACCACTATTTTTCTTATTGACTGTGTATTTTAAAACACCACAGTGAACGAGGCAGTAAAATGTTTGGGAAGTATGTGATCTAAATGACTGGCATGTGGGAAAACAGATTTTCTGTAAAAAAATTAATTTATTTAAATCAACCTGTGCAGCCAAAGTCAGGCACATCACTGGGAGCATAATACCCGTGAAATCACTGCTCACCACAAACAGAACAACACAGGGCCCTCAAGGCTCCTGATTCCCTGTGCATGTGGAGCATTTCAGGGACAGAATTAGGGATGGGAGAAGACCAAAACAGCTGAAAAAATCTTGGCTGATTTTCCAGCTTGAGTGGTTTTTCCAGCCATGATAAAATAATGCAAATTTAAATGTCTCCTATTTTGCATCAAGCTGATAACTTTATGACCAGCTTTCATATTCTTTAGTCTTTGATTACTTCTCCTAGATGCTAGGTGTTACATCCCAGAATCCCAGAATGGTTTAGGATGGAAGGGACCTTAAAGATCATCTAAATCCACCCCCTGCCATGGGCAGGGACACCTTCCACTAGCCCAGCTTGCTCCAAGCCCCATCCAACCCGGCCTTGGACACTTCCAGGGATCCAGGGGCAGCCACAGCTTCTCTGGGCACCCTGTGGCAGGGCCTCCCCACCCTCCCAGGGAGCAATTCCTTCCCAATATCCCATCCATCCCTGCCCTCTGGCAGTGGGAAGCCATTCCCTGTGTCCTGTCCCTCCAGGCCTTTGTAAATAGTCTCTCATCCATGTCCATGAGGTTTCTAACAATTGAAGTGTTCAAACATGAGGGGACTGTACCAATTTAGCCAACTGGTATTTTAAACAAAATTAGTTATATCAATGTGCCTCTCCATTTATTTCTAATTTAATCGTTGTCTCTGACAGTGGTTAGAACTTAGGGATGGGTAACTGAGGGAGACAAAATATCTCAAGAACCACTTCTCTGGGAATTACCCAGGAGAACAACAGGATTTCTGCTTATGAGGCTTAAACAGCATCAAGAAATTGCTTGTTTGTTGCAAATCTCGTTTGGATTGTTAGCAGGCCCATCACAGCTGAAATTCAGACTCTTATCTCTTAGGTGCTTTTTTGTTTTCTTTTAAACCTTTTAGGATAAATTTAAAATTTATATTTAAATAATATAAATATATGCTTAAAAATAACTCTAGCTCTGAAAAAAATCACATTTTAGGAGCAAACCTTCCTGATATGAGGGCACTTTTGCAAAGCATCTCTGATTGGAACAAGCTGAGCCCTGTAAAATGACTTCAAGAGAGTTTGGGCACCAAAATAACTCTTTTACCTCAGGAAACATGGACCTAGCAGAGACATTTAGATCTTCAGCACTACCCACAGCCAGCCAACACCTCAGATAATTGCTTGCAAGGCTCTCTCCATAAGGGAATTCGATTTTATCACTGCTTTCCTTGCTAACATCCCCCTCTGCTCCGAAGTTGCTAACCACCATTTCTTCTCAGATTGTCAAACTAATTAATGTAATTAAGTTAAACTCAGGCTGCCACCTACAGCTGTAGGTGACAAAGCCATTTTAAAGGAGTTTGCACCTTTGGTCCACCACAGCTGAGGCAACATTTTCTAAAACATCCTTGGCATCTTCCCTTGGAGGAGGAAAAGCTGGGGTGAGCTTCTTGTGCTGGAGCTTTGCTGAGGGACAATGTTTCTTGTGTGCCTCTCACTCTGATTTTGGGCAAAGGAGGCACATTAGGCATGGGATGAAGGTGATCTGCAGAGGTTTTGTCAGTTCTGAGCCTTCCCTGCTGGCTAAAATATCTGGGGAAGGACAGGGGTGCCCATGAGTGCTGAGGGCCAGAGCCCTTTTGTGGGGTTGGGTGCCTGTAGCCCCTCTCAGCTGAGGAAGGCACGGGGACCTCACCTCAGCTCAGCTTCTTCCAGAAGAGGACATGGGATCCCTGCTTTAACCCTGTTCCCACCAGGGAACAGACAACATGGATATCAGGATGGTTCACAGCAGCATTACTGGGACATCGGGATGCACGGGAAGCTGGGGTTTTGGGGATGGTGGTATCATTAAAGTGGTGTGATTGTTGTGTCAAGAGCAGTTCAGGGGGCCAACAGGTGATGGAGAACTCACAGTGTTCCCCAGTTTTCTTTCACTGGCATTTAACCTATAAAAATGCTGTCATCTCCAGCTGTATGCTTTGGTATAAAATGGGAAAAGAGAAGTTTAACAGCCTTCTGCAGTTTCTGTTGCCTTCCCATCTGTCAAGGCTTTCTTTTATATGGAGCTTGCTGGCTTATATGAGTCACTGGGGAGGCTCTGCCTTGATTTACATTGCAGTGTCATAAAGCAGGGTGTGTTCAATCCAGTGCTAATAAAAGCTAATGATACAAGTAGAACAATAGAAGGTGGGACAATGCTAATGTTATACCTTTCTGAGAACATAGAAATAAACCTTCCTCAAGTTTTCAACCTCTCAGTGTGGGTTTTCCCCCCATCATCTCAAGGTTACATTGACATATTTTAAACAATGGTTTGGTATTTGTGCTGAATTCCTCACCACAGAGGAGGATAGGGGTGCATGTGTATTTTTTCATCAGTGATTGATTTGTTCCCTATGAAACTTTTAGATTGTTCTGCCACAGAGAAAACCCTCACTTCTGTGGAAATCATTCCTGGGTTTTGGTAGCTGAAAATCTGGTTCTCTGTCGTCCTGATTTTAGGATTTAAAACCAAAATCCCGTGCTTTCTGCACAGGAAAATGAGGCAAGAAAGTTCCATCCTGCAGCTGGGAGTAATTCCCAGTTCCTGCCCGTTGGTACAGTGCTGCAGGGACATCCTTCACTTATTGGGTCTGGCAGGGGAGAAGCTTAGCAGAATTTCAAGTGTCAAGCACAATTAGGTGTTAATTAAAATGATCCATTTGCCTGTCCCCCAAGGTCCCCTGCTCTCATTCAATGACAAGATGAAATAAAAATATTGGGGCAGGTTTATTTTCCAGCTGTCCCTGTGACAGGGCAAGTGCATTTTTGGTTGATCAGTGGGTGACTGTGACACATCTCCCGTGACACAGAGGGAAATCTTGTGACTCCCCCTCTACTCATTTACTTTTTCTTGGGTATCTTGTCCTGGGTGCTGGGAGATTCTGCTGGAGGGGGCTCACTAAATACATAACCCATGAGTACTCAGCATTACACACATAGTATCTAATTACCATATAATTAGGCCGATTCTTCATTACCCCCATGGTAGGGAAATGTTGGCCTCTGTCGCTTTTCAGAATGAGCCAATGCTTGACTTCTTGTCTTATTCTTTGCTTTCATTCTTTTCCTTAAGGTTTAAAAACTTTTTGAAAAGGTTTTAAACCCTCTAAATATGAGTATTTTTCTCCTGAGTTGCTAAGCATTGCCATTTGAAATATTTCTTTCCTGTATTTGGATTTTTCTTATCTTGTGTGGCATGGATTCCAATATATTTGCACAGCTTAATATCCCACTGTACCCACAACCAACATGAATTTTGGGTCCTGGACAGCCAAACTGGTGGGGTGAAGGTTACATTTTCATTTTTTCTTGTTTTATGCCACAGTAAATCACTGTTACTGCTATTAGGAAGGAGATTAGGAAAGAAAGGACATTTTATTTGTGTACTGTCAAGAGTATACACAAAGTCTGTGTGCAAAGAGTTGGGGAACAAGTTGTGAACATTCCCATCATTGTCTCTGCAGGGTATGACTCGTATTTAGGAGTAGGAAGTGATCAATTCCTGCCAAAGCCATAAGAGAATTATTTCTATCTTTCCCACTGGGATTCAAAGCCCAGGAGCAGAACAACAACCATGTGACTTTTGTGAATAATCATAATTTTCTGCTCCAGATGGAGGGTGGATTGCTCGGTACCGATGGGTGGCAATTTTTGTCTTTGGGTGTCAGAGAAAAGGAGAAAAAGTTGTAAATGAAGGAAAAAAATAAGAGGAAAAGCAAATTAAAAATGTTACAAAACATTAAAGAAAGTAGAGTTTGAGCTGTCTTCAATCTGCTTGGTGAGATTACAAGCTGAATATTAAGCTAAATTCAGCACATAAATGTATGTTCACCCAGTTCTTTGGTGGGATGAGAGTAGTGGAAAAACAGGAGTGACACAATAAGTTTTCCATGACTCTTCTCTGTTTTTATTTTGTCTCCTAAGCTCTGTATGTCTCATTTTCTTCCACCTTGAGCACTTCCTTCCAGTCTCCCACTCCTTTTCTCACACTGGCAGCTTAGTATTCTCCAGGAGTTTGTTTTCTAGTCCTACCCTGCTTCCACCCCCTCCTGGCCTGTGTCTCGTTGGATGATTCACCCACTTCTGTTGTGTCACGTTCCTCCTGCATCCTGATCCATCTCAGTTTGCATCTCCAGCTCTAATTCTGTGTCACAGCTGATCCATCACCATTAATCCAAGGCCATAAATTAATTACAGATTCATTTTACTCTCAGCTTGCTCTCTAGCACTCTGCATCCCTGGGTCCTTCCTCTTCAGCCATGCCGGGGACTTGCCTTTTGAGGTTCCCGTGTCCTTCACCCCATCCCTCTCCCACTGGACTCTCATTTCCACTGGGATTTCTCCGTTCCCAGCTACACATTCCTGAGCTAAACCTTCTGCATGTCTTTTTATGAGTTTTGTGTCAAGTAGGGGTCTTATTTGCAGCACAAATTCAACTCTCTGTTGGCACAGCAAATAAAATGGGGAGCACTGAATCCCAGCAGGTGAGAGAAGACGTCATGGCAGTGCAAGACAGGCTGACAACTCCGCTTTTAGAGACAAAGACATTCAGAACTGTGACAAAGCTGAAGCAATTGATGCCACTGTAGATCCTGATCCTGTGGGTTTCAGAGCTGATGAGATTTGCTGTCTCAAAGTTGTGGTGTTACAGGGAAATCAAATGTCAGAGAAAGAGAGGAAATTGGGGGTTTTTGTGTAGGACGTTCAAGGGGGGGCAGAGCTGCCAAAGAGGACTCTCTCTTGTGGCTTCGGTGCTCCTTTCCACCAGGGAATGCAGTTTTGCACCAGGATTACAGGATGAGAGATGGAATGCATCACAAATAAGCAAGTTTTCCTTGCTGTCAGCCTGGTGCTGAGGTGGTAAATGCTGGCAGAAGAAAAGACAGAATCTAAAGTGTTAATTAGGCCTTGCTTTGTTTACCCAAAAAAGTCTGCAATGTCAAAAGAAACTGATGAGAGCCAGGAAGTCAAATCCGTGATGGAAGCTGAGGGTCTGAGGGCTTCTGTATGAAATTTGGTTCTCTTTTGTGTTCAACAAAACAGAAACTTTTATGAAAGTGTTTGAAAAGGGGAAAGGATGGACCAAATGATCTTCCCCTGGATCCCTGGAAATGTCCAAGGCCAGGTTGGACAGGGCTTGGAGCAACCTGGGATAGTGGAAGGTGTCCCTGCCCATGGCAGGGGATGGCACTGGATGGGCTTTAAGGTCCTTTCCAACCCAAACCACTCTGGGATTCTGGGATTCTATGACTGGTGAAGAAAGATAATCCCTGAAATTATTCAGGATTAAGGTATCAGGGCAAATTAATAAGAAAGACGAATCTGATATCCCACAGACAAAAAATATCTTTGAGTGAACAACTGTTCACCAAATATTTACTGCTGGGAACAAATCACAAGGTAAAAGATGGTCAAAAGCCACCAAAATAAAGTCAAATTACATCAGTAAGAGAGACTTCAATTTACTTTAGTGTCTGATGCTTAGGAACAAACATTGGTGAAGGAGGAAATGCTTGAAAATCTTTATGAAAATCAGTTCTGTATGAAATTGCCTTCTTTGGAGCGTCTCTCATCTGTGTGTTTGTGTTAGGATTAAAATTTTGCCTATTCTCTTTTTTTTTCTTTTCTTTTTTTTTTTTTTTGATCAATCATAAGATGTTAGAACAACCACATCAGCAGTTTTGTCAGCAGAGAACTGAAGAAAATATTCAAACATGTACTTAGCCTCAGCCTCGATGATATTTGAGGGTAGTTAAAAAGGCTTTTCAGGGAGAAATCCGACGCAATTAACCATCTTCCGATCTGCCTTATCAGCAAATCACATATTTGTGTGTGGAGACAAATGCTGACACACAGCTCTGGAAGTTTACTGAGTTTACTGCTAGACTGAACTGAAGAGATTAAAAAGGCGTTTGAGGCGGAATCTGCAAAATGAGCCTGTTGATAAAAAAAGAATGAATTCACTCTCGCATTTCATCAAATATATGAAGGTGTAGAGATCTGCAAGAGAGAGAGGGACTGTTTACAAGGGCCTGGAGGGACAGGACAAGGGAGTGGATTCCCACTGAGATGAGATACCGGGAAGGAATTGTTCCCTGTGAGGGTGGTGAGGCCCTGGCACGGGGTGCCCAGAGAAGCTCTGACTGTCCCTGGATCCCTGGAATTGCCCAAGGCCAGGTTGGACGGGGCTTGGAGCATCCTGGGCTAGTGGAAGGTGTCCCTGCCCATGGCAGGGAATTGGAAAGATGATTTTTAAGTTCCCTTCCAACCCAAACCATTCTGGAATCCCCTGATTCTATGATCTATCAGAGGTGGTTCACTGATACCACAGGATCCATTCCCACTTTCAGGGAATATTTAAGAGTCACTTTTTGGATAAACGGTGGTTCTAATTTAATTTTTGATCATTTCTGTACTTATTTTAACTCTGCAGACTGCTGCGCAGTCTCTCCTGCTCCCAGACACCATCCTGGGCCAGGTGCTCCAGGTTCCCCCAGATTCATCACTCCAGAAGGCACAAAATCCTTTATATTTCCTGTGAGCCTTGGACAGCAAAGTTGTCTTTCTTTGCCTTGGTGACACTCGAGACTGTTGTCACAAATTAATTAAAGGTGTGAAGTGAACACATTAATTAAACCCCATGAACACCTGCATGGGTCCTCTCAGTCATAACTCATATCCTGTTAAATTACTTTTGCATAAAAACAGACCTACTTTGGGACTGAGCAGACCTGAAAAGGGCCCTCCTGGAAGCAGCCAGAAAAAAACCCCTCCCTTGCAGGGGCTTTGGCTTGGCCATGGCCTTGGAACGAGGGCCAACCTCATCAAAAACTGTGAGAATGTTTTAAGCACACTTGGGACAAGATAATTTCAAATGAAGGTGACACTTGTGGTCCGAGGCAGCCAGTGAAACACCATGATTTGGAGAGGGTTCTGCTTGGGGACTGAAGATTTAGTGGTGTGTCAAGCTCAAAGTCAACACAGCAGAATTTAATGCGGTGTAAATGGGAGCCAAAGACAAAGCCCTCGTGAATCCACGGGATAGATGTGCACGTCTCCCACAGCTGCCTTCTCCAGCACCAGGGCTTTACTCAGAAATAACCATTATTCCTAGCAAAAAGAAAACACTATTGATTTTCAGTCCTCACTGAAGCTTTCTGAAGTATTTTTTACATGAGAGAAAGTCTTTGCAGTTTTTAAATTAAAATTCTCTCCTTTTTTTTTTAACCCCCTTAAAAACCTGGTCAGGTGAAATTGTGAGCACAGCCAGAATTGGATACATTTCAGACTGAGCCTTGAAGGAAGGAACAAGTAGGAAATGGCCAATCCATGTTGCGGAAAGACGTGCAGGGCCCCAGAGAGCTGGAATGCCTCTGACAGTCAGTGACACTTCTCCTCACAGGCTGCTTTGCCATAGTCACACTGAGCTCCCTCTCACGGAGTGCCTTGGCTCCCTTTAACTTCATGTTGTGATTTCACCTGGCAGCTTTCAGCTCTCCCCAGCAGCTGAAGGAAGTGGATAAAACATGGGAAACACTGCAAGAAAACAAAGCTGTCTCTTGTAATATTTGAAAGCATTTTTTAAGTGAGGTTTCAGTGATGCTTCAGCACAGCAGCTTGGTGAAAGTGGAGAGGTGTTTTAGTTATGAGTTTCAATGAAGCTGAGGTTACTTCTTCCTCTTTCTTATAAACTAGACAGTCTTAGGAGTAAATAACACCCCGTGCTGGGGAAGTGCAAGATAAATGCATCTTCAAACCAGGGCATCCATCCTGGTATGGATTTTTTATCCATTTTTTAACACGTGTGATGCATATTCTCTATATCCTTTCAGCCAGACTTCTCTCTTGCACCTGTCTTTCATTTCAGAGACATCCTATTTTCCCCAGTTTCATATCTATGTGGTGTCTGTCTGAAAAGGCTGTGTTCACACTAGCTCAAAGCATGTTGACTTTGTTCCTGGTCTTTTACTACATGAAAACTGTTAAACTTTCCTGGGAACACACTTATTATCACTGGATGTAATTATTTTTAGATCAGATGTCATTTATTCTGATTTTGTTTTGATCAGGAAACAGTTCCAACAAATTGCTTGGAGGATTGATTTCAATTAAACTTATTTTTGAAAAACTTTAATCAAAAATTAATCCTTGATGAACAAAACAAAGAACTAAGCAAGCTAAATGCTTGTAGAGTTTAAACAGTCTCAGCAGTTCTCAGGGCTGAGAAGACATGCCTCGTTTCCAGGTTTTCTTGCTTTCTTTTTCTCACTGAAAAAAAAGGAAAAGAGAGAAGAGCTGAAATTACAAGCCTAAGTGCCTATTTGTTGATGCTTCCATTGTCTTGCTATGATACAAAAAAACCCCAATAAAAACCAAAAAACTCAGAGAGAGAGGAAAAAAAGACTCTTATGGAGTCTTGTGGCAAGAAGCCCTTTAAAATGAAGCTAAATTAAGTTGTTTGAAATGTAACCTTTGGCAAAATGTTTCAGTTTTTCTCATTCCCTTTCCATTCCTCCACCTCAATGCTGCTCCCGTCTGTAGAGCACAGCTAATTTAGAGCATCTGCCTCTGAACATGATGAGGTTGTTATGGAGAGCTCTGCTGTGCTGGGGAATATTTCTGTGGAAAAGCAGGATCCCTCATTTGTTTGATGGAGGCTGCAAGGTGTCTGTGCCAAAGAGCTGAATCCCAGCACAGACAGTTTGCTGGATCTGTTGGGAGTCTAGGGCATGACAAATCAGGGAGCTTCTGGCCCAGAGAGTACCATGGACACTACAGGGAGAGTGGGAGGATG
The DNA here is from genome assembly GCF_017639235.1 of Corvus kubaryi. Taxonomy (NCBI): domain Eukaryota; kingdom Metazoa; phylum Chordata; class Aves; order Passeriformes; family Corvidae; genus Corvus; species Corvus kubaryi. Next base: position 1,695,126 of record NW_024581118.1, read on the forward strand.
AAAGCTGGACCAGAGGCAAGGAGATAAGGAAAGACAGCAGGAAGCATCTAAAGAGCTTCTAAAACATATGAGGTAAAAGGTTCTGGGGGTAGGAGCCTTCCCTGAGGAGGCTGCTGGTTAACTGGGGAACTGTTGGGATATTCACAGCAAAAATGCTGGGGTACTTGGCTGATTTGGAGGGGAGTGTCTCCATGGCAGTGTTCTTCTGTCTGACTGGTTATAGCAGTAGGAGAGGACCGAGGAACTCTGATTTTGGCACCAAGCTCACCGTGATGCTTTGGAAATTCCATTTACACCCAGAGGCAAAGCTGAAGCACACCCAGAGGATCACCCCGTTTTTGGGGCTGCATTAGTGGTGATGTATGTCTGTGCTGGTGAGTCACCTTCCTGCTGAGGGTGACTCAGGAGTCAGGATTAATCCAGGTTCTCCTTTCTCTGGACACCCAGAGAAAGCAAAGCCAGGGGCAAGTTTGACTCCTTTGTATTCCAGAGCTATTTCCCAGACTGCATCCCTCATGTCTGAGCAACCTCAACTCGCTGAGGAGAAAAGCTCAAAGTTTTGGAATGAAAGGGTGTAATTAATGTTTTCCCAAAGCAGGGACAGCAGGGAGCAGGAATCCACATGAGTGGGTTCATTCCCAGTGTTTTGTGTGAAGAATGAATGAGCCCTTCCCCTTTCACTGATCACTTCAATGTTTCTCTGCTTTCACTTTCTACACAAAGAGAAAAAAATCGCCAAAACCAACTTTATAGAGGTTGGTAACACTCACAAACTTTTATCTTTCCTAGAATCAGGAGGAAACCGAAATCTGAACTTTCTTTACAAATGTATTTTCAGAACTTGTTTTTAATCTTTGTGTCTTCCCAAGTGTTATAAATAGACCCATATTATCAATGTTGTGTTTTTTTTCAGAAAGCAAACTTCCGATTGTTGCTATGCATTCCTTGCTAAGGTCTATTCATACCCTATATATTGTCTTCCACAGAAGTTTGAAAAGTTTTGGAGCTCTGACTTCATTTTCGATACATCCTTTCCTGGTGCTGTGATGGCACAAGAGGAAATCTCTGTGCTCAAAACAGACTCAAAGCAACCCAAAACTGTCCAGACTACAGAGAGACTCAAAACCTGGTAAAGAATCATCTGGTGCCTGTGGGGATATTGTGATTCAGTGCGGACCTACAAGGTTATGATTTGGAACACACAGGTCCCAGTTCTGCAGTTTTAAATGCAGAGTGCAGTCAGAGCCCCCCATTACAGTCAATACATATAAGCTTAGGTAAGCCTAAGCCTGTTACACTGATGCTATCTATTTTTATTTGTGTTTGTTTCCCTTGTATCTCCATTTCATTTATTTTTCACAAAGTACTTCCTCTATCTGTTTGTCTGAGATATCACATTTCTGCTAAGTTCAATTATTCGTGTGCATTTCTTTTTCTGCCATAGTTCTGTCCTCCCTGGTTTTGATCTCTTGCAGTAATACACACTTTTATTCCTCTCCTCTCTGAGAATAAAACTGTGCCTTAGAGCCACCAGACAGTAATTATGTGCATAGTGTACCACTTTCTGTTGCATTTAAAGTAGTTGCAGTGGTAAATAATATTTTATTTCTCTTTAGTATTCAGGGAGCAGAGAGGATGAGCCTGGTGTGACCATCCCTGGGCGATGGCAGATCAGAGGACAGACACGAGGCTTCTTAGCGTTTCATTCCAGTGCCCTGTTAACCCCAGGAGCCAGCAGCAACCCACAGAAACAACTTGTTTCAGGAGTGCCACGTTCCAATCTCTTTACTCCTGCTGGACAGCACCTCACTAATGAAGGCATTTCTGAGTCCAAAGTGGGTCTATAACACAAATAAAGCCAACACATCTGCCCTCTGAGCTCAGGGTCCACGTGAATGCATGAGTCTGCAATATCATGTTTGAAGTGGTTAAAACTGGTGAAAACAGCCAAACTCCAATTACATTTCAGACAAAAAAGCCTGATTAAGCTCTGTGTTTTCTGCTGCAGTAAAACATGTGAAATACAAAAATTCCCAAGAGGCAGGAAGCACAAAAATGCTGCTTCTTGTTTATTTGCTTGGTGTGACGGTGCAATTTAGGGTGGGCTGTGTCGAGCCAGGGTGGAACAAAAGCTTTGCCCCCCCAACCCTGCTCCTCAGTGCATCTTCCCAGCCCTATTACGGATTTCATAATGGACCTGGAGATAATTTCAAGCTCCTATTGGTCCGAGATGAGTCAGACAAGCCAGCGTGATGATGAAGCAGGCAGCGAAATTCTGGCGGGCAACAGAGAAGACGAGAACCTGCTCATGCAGAGATGTTCCCCGCTCCCAGCAAACATGGAAATCTGAAGTTAGTTTTTCACTGGCCTTTGTGCAGCAAAAATAAATGATCACTTCCATTTACACCCCACGCCTGGGTGAGCTTTGTCTCACACTGCTAAAATACCAGCAGGTTGACATTAAAACCTTGAAATGATGTGGCAAATCTTCGCTGCCCCAATTAGTATTTTTCCATAACTGAGAAACAAGAGGTTAATTGTTAAAATTACATGAACAATACTGGCAGCAAATGCCCAGAGAAGCTGTGGCTGCCCCTGGATCCCTGGAAGTGTCCAAGGCCAGGTTGGACAGGGCTTGGAGCAACCTGGGATAGTGGAAGGTGTCCCTGCCCATGGCAGCGGATTTGAATTGGATGAACTTTAAGATCCCTTCCAACCCAGGCCATTCCAAGATTCTGTGATACTGTGACTTGTTGGCTTTGTGGTCATGGTTTTTTCCACACTTCAGTACAAGAAGACTTTGTCCCCAATTATTTCCTCTTACTGCACCTCACCTGTCACGTGTTTCTTATCTTGCCCCAAAATCCTATGCTGTCTGGCATTTTGTGCAACTCTAACAACAGTTTAAAAGCAGGTTTTTCACTTCTCACACCACGTCCCTCTTCCCCCTACTCTATTTCAGTGCAAACTCCATGATGCAAGAAGGAGGAAAAGAAATTGAGTAGAAAATTTTTTTTTTTTGTTTTCAAAGACAGACATCAAAAGCTTTATAAAACAATCAGAAAGGAATGAAAGGACAGCCTGCCTTTGGAGAAGGTTTATTAGACTGGGGAAAAAACTCTGCCTTATGCAATTTTCTGTAGAGTGATTCCATGCTGTCCAGTTTGCCTGCTAAAATTTTAATTGGGTAATCCTACAAATGCTCAAGAACTGATCTGACTGCTCAAATCAGTTGAGTCAAACACTGGAGTGGTGTGGAGGTCTCTTGGCCTGACAGTTGGGCAAGTGAAGGAAAACTTGTCTCTGCATGTCTTTAGCTGGTTTTTCTGATTGGCTGTGGCTTTTTCATGCCTGTTGACCACTGAAGGGCTGAGAGAAGGAGGAGGTGGCTTTTCCTGACCTCTTTAGAGATTCCTCCTAGGATAAGGTCAGGATTACTGCCTTAGGTAGGAAAAAAGTGAAGCTCTCCCAAGTTCAATGCCTGCTTAGGAACTGCACGAAACTGAGCAACTGACCTACTCTGCTTGGGTTTGACCATAAAATAAAGTTTCATTTCAAAACCTAAGAAGGAAATACATGAATTAGAAATATTTTTACCTTTTTAGATCTTTTACCTGATACCTGATTTATTATAGAATCATTGAATGGCCTGGGCTGGAAGGCCCATCCAGTTCCACCCCGTGCCATGGATGGGGACACCTTCCACTAGCCCAGGTTGCTCCAAGCCCAGTCCAACCTGGCCTTGGGCACTGCCAGGGATCCAGGGGCAGCCACAGCTTCTCTGGGCACCCTGTGCCAGGGCCTCACCACCCTCACAGGGAGAATTTCTTCCCAATATCCCACCTAACTTACTCTCTGTCAGACAAGTGAAGCCATTCCCCCTGGTCCTGTCACTCCAGGCCCTTGTTCTGCTACTCCATCTTTCCTGTTGGTTTCTTTTGGAAATGCACAATTAGATCACGGTGAAGCTTCTCCTCTCCAGGCTGAACAATCCCAATTCTCTAAGACTGACTAAACCCTGTGGTACAACACCAAACCCCAAAATTGTTGCTGAAATCTACTGGTGGATACGTGTTTTCTTTTATTCTGCTCCGTCATAGTTGCACTCCAAAAGCTGCAAAAAAACTGAACCGAATAATTCAGGGTTGGTAATTGAGAGGAAAAACCATCATAATTTTGGGTGTATACACATGTGCCAACTGGGAACACACTCTCAGCTCTGGATGAACCTATGGACAAAAAGCCACATGTGGACTTCTGGATTCAGCATCCTCTGCTGCATCTGGCCGCTCCCCTCTTGGGGAGGAACATGCTAAATCAATAAAAAGTAGCCTTTTGTATGTCAACCCCCACCCATCAGTCTTGCTCAAGGTTAAGACTGAATTACTTTATTAGGAATGTTCAGTGGAGATTGCTGGATTTGCACCTCAGTGTAGTTCATCCCATATAATAAAATAAGTGTAATTACAGCTGTAAATCACTTTATTAGTTCCTCTGTACACCAGCCAGTATGTGACATAGTAAAAACATCTGCTTTACAGAGATAACACATGTCCAGGTCTGCTGTTATTTTTTGTACTGTTATGTATTTAATTCTCTGTATTTTTCTTTCCTGGTTGGGCAGCAGAATAGGGAGGTAACCCAGTTTGTGCTCCTGTGTTACTGACCCAGCTAAATCCACTGCTTCAGCCACGACTGGTGTCTAGCCAGGATCCTACCAACTGCTTTGTTTTATAAGTGCTAGAGAAATCTGCCTTTTTTTTTTTAATGTCTGACCAAAATATGGGCTTAATGAGTCTGGGATAAAGAGTAAAGAGCTGGGAATCCCTGCAGCTCCAAAGTCAGTGCCTCAAGCCCAGGGGCTTATTGTGCACCTCTGCAAAGCATGTGTGACCTTACAGACCCCTCCCTTTCCTGCAGGTGACAGACACCAGGCTTCTCTTCATTGCAACACTGCAGCTTTGTAAAATTAAAACCCCAAGGGGCTTTATTTACCTCTCAGAAAAAACTCTGGGTTCTTAGCCGTCAGAAGTCTCATTTTCCAGGACAGTAGATGCTGTGGAGGGATGAGCTCACTGCCCTGGGCCAAACTACACCTGGTGGGAGATGAAACTTGTTTTCTATCCCTCTGGAAATGGTTTTTGTGGGTGCTCAGCCCAGGCACCAATAACAACACTGCCAGCTCCCCTGCAGTGCTCTTCCCAGGGCTCTGCCTCTCTCCCAGCAGTTACAGACAGGGAATTACTTTGAGAAGCTGGTATTTAGGCTGAAACTCCTGAAAGATGGATTTGGACAGGAGCTCTTTGTGGCCATGTGTGTTCCCAGACTTCTGTGGGTATTAGAGAAAGCTGGTGCCACATGAGGAAGAGCGCAGAAGGTTTAATTACTCATTTCTTTAGTCTTGTGCATGGTTTGCCTCCAGAGACCCTTGAACTCACTGCTATAGCCAGACACAGGACTCAATACCACATAGGTTATGAAAAATTTCTGGTCATTATCTCCCTGTTAAAAGGCTTTAACTTTCCTTTCTTTCCCCTTCCCCTTTTCTCCTTCCCTTCCCCTTCCCTTTTCTTTCCCTCTTCCTTCTTCCTCTTCATTTTCCTTTCCCTCTTCCTCTTCATTCTTCCTTCTTCCCTTTTCCTTTTGCTCTTCCCCTTCCTTTCCCTTTTCCTTTCTCTTTTCCTCTTCCTCTTTCTTTTCCTTCTTCCCTTTTCCCCTTCCTCTTCCCTTTTACCTCTTCCTCCTTCCTCCTTCCTTCTTCCTCTTCCTTCTTCCTTTTCCTTTTTCTTCCCAACACTTCCAGGGATCCAGGGGCAGCCACAGCTTCTCTGGCCAGCCTGTGCCATGGCCTCACCTCCCTGTGAGTAAAGAATGTAATTGCTTTCCATGGAACAGGTTCATAATCAGGAAGAAAGCCTTGGGAATGTCCCGGATTCCACATATTTCCATGTATATCTTTTCACAATGTCTAAACTGAACTTTTCTAGCGGTTTTTGGAAAGAAAACCAGAGCCAGAAGGTGTTCTAGGCTGTCATGAATGTGACTGGGCAAGCACGGGGCTCTGTGCTCCACACTGGGAGCTGAATTTCTTGCATCAATTAAATCAAAAAGGACTAAAAAGCCTTCTTAGCACAAGTATTGACATAACTTAATTTCTGTATTTGAAGAAGGGAGGTGTCCTTCAGACAGAAGGGCAAAACTAAGCAAGAGTGGAAAATTATTTCAAAAGGACAGAGGAAGCTACTCCATCTTCAGGAGCTGAAATGGTGCATAAGATTTTGCGTTTTCCCTGGTAATTATTCAACTGTAACCTTCTCAATGCCTTGTCACTTCTTAATTTATTCTGTATTGTAAACACCTGCAGGTGCAGATGGCTGAGCTATTCTCTAAAGCTTTGGCTATTTTGCACTGCTAAAATGAGGTAGGGCACTGGTGCAATACAGATTAAGTTTATTGTGGAGATCTGATGGAATATTCACACTTCCACATGTTTGCAGACAGGAGGATGATCCTTTATGAGTCTGTCCCAGCAAACTGGCTTAGGATCCTTCAGCACCCCTCTTCCCTTAGGTAACACCTTCTGTTGACTGAGTTATTTTTCATTAATCTTTTATTTTAGTTATTTTTTTTTTTACCCTTGATTGGGGGTAGCAATATTGCTCTGCAGCAAATTTTGCTTTCTGTGCTTTCACAGTTTCAGGCAAGGCAGCAGGACTCTGATTCTCATTGTATCCCTGGCCTCTGTTATGGAGTCATGGAATCAGGGGATGGTTTGGGACAGAAGGGACTCAAAGCTCATTCAGTTCCACCTCCTGCCATGGGCAGGGACACCTTCCACTAGCCCAGGTTGCTCCAAGCCCAGTCCAACCTGGCCTTGGACACTTCCAGGGATCCAGGGGCAGCCACAGCTTCTCTGGGCACCCTGTGCCAGGGCCTCCCCACCCTCCCAGGGAACAACTTCCCAATATCCCATCTATCCCTGCCCTCTGGCAGTGGGAAGCCATTGCCCCCTTGTCCCGTCACTCCTGATGAATTGTCCCTCTCTGGCTTCCCTGTAGCCCCTTCAGACCCTGTAGCCCCTTCAGACAGAGGTGCTGTGAGATCCACACAACCTTCTCTTCTCCAGGCTGAACATTCCCAGCTCTCCCATCCCAGTTCCATCTGGGAGGTGCTCCAGCCCCCTCAGTAACTCCATGGCCTACTCTGGACTTGCTCCAACAGTTCCATGTCCTTGTGTCTGGGTCACCAGAACTGGACACAGAGCTCCAGGTGGGGTCTCACGAGGGCAGAGCAGAGGGGGAGAATCTGCAGTTCCATCTTAGCAAACAATGTTTAATGGATCTGTTGCATTTTCTGATAAGTAAAATGAGGGGGAAAAAATCAATTCCCATCATTTGCCGCAGGCAGCCCTTGGAGGCTGTGACCTGAATTCCAGCAGAGCTGGGCAGGATGGACTTGGATCCTGACTAGTGATGGACATGGCTGCAGCATGGAGAACAACATCGATTTCTGTTACCTTTATCACTGTGCTCATCACAATCAAATCCCTCCCCATGCACCAAGGGCGGAGGAAAGAGGGGATTAAATGTCACTTCTGACCTCCACCAGTCAACTCCCTGGATTCCTTAAGAATACTCATTCTCTCCCAGTGGTACCCATCCACTGGGAAATATGCCCTGTATGTGTATTAAATAGAATGGAAAATTTATTACAACAACAAAAAAATTGGAACAAAATTCTATTTTCAGCAAAAGTAACAAGATGGTGTGGGTTTTGCATAACATATTTACATTATTTTTATTAAATTACTCAAAACTAGCTGATGGTTCACAAAGCTACTGCAAATAATGTCTTTAATACACAGTAACCATCTAAGAATAAGGAAAAAATGCTATTTTTTTCACAGATTAGAAGTACGTTGTGATTATTATGCTAATTTGGGGATCGGAGACAGCAAATTGAAGTATCATTTTTCCAGTTCATTAAGATTTGACTTTTGACTACTGCTCTGCAATTGATTAGTTTAATTATACAGATACCAAATGTTCTGAAGGCCATGAACATGGCCACATTCTACCTATGATAAAATGTGCTGTTGGTAAACGATAATGAGAGTTTTTCCAGAGAGGGAACTGCTCCATTTGGCTGGAAGTCCGAAATCCACCATTTCTTGTCAACACAAGCCATCGTGGTATCCTGTAATTAATACATGGAGCATACATGTTCTTTGAGTGATGGAAATTACACCTAAAGTGACAATTAGCCTCCACCACAGAGCTAGACTTTCACACTCCATTAAGAATAAAATTAGGAATAGCATTTTCTCAGCATAATCCATGGTCATTATAAAGCCATCCATGGGGATCAAGAATTGTGGTTGTTATTGAAATATATCATTATAACAAGGGTAATGATTGCAATATTCATCCAGCTGTAGTCATCAGTTGCTCTTTTTTGCTCTGATTTGAGAAAGAAAAATGTGCAATTAAAAAGCACATAGTCACAGAAAGTCACTGCAATTATTTTTGTGCCACTTCTGCGCTTTAGAACTTCATTTTCCAGAAAGTTCAAGAAAGAGGCAGAATAAACACAGTTTGGTTTTCTAAGAGAAATAAATGATAATTCAAGTGCTATGTAAGTTAATTGATGGGATCCAGCATGTGAACCTAGATGTTAAACAGAACAATGTAAGCATGTGACTAATCACCATCTCTCTTTCCCTTTCCTTGCACTCTTGGTTCTCAGAGGATGACTCATGTAACGACATCACTCCATATTTTTAAAAACAAGTACAATCTTGATCAAGGCTTGGCACCAGAAGGGATGCACATTGACGGTGGTGCAGAACCATCACTGAGCAAAGGAACTCTCCTGTGAATCCAACACATGGTCCATGCCTGAAGCTTTGGTCACACAGTGAAATTGGTGTCTTGGTTCTTTCTGCTGACTGGTAGTTGGGTTCATTCCCTGGGCACCCAGCACCTTCAGGAGGACTTTCTCCTGAGATTGATCTGGCAGAGCTTGTGCAGATATTGGAAATCTCCAGTCTGATCCTATGGGTTATGTACCCAGATGTTTCCTTATTCACCTTGTCTTTATTTTATGCAAATATTTTCAGTCCAGAAGATCATGACCTTCATAGAATCATCATAGTATTCTGAAGTGGCCTGGGTTGGAAGGGACCTTAAAGCCCATCCAGTCCCACCCCCCTGCCATGGGCAGAGACATCTTCCACTAGCCCAGGGTGCTCCAAGCCCAGTCCAACCTGGCCTTGGACACTTCCAGGGATCCAGGGGCAGCCACAGCTTCTCTGGGCACCCTGTACCAGGGCCTCCCCACCCTCCCAGGGAACAATTCCTTTCTTATATCTAATTTCAATCTCTCTTTCAGTGTGACACCATTCCCTCTTGTCCTCTCACTCCATCCCTTGCAAACAGTCTGTCTCCATGTATTCTGTAGGTTCCCTTCAGTCACTGGAAGGCCACAATTCGGTCACTCCAAAGCTTCTCTTCTCCAGACTGAACAATTTCAACTCTCTCAGCCTTTCCTCACAGCAGAGCTGCTCCATCCCTCTGATCATCCTGGTGCCTCCTCTGGACTTGCTCCAACAGATCCATGCCTTTCCTGTGCTGGTGACCCCAGCTCTGAGGTCCCCAGCTGTTCTTTCTGGCGTTTTTTTTGACCAGTCCCTTCAAGTTTGATAGTTTCCATTTTATTGTCCAAATCCCCTTAAACCCAACAGTTCCTTTCATTTTACACCACTAACCTTAAACTGATGGCTCACAAATCTGTCCCCAGATGGGGTTTCCTTGACATGGAGGAAAGCCCGGTTCAGGTGACCAAAAAACTTTCCATCCTCCATACCTTCATCACTTTAAACTTCAAGAACATTGAATATTAACCCCATAGAGTCTGATTGTAGGTCCTGATTCAGGAAAAATAATTGCAGGTCAGTTTAATTTCAGACTTAAATTTCTTGGATGTCAGTAAAGTGTGAGTGCACTGGCTGCACCCTCCTGTCACAGGCGTTTTCACAAGCTTTGTAGGGTCCTGTGTCTTTCTCTACCATCCTCTTTCCTCTACAGAATCCCTTTCATTATTGCGCTGGTCTCCAAAACAACCTGCCTGTAAGCTGCTGAACTCTCCTGCCTCAGTGAAAGCATCCTGGAAAGGCATCTTGCAGATTTTGGGTAGTTACACCAACCAGCACTGGGTGAAACTGGTTTTGTTGACACAACATCTGGGGTTTGTGCGTAATGGGGACACGTTACTGAGATTTCATCTCCAGCCATACAATTAATAGCCCTGAACATATGTTTTATGGGGACATTTCCAACAACCTTTGCTGGATAAAAGGGGTGTTTAAAGGATGTTCCCTTTCTGCCTGCGTTCAGCTGAGGTGCAAGTGCAGTTCTGAGAGGTCAGATCTGACGGTAAATGTTTCACTTGGGTTTTACGGACGTGTTTGTTGATGTTTCCTGGCAAATAGGAAATTAGGAAAGGCAGCAAAATCGTGAATACATTTTATTCCTCCCATGTAAACCAAATCAATTCAGACTGTAAACCAGGCATACATGCATGTATTTCTAGTAGCAGAGTGATGCCTTTTCCTGGTCTTAAAATTAAGAGCCAGACATGGTTAAGGGAAAAAGGGGTTTTTACCTCGGTATTTAATAAGGATCCTTATGGTGCACTGTGGATACAAATATTGCTGCTAGCAAGAATTTTTCTTGCTTCTTTCTAAGCCCATGAGATACTTTTCTCTCTCACGAAGATATTTGCAGAAGTTCTGTAAACTATGAACACCTGCAACCTTGTAGAACTATGTTTATGATACAGTAGAAAAGTATTTTGACAATGGATGTTTTAGGATTTTAGCCATTCACCCAAAGGGGTGGCTGATCCTTTGTCCAATTAGACTAGGAAGAAAAAAGTCTATAAAAGAGTTTGTAAAATAATTAAATCAATCAATCTTGCTGCACAATTCCTGCCTGATGGGTCTTCTCTCCTCTCCTCCCTGCGGCTGCGGGACACAGTGATAGTGCACCACTTCGCCCAGGTGGAATGCGCCAAAATGCACACACACAATAGATTCCATATACAATTTATAGGCCTTGCAAATTAGCATATCTAACAAAGATTCCCCAATGAGAGGAGGCTTGAATGAATAGCGTGATATCCCCTCTGCATGGGCCTACCTTAGTTTACAGGATGTGTTCTAGAGAGGACCTTGGTTTCTCAGGATAGCGTAGGACTTTCTGGCCTCCAACTGCGAGGCCTCCAGGATGTTTGGTCTCCTGGCTTAACGGAATATTAGGACTATGCTAAATTATTGGGCTTAAGGAATTACAAGTATGCATGCTAAAAGCACTGAGGATACATAAAAGTTATATAAAAGGTATATAAGAGAAAAGGCAAAAAATCTTCATGGCATCAAGTGCAGTCACATATCAAAGGTAATGCCATTTTCCCTGTTGCTGTCAGGGCTTTTTGATTTTGTGTTGGAGAAAATTCCTGAAAGGTATCCTCTAGAGGAAAACCAGGAAAATTTTCTTATACAGAAAGTCATGCTAGTTGATTGCAACTGCTCTTGCTGGCCTGACTGGTTTTTAAATGGATTTATTTTATGCTAATAGGGAGCTTGGAACCTTTAATTCTCTTAAGCATATAAGACATGTAGGATTAGCCCTGGAGCCAAAGTTTGTGATTCCCCTACATCATTAAAATTCAGTGCAAAAAGACAGTGATTTTTTTTTGTTGTTCCCAGTGAAATGAAGTAGATGATGTTACATTTTGGGGCAGTTCAAAATGTTTTGAAATGCTGTTTTTCCTGCAGTTATTTATGCCTTTAACCAGATTTTTCAATTTAGATATATTTTTAGATGAACCACAGTTCACTCTTTTGTATTTTAGAATGAAATAGACTTTTATTTTAAAAATTAGATACCAAACTCTTCCCTTGCCCTGCTTATTTCTTGAAATTTGTTAGGGCTCCTATTTGTTGCAAATAACTAAAAATAAAATGGTTTTGCTCACAGTTTAAAATTTACAGCTTTTTAAGAGATAATTTTTTTCTTATTGTCCTCTCTGGCTGAGAGGAGTGGTAAGGAGAGTTTATCTACACCACATATTCCTTATTTTTTTTTTTTGATAGAAACTCAATTAACCCTCCAATGGCTTCAGTATGGGACAGCCAGGGGGTTGTTGTTGTGAGGTTTTTTTCCTTTGAATAATGCTATATAAAATACAAACTGTGGAGTATTTATCCTGTGCTCCCTGCCCATGTTTCTCCTGCTCACAACCAAGCTGAGCTTTTCCATCTGACAATATTTACAAAGTAAAAATCTATTTCAGTCAGTAAACGATAGTGCTGCTAATAGCTTGGACTGCAATCCCATAAAGAGCTTAAGCATATGGATAATATCTGCTGGAGTTAATTGAGCTGCTGGCATCATTGGAATGACAGACACAAAAAGACGTGAGAACAGGAGCTCGATGAAGTCCTCTAAGTTGTGTTGGGGTGTGAGATCCCCCTGGAATGGGATCTAGGGACTGTATCACTCACTCACCACCTGATGCTAGGCTTCAAGATCCCTCTTTTGGGATCATCCAGCCTGACATGGCTAACTTCTCAGGGAGAGTCATTAAATTATTAAAATTGTTCACTCCTGTAGTCTGGTAGGGCCCCCATGGGCACCCCTGTGGACATCCTCAGGCTTAAAGTCATGGTGAGCCTTAGGGAAGAGGGAAGCCCAGGTCTCCTCCTGGCATCACTGATACAGTCATCTCTCAAAGCTGATACCTTTTTCTTTGTCTGAATCAGGTGGAAAAAGCAGAATGGTCAGAAAACAGGGACAATATGTTGGGAACCACTTTTGTAACTGTCTTTTAAGCTCTATCTTAGCAAATCAAGCTGTGTTTGAGTAGGCCGGTTCTGGCCATGCAAATGGGGCTCCAGGGTGTTGCTGAGGTGGGTGGTGAGCCAAGCCCAGCACGTGTGGAATGGGAAAGGCCTGGAATGTGTTGGTGTGATTTGAGAGACTCCTGAGCTTCTTGATGGTGACAAAGATCCTGAAGGGCCTGGAGCAGCTCCGTGCCCAGCGCAGGCTGAGGGAGCCGGGGCTGCTCAGCCTCGAGAGGAGCCCCAGCTGAGAGGGGCCCTCAGCCCTGGCTGTCCCTGGCTGCAGGGAGGGCTCAGGGCAGGGCCCGGGCTCTGCTCCGGGGCCCAGCAATGGCACCAGAGCACCGGGCAGGGCCTGAGCCCGGCAATTGCCCTGCCCAGGAGGCAGAACTGCTGCCCTGGGCAGGGCCAGCCCTGAGCAGATTGGCCACAGAGGCTCTGGGCTCTCCTCCCTGGGGATATTCCAGAGCTGTGTGGACACAATCCTGTGCCCTGTGCTCTGGGATGGCCCTGCTGGAACAGGGAGGTGGCACCAGATGAGCCACTGTGGGTCCTTCCAGCCTGACTCAATCTGGGATTCTGTGATTCTCTTCCAGCAGAGTGCTGAGGTCCAGGTCTTGAAATTCATCCTTTCAGAGAGATTTATTTGATAAAGATAGGAAAAGAGCACCCTTGTTTATAGTAACTACCTCATACTATCAGAGCCAAAAATGACTTGATTTTTCAAGACAGAAATGCCAGTTAGGCACATTCCCTTGCCAGAAGGAGAATTTGTGTGCTCTTTAGAGGTTTATTTCTGAAACGCTTCCTAGTGTGTTTTACAGAATCCATATGAATTACCACACTCGTGTGAGCTCAGTGGGTTTGATCTGATGGGTGATGGGCTGGAGCAAGACTGGAGCTGTCCAGGCCTTAGGAGTTGGTAGAATCATGGAATACCAGCATGGTTTGGGATGGAAGGGACCTTAAAGCCCATCTAGTGCCACCCCCTGCCATGGGCAGGGACACCTCCCACTAGCCCATCTTGCTCCAAACTCCCTCCAACTTGGACTTGGACATTTCCAGGGGCAGCTTAAGTCTCACTTTCTTTGGACTACTTGTCTTTAGTGGCCACCTTTAGTGAAAGGAAGAGCAGCAAATTTAATTTTGCCAGTCACTAGCCATGGCTTCCCACACACTCCTAGAGTGGCTGGAAAAAAGCACTCAGGAATAGGTTCAGGAATGGCACATCCCGAGTAAGTGAAGCTGACAGAATGAACATGGCTCTGCCCACTTAGAAGTGATGAGAGTGATGCTGGATAACAGCCAGAGAGGTGTGTGGTGAGGCATGAAGCTGCTGCCATATACAGCGATGGAGATCATACTCACTCATCAGGTAAACTCCTGCTTCGGGACATTACCCCACAGCAGGAGATTTATTCCACTGGTTTAACTTTCCTGCCCTATCAGAAGTTCTCTTTATCTTCCCAGTATATCACCTTGGCATTTGCCTTGACTGAACTCTGCTCTGGCTGCTGTTTTTTAGTGTACCTGCAAATCTCTCTGTCACTGCCCCTGCCATGTCTCCCAAGTCATTACTGCAGTGCTTAATAAAAAGTGCAGTAAAGTCATCTTCAGGATCCTCAGTTCTCAAATATTCAGAATTAAGGTGTTGCCTGGTGTCCAGAACTGTGCTGTAAACAGGAGTGATTCCGTGTCAGCTAATGAAACCAGACCTTTGGAAAAAGGGGCTCTGCCTCTGCTCCATCCCGCTGGGTATGGATTATGTATCACAGCAATCTCCTATCACAGCAGCAAATACAGTCCACCGTGTAATGGACCCAAGCACAGAGGTTCACATTAAAGACATTTTTCAGTCATTTAATTGAATTTGAAAATGTCACAGTAATTCAGGCTCTACTTCACTTACACCTGTACAAATCTGTTTATGGTGACTTGATGTAATTTTGTCCATTATAAACCAGCTTAAATGACCCGAAAAGGGGATTTGTTTTCCCTTTCCATTCCCTGAAAGCTTTGCAGAAGTTAATAAAGCAAGTTCTCCATATAATTTTTGCAGCAGGCAGAATCTTCACTGCATTTTCCCCTGTTTAGTTGTTAATTTACTCCAGTATGAAGGAGTGCGATGTTGTGGCCATTAATAAATGACATGAATAAGGCTTTTAATGTGTTTTGGGAATATTTTTCTTGCTGATTTTCATTCTGGACCCATTCAGGAAAATGCAGGTAACCTAAAGGATTTGCAGGCAAGGGGCTGATTCAAAGGGACATATGACTAAGGTTTGATTTAAATTCATGTTTAGGACAGAAGGATGGAGTGAGACTTTTATGGCATTTTTTGGCATGCAGAGGGATGTCTTCTTGAAAGCTGGACAAAGCAGCAGTTCATGGTTGAGACTGACCTCAGAAGCTGAGGCTTTTTAGAGACCCACTTTGGGAAGAAATGAGTTGAATGCTCTATAAATGGTTTTATATGAATCTCCCTTCCATCTTTTCACACCTTCTGCTGGCACAGTTGGGCAGAATAAACACAAACACCTTCTGAGTGGCTTCATGACTGCAGCACTCTGACAGGATTCCTGTTTAACTCTTCCTCTTCCTTCTCTTTTGGTTTTCCCCTCCTTTCCATGCTCCTAAAACCAACTCAAAGGTGGAACCTATTTCCTGATCTCGATCAAACATTTATTTTTTGTCAAAAACCTCAAAGAGTGGAATGTTCTGTGC
The DNA here is from genome assembly GCF_017639235.1 of Corvus kubaryi. Taxonomy (NCBI): domain Eukaryota; kingdom Metazoa; phylum Chordata; class Aves; order Passeriformes; family Corvidae; genus Corvus; species Corvus kubaryi. Next base: position 1,710,751 of record NW_024581118.1, read on the forward strand.
CACTTCCACCCCTTATCTGTGGACTCAGCAGGCACAGCCAGTGCAGGAGTTCCAACAGCTTCCCATAGTTTTCCTGAAGGCTCTCCCCAGTTCACTTCAATTACATGCAGCAACTGCTTCACTGGAAAAAATATGTCTGTGAAAACTTTGTGACCCATGTAGAACATCAAATCCAAACATATTGGGAGGTTTTGGGTTTTTTGTTTCCAGCCCACAAAATTACCTCTCCTGAGTCCCAACAGAATAAACCTGATGCAAGACTAAATCAGGATCATGCCCTGACCTGCTGGCAATGCTTTACCCAGGATCCCATTGGCCCCTTACCCCAGGACACCCCCAGGACAACAGGGGTTTGATGCAGTACAAGGGAAAGGGAAATACTAAGGATAAAACAAAATCAAAAAGAGGTTTTGTATCAGAATATTGGTACCAAAATAAAATGGGAAGTGCAAAATGAAATCCATGAATCACCTTCATTTTTAAATTTCACCAAATCCAGTCTAATTAAGATTTGCCATTGGTGTTGACAGACACTTTCTGTCAACCATTCTGCTGGTAAAAGCATCTTCCTGTGGAGAATTTTGACTTCTTCTGGACCAGGCAAGGTCATCAAATTATTTTTTTAAAAGCCTAGGATGTGCTGATCGTTGATAGATGTTTGTTTATGAGCACTAAAAAACAGTGCACTGTAAATGAATTTCTATTGGTAGCGAATGAACTCTTTCATGATTATTAATGAAGTCTGGAGTTGCTATTGCTGTCTAATTATACCAAATGTATTTCTCAAGGTTCAGGGATCTACATAAATCAATAGAAGAACTGAGTCTGAAAAATGAAGTGAAAGCAGTTAATACACTGCTTGATTGGACCTTACTGATGGCTATTAGATACTTGAGTTTTTCTGGTTTGATTTTCTCAGTTGCTTGAGGAGTCTTTCTATTCCCAGGCACTTTTGAGTAGCTGGTATTTTTGGTAACCTACCTAGAAGTTATTTTTGCATTGTCAATGCAGTAACCAAGAACTCTCCCCATATAATTGCTGTGGGGTTATGGAATTTTCCCTGCAGTGAGTTTTAATTATTCCATGCTAATTAAGCAACTGATGCCTACTGTGAAAAATTCTCCCTTTGGAACAATGTGAGCAAAGGTGCATACATAAATTTCATAACATATGCATAAAAGCATCCTTTTTTATCTCTTGTACTAATTTCATGTCCCCATGTTGGGGCGGCAGCATGAATAAATATAACTCCTATGGTTGTATATAGAGTGCTCCAAAGACATAATATTCATCTTTTCCTATTAAATAAAATAGCAACATGGTATTTTTGGGCTTGTTGGATCCTCCCTTCAGTGCAGACTGTCACCTATTAAAAAGTTAGATAAAAAATGAGGTGCTTAATCATACTTGAGTTTAAAAGAGTCTTGTTGTGCCTTGCTGGAAAATAATCCCAGGATGGTTTGGGTTGGAAGGGACCCTAACACCCATCCAGTCTCACCCCTGGGGCCATGGGCAGGGACACCTTCCACTATCCCAGGTTGCTCCAAGCCCCATCCAACCTGGCCTTGGATATTTTTTAATTGCAATGACATTGAAAAGGGAACAGAGAAAGGGCAGAGGGAGCAGAAACTGAAGGCAGATGTTTTCTTCTGGAAAGTGCATCCCTTAGGCTGTTGAATTTATAGGAGAGAGCGTTGCAAGAACTGGCAAGATTGTAACTGGTGATGTGGAATCACTCTCAAACCACTCCAGTGGTGGGCACACAGTAGGAAGGAGGAAATTTGAAGACAAAATTAATGTATAAAAATGCCCAGGGAAGTAATTTCTGATCTAAATAAGTACAACCAGATTCACCTCTTTTATTCTACCTGAAACTAAATAGATTTTTTGATAGCTGTGCTAGAGGTGAAATATATTCTCTGAGAAAACTTCCATTGGATTGAAACCCAAGCTTTTTTTTCCTGAAAGAAGTGTCAGTACAAAAACCAAATCAGCGTTAGTTGTTTCCAGTGGTGGTCTGGAAAGGAAGATTTCTGCCTCACAGCTGAAACACTGCACTGGTGCTTACGATGGGTACGGAGCTGGATAATTGGATAATTACAGCACTAATGGGAAAACTGGTCCACGTCCCTCCTCTGCTCCAGACTCCAGCTGTGTCTGCTCCGTGAGGTGGAGGTGGCTGAGCCACATGGAGGAATTGTGCTGGCTCTCACTGCGCTGCTGCTTTCCAAACACCCAAAGTGCAGCTCTGGAACACGAAAGCTCTGTAGGACAGGGATGGACTGGCTTGAGACCACCCCAGAGTGCCAAAGGACTTGATTTCCCTGCTTATGAAGGACATGGAGGCTGAGCTAAGGCTCTGTTTTGGGGTGAATGTGGTCTAGAGCATGTTGTGAGGGTGTTGTCACACCCAGCTGGCAGCACTGAGGTGGAGTGTGAACATCTTTAGCCAAGCCACGTGAGGCCAGGAGGAGCTGGGGGCTGTGCCTGGAGGAATTTGGGGTGTAGACATTCATCCTGTAAAGGGGGACCCTTGTGAGCCATTAAAGCCACAACAGCAAAGTCCTCATGGGTGCAAAGCCCTGCCCTGGGCCGGGCCTGCCTGGCCGGGAGAGCTCTGGGGGGAAGAGCAGGGCACACCACAGTGCCCAGGCAGCAGCATCCTGGACCACAAACCTCCTGAGAGCCCTTCCAGCCTGAGTTACCCTGTGATCCTTTAGAAAACTGCGCTGAGTACTGAGATAGAAACTTGTTTTGATTTTTTAAATTAAGAAATTCAGGAAAAAAACCTCAAACCTGTTGTAAATCTATTTTAGACTAAAGCCCAAAGATGAAATCACTTGTTAGCAGACAGCTCTCTGTGTCACCTGAGTGTTCCAGCTGAGCAGACAGGTGGGTATCACAATCCCGATCCACCTGTGGAACCAGCAGGGCCGTGGAGATCTGATGCAACCTGACAGGGACAATGTCCTGGAGTCAGGAGCAGTGGCAGCCACATCCAGTCTGTGGAAATGTGAAAATGCCATGCTAGCAGCGAGCTGTCACAAGCAGGAACATGGGCTGGTTTACACTTAAAAATTGTCCATATGACCAAAAAAAAAATCTATGTGAATCATCTTCAGCACAGCTCATTTTTCCCCTCTTCAAATTACAGATCTGACATTTCTATAGGTTTTTAATTCAATTATCTTTAGCTCCACTTAACTGGAAGCTCCTGGTCCTTGTAAAGGTACAGGACAAATATTGTCTTTTGGCAGCTCAGCCTCATCTCTTCTTGTCTTGACAAGATGCTTAAAGAAACTACAGGTTTCAAAGAGGCTCATTTATCTCATCTATTACTTCAAGATACTCTGGGCAAGTTCATCACAATGGTTTCCAGATTTGCCATTTGTTTGATCTTTCCATCTCTTCCCCATCTCCGCTGTGCTCCATGGCAGGAAGGCACAGATACGAATTCATGCACTTCGTTTTTTATCCCTGTGTGCTCCCTTTTAAGCGGTGCTGGATTTTTCCTTGCCACGGCACCTGACAGTCAATAATCAGAAGAGAAAATCATTATGTCCATTATTCCCTTCTCTATTGAAGGAATCTGAGCAACAAACTGTGGGATCAGTGCACATTGCGAGGCATCATCACAGAGGACTCCTGATTGTTGGGGCTTGAGTTCCCAGAAGTCTTTTGGCTCCCTAAATTTAGAAATTTAGCCCCAGAAAGGATTTCTCTTCCTGCAGAGGATGCCAGCACTTTGAATGGGTTTTCATTTTTACAGGAGATAAAGGGAACATTCCATTTTCCTGTGAAAATACAAAGTGCAGCTTGCATTTGTCAAGGTTTACTCTTTGATAGTCTCCAAACATAACTTTTTAAAGTGGAGTGAATGCTGTTGGTGTTTGCTGGGGGGTGGCAGGCAGTGAGGCTGCTGGGATAACCCATCCTGTGATGTCACCTTTGCTACTCCCAGCAGAGATTCCCTGGGACACCTCAGCTCTGCCTTGAGTGTCACTCTCAGTCCTGGAGAGAAGCTTGATGGAACATGGAATCACAGACTCATTTAGTTTGGAAAATCCCTCTGAGATCATCAGGTCCACCTGTTCCCCCAGCACTGCCAAGGCCACCACTCACCCATGTCCCCAAGTGCCACATCTACAGAGCTGTTAAATCCCTGCAGGGATGGGGACACTTGCCTGGGCAGGAAGGTGACACTTCCCTGTTCCAGTGCTTAACCAGCCTTTCCGTGAAGAAATTTTTCCTTTGCTTTTCCAAGCAATGTGGTGAAAAAAGGACTATAAAAAGTATGCAATTATCTGATATGTTGTTTAATTGTATGTCTCTTAATAAAGGAAAATGAAAACTGCCCCTGTGCAATATTTGGCCGGGTTGGATGGGGCTCGGAGCAACCTGGGAGAGTGGAAGGTGTCCCTGCAAGGGGTGAAATGAGATGAACTTTCAGGTCCCTTCCAGCCTAAAGCACCCTGTGATTCCAGGATAAATTATATATGCAATGCATAATTGCTTTTCCTAGTTTGGGGCATGACTAGAGAAGGAAAATGGTGAGGCATCTGCTTCCTGTGCTCCCTGCCACTGCCTGTGTGGAGGGTCAGAACGTGTCTGTTACAGCACATCTCACACCAAGCTGTAGGTCAGGTTTGGGGGGACAGGGCGGCAGAGCAGCATCTTCCTCCTGCAGCATGTTGTGTGCAGTGACAGCGAGGGTAGCAGACTTTGGAGCATGACAGATTCCAAATTGCTCTGCTTGGTCCAATGAATCCCGGAGTGCCTCCCCTCCCCAGCGCAGGGGCTGTCATTTCCTGGAAAGGGCACCCTTGATCCAGGATCTGTTACTCTCCTGTCGAACAGAGCTTGCAAATTACTAATGATTCTGGCAAAAGAACTTTAATTTTGTGCCAGTGGGAGATTTCAGGTTAATTAAATGGTCTCTGTGTTTCACCAGGTAACTGCTTTGGGCTGAGGCCGAGGAACTTTACAACTTGAGGACCTAATCCAGCCTTGACCTGAGCTTCAGCAGACCAAGCCAATGTCTCCAAGTGCCTAAACAAGTTCTGAAACTCATTCTAAAAAACTTTAGGGCCGTGCTAGGACAGCAGTGTGCTCCAGGCTGTGCAAGCAACGCCTTGCTCCTCCCCACTTTTGTTAGCCTTCAAGCAAATATCCAGAAATGTGAGAAGAGCAGCAAACCCAGCTGCTGAAACATGTCACATAAATCAGGGGTCTCACCTGTGTGGTGGCTGAGCAAAACAGGAAGGCAAGAAGTCCCAGGACAGAAGGGAGAAACTCCAGAGCAAATTTTTACCTGAGGCAGTCAGTGTTTGTGTCTGCAGCACACAGAGAGGAGGTGGGTGCTGTGGGATTAAAAACTGATGTCCCTGGTGCATCCCTGCTATCAAATCCAGTCCTGTCTACGCACTCACAGTGGTGCTGAATTCCACTTTGGCTCCCAGCTGGGATAGGAGGCTCCAATGGGACGGGACATCATGCAGACATCACATCAAGGATGTAGGGGGAGTCCCTACGGAGAGAAATGGGAAGGGCGAGCAATAGGAGACCTGCTCAGGAGGAAATCTGGAGGAAGATGGGAGTCAGGGAGCATTTGGGAGACCAAATATTGGGATTTTTCTAAGGGTTTTGTGGATAGTGTTTCTGGAGGGATTAGGTACAAGAATGGAGGAAATTAGATGAGCTCAGATTTTAACATCCATGGCTGTCTAAAGATTTTATATCACATTTTGTGACTCTGATAGAGTGAAACAGTGAAACGAGAACAACTGCAGAATGCAAGAGAAACGTTGCTAAGACATCCAGAGGGACCTTTGCCTGTAATGGTTGCCACCAGTGTTATTTTATTCTAATTCAGAAAAAAAATCACATTATTATTAACAAGAAGGAAAAAAAGGAAAGAATTTGGACAAAAATAATGCTGATAAAAGCAATCCAGGTGCTGTTCTGAGAAATGCAGATGAAGAGAGGTTTTAAGTAGAAAAGGGAAGCAAAGTAAATAGAAAAGATCCCTGGTGAGCAAAGCCTGTTCCATCTTTTACAGTGCAAGGATGATAAAAATTACAACAGTATATGATTTATTCAGTTTTTGTAGCCTTTTTTCCTTGCACTCAAAAGAGAGATGGGAAAGGCTCAGGAAAATACAGAGAGGTGGGAAGGGCTCTGAAACAAAAAGCCTGCCTGCTATTGCTTTCTGCAGCTTTCTGCCTCTCTCCTGAAGGAATAAAAGACATCAAATCTCCATATTCTGGGGCTCTGCCAGCTCTTCCCCTCTCTGTATTTTCCTGAGCCCTTGCAGGAGTGGCTGTGCCTGGTGAAGGCAGGGAGAGGAACAGGAGGCGCTCTCACCTGGCTCCACACACGTTCTGACCCGCCGCACCCCATTGCTCATTACTATGGCATTTTTAGGGTAGGATGGCTTCTGGATGGCAGGTGACAAAATTGTTGGAGGTACGTGCTGCAGCTGGAGCCAGGAATTGCAGGGGACAGGTGGAGGTCTGTAAATAAAGACACTTGGAGCCTGTCTGTGCGATGCCAAAGTCATTCCCAGCCAGGAGCGAGATGAGCTCTTGTCCCTGCCTTAAGCAGCAGGTCACTGCTGCCTGTGCTGGTGCTGTCACCGGGAGCCAAAGGACAGGATCTGCTCAGCTATCAAGCGATAAGTTCATAAAATATGTAAAAGGCCCAAAACTGCCCAATTTCAGACCGTTTGTACAAGTTCACTGTGATTTCTTACCCCATCCACCTCCCTCATCCCAGTGCCCATGGCACCTGCAGCACCTCTCCTGCTCCCTCTGTCCTGCTTCTCAGCAGGACAGCACCAAAAAAACATCGAGAGGCTGGAACGTGTCCAGGGAAAGGAACGGGGCTGGGGAAGGGGCTGGAGCCCCAGGAGTGGCTGAAGGAGCTGGGAAAGGGGCTCAGCCTGGAGCAAAGGCGGCTCAGGGGGGACCTTGTGGCTCTGCACAACTCCCTGACAGGAGGGGGCAGCCGGGGGGGGTCGGGCTCTGCTCGCAGGGAACAGGGACAGGAGGAGAGGGAACGGCCTCAGGCTGGGCCAGGGGAGGCTCAGGTTGGATATTGGGATAAATTTCTTCATGATTGTTAAGCACTGGCACAGGCTGCCTGGGGCAGTGGTGGAGTCACCATCCCAAAAAACGTGTGGATGCAGTAGCTTAGGACATGGTTTAGTGGTGAATATGGCAGTGCTGGGTTAATGGTTGGACTAAGTGATCTTGGAAGGCTTTTCCAACCTTAACAGTTCTATGATTCCATGATTCTAGGACCTGCTCCTAAATCTGCCCATTTGTAAAGATCAGATCGAGGCCTGACCTTAGGAGGAAAACCTCAGGAGTGTGGGATTTGTGCAGAGCACTGTGTGAATATCCTACATTCACACTCTTTTTCCTGAAGCCAGTTTGTGTTTAGCTACCTCAGGCTTGGCTGTAAATCCCATTTTTTGTGCTGTAGCTTTTCTTGTACCTTTTCTCTGGTCCCTGCATTACCATTGCTACTTCATATTCTGATGTTTTGGCATCTACCTTTGCAAACTTTAAAGGCAAGACTGCCTCATTGAGTTTGAAGGGCAGAGCAGTCCAGCACTGATTTTTCTTTGACATCTGCCTCATGAAATCAGCTCTATTGGTTCAATATGACTTATGGGCCATTTCAATTTGTTGGGACTCTGGTGGGGTTTTTTTCCATTGATGTGGAGGACTGCAGGCCATGCATGGCAATGAGGAGTTCGACCCAATCTGTGTAATAGGCTCAGGAGGTGGATTAGAGCAATATTATCAAACCATATCAATTTTTATGCGGGTCCATTAATGAAGTTTGTGTGTCTGCTCTGTTTACAAGGCAGTGTTGTTTGGTGTGCCATAGATCATTTTCTGCATAACTGAAATGATTATTGCAGACATGCAATCAATGAAATGTTCTTCTTCCAATTGGCATACTTGATTTTCCTTGTGAAATTTTGCTCAGGCTTTAATGGGAATAAATTTTTAGTCCACCCAGGCTCTGAGGATATCCAGTAAGGATACTGCAAAGGTCTATCCTTTGCCAGCAGTCACTCACCAGCAACAGTTCCTCAGGAAAGGAGCTGGGAATTCTAGTGGACTGTACTTTTGGAAAAAGGCAAACATGAGATGTGGATGTTGAAATAGGGGAGTGGTTCAGAAGTGGAATAAATTTGCTGCCTTTATTGGCAGTGGTTAAGCACCAATAAATAAACTTCAGGAAAATAAGACCAAATAGAGGGGGTCCAGAGGCAGAGAACAAGAGTCAAGCTTTAGAAACCACGACACAGAAGAAAAGATTGAAGTAACCGTGTGGGTGAACTTTAAAGAAGAGACAGAAGGGAAACACGATGGCCCAACCTCCCAGAACATCTGTGGCTGCTGAGCAGTTTCTTCCCCACATCAGGACAAAAAGTGGGTTGGCTTGGATGGCAGCAAATTTAAGCTAATAATACAGCTAAATTAGGCTTGTCATAACATTTCTAATAGTTTGAAATATGTGTTGGAATAGATTTTCTAGAGAGATTATACAATCTCTCTCACTGGATGTTTTAAAGACCAAGGTCCATATATCCAAGAGGAATACAGCAGAGATAGAGGGTTTGTAACCCTTCCCCAGTCCTTCCATATTTCTTTTCCTGCAGCACATCTCTTTTTACATACAAAAATCACAGGTATTTTCACTTTTTTCTCCCCAATTTTGACATGCAGCTTTTCTTTGTGCTCTGTAAAGTTTGCTCATAGATGGTTTCACTTAAATAACATCCCCAGTGGGATTTCCAGAAAGTCTTTTTCTGGGAACAGGAGTCGTTCTGTCCAGATATTTGTGAATCACAGAGTCATAGAATCCTAGAATGGTTTGGGTTGGAAGGGACCTTAAAAATCATCTCATTCTAAACCCCTGGACAACTCCCACTAGTGGAAACTAGTCACTAAACTGGTGAAGAAAGGAGAAACTCTATTTCAGATTTTTGGAGGAGAGCTCTGGCCTGGTCTGTGCTGACCCTGTATTGTGTATGCTACAGTGACAAAATAAATAATAATTATATAATTAATAATTATACAATTAATAATGCAGATTGAGTGAAGCATGAGTCAAGTATAAATTTCCATGTTTTTATCTTGATGAAGAAGATTTTTGCCTAGATAATAAAGTGAATTTCACCTGACAGTAAGAAGATGTTCTGTGATGGCAACCAACAATGTGTTGATGTCTCCTGGTTACTTACAGGTTACTGAGCCTTTTGAAACATCTTTTCAATATCTTTGGGTATTTTTCACTGAATTTAGTTTCCTTTCTCTGAGCACAAAAAATAAAATATTCAGTTGTAATAACAAATCCTCTGATGGCATGAAAACGTTATTAAACAACTTCAATAACCTCAAGAAACATAAATGTAATATAGGAAAAACATTCCTTTACAAAAGTCGATTGGAAGTAGGGTTTTGATGCAATTTGTCAAGTCCATCTTGTTTCTAAAGCGTGATGGAAGTTAATATTGATTGCCACTTTAAAGCCCAGCTTGTGGGCTTTGTTCCACTCAGCTGCCAGCATTGTCATTCCCAAAGTTTATTTTTCCTGTGCTCTCAGATCACGGAGGCTACTGGAGCATGTTAGGGCTGGTAATAATACAGCTGCTGATAAACAAAAGCTGTGAATATCAGCACAGCAGAAGGAAGTGGAAAAAGAAAATCTCTCTCTGCGTCTGGGCTGTGAACATATTAAGAGCAGTGATCAAAATTTATTTAGGGGAAAACTCCTGCAGTAAAAACAGCAATCTGCCCATGGTATCAGTTTTTTCTCTAATCTGCCAATAATGAATAATATCTGTCAATTATTTGATTTGAGATTTTGCCATCTGACCAATAGTATTATAAATTCCAAAATTAAAAAATTCATTATTACCTATCACTGTTCCTTTCAAGTACGAAACTTTAACTTAATGCCTTTAATTAAAAGGATTTCTCTTTTGACACTTCTGTGTTTTCCCCAAGGTCTCAGGTGCTTCTCCCTGGAGGTGTCCTTATGAAGCAGCTCTAGGGAAGTTATGCCAGACCCCTTTTTGTTGCTGTCACGTTCCAGTGTCCCTGATTCCTGCAGAGCTGGAGCCCTGGTGCCTCAGACTCTTGGCTTTATGGGCAGAGGGACATGAGAGATGCTTCCAGAGCAGCATCACAAACTCCAGCCTTACACTGAGCGCCCTGTGCAGGCAGGAGGACAACCAGAGCCCAGAATTTGGTCTAAAATGCCAGAAGGACAGCAGATCCCAGATTCTGAGGTACTGCAACCCACAAGTCAATAGGTAGGGATGCTGCTAAACCTGTGGACCTGCAGGAATGCAGGAACAGGAGTTCCTTCTTCTCCACCCTGAGGTGAAAGCCCCGAGCCTTTCCTTCAGAGGAGGAATAAAAGATTCCCCGATAAAAACATCTCTGCCTCGTGCTGTCAGATGTCTTGATGTGCTCAACACAAGGCTACAAAGTGCTCAGAGTGCTGTTCTTCCCTTGAATTGCTGTTTTTCACAGGAAAGTTGCTCAGCTGGAAAATGTCTTGGCTGGCAGACCCTCAGGAGGTCAAGCAGCACATCACTGTCGGGCCGAGTTGCAGCCTCAGCCTCCTGCCTCTCTAGATCTGCTTTGGGGTTTTTATCCATCCATCAGGATAGTTTTCTCCCTATCCTGGTGAGGCACCGAGCGCTGCAGTTGCCTGTGCAAGTGAAGGCTTTATTAGCACATCTCCTTTGCACTGTCTGCTGATTGATGGGGCAAACAACCCCAAACTCCACATGGGTGCAAACTTTCTATCACTTCGCTGCCCTCAGAGAAGCATCACCCTAAAAGGAAAGCCTCACGACATGATCTGTGTATGCATAAAGTGATTTATTTCAAAGGCACACTGTATTAGCAGTGCTTCCACCCATGTGTTCTTCCCCTGACAGAGACAAATTGCTATCTCAGCAGCTGGTCCTGCCAAGGCAATTTGCACTTGCTTTGCCAAGTGACAGGAAACTTCACTCCGTACCCTTGTCCCCCCTGAGTTGTCTTGTTAAAGCGTTTTTGGGCTGCAGGAGCTGATCTGCAGCACTCAGCCGAGGCACTGGGATGATCAAAGGGTGAAAAGTAGTGAGGAATTTTCCTGCTGAAGGGAACTTTTAAACACCATCCCCCCCACCCCATCATTTGCTCTGGGTGCTTAATCCTATTTAAATAACAACATGTCAAACATGCCCAGTCATCAGCTAGCAGGTGTCCCTGCTGAGATTTCCAGCTTGAAGTTTTCCTGCGTCTCGGTGCAAGGAATTTTTTTTCCAAATATTGACTTTTAGTTTTCAAGGTTACTGATGATGTGCTCAGGCACAAGAGTTATTCAGCCCACATCAGGAAAAGAGGCACATCAAGAAGATGGATGCATTTATCAGGCAAATCATCTGGCTGGATATATACTTTCGGATTTACCTGTAAAACCTTGTTTGAATAAATCCCTGTTTTTCTGTAATTACCTGTGCAAACACCCATGAGCCCTCGCCTTTCAGCTCCTCAAAGAAGGAACTCTAATTTATGATGTTTACATGGCAGTGTCTGTGTGCTGGCACCAAACAGGCTTCAATCTTCATCTCCCCCAAGAAAAAAAAAATCTTATTAAATAACAGTGAGAAACCTACAGGATCAATTGTGTGACAGTGCCTAATGTTGCACTTCCAGCTCCAGGTAAGCCAATTACTGGAGGAAAAGGACGAACTTCAGGCAGCTCTGCTCCATCCTTTTGCTGCTGGTGGGAGAAAGGGAGGGCAAAGCTGGGTTTCTAGATCAGACCAAGTGACCTGAGCTGGCTGTTTTGGCTGTGACAGTGCTGGGGCTTTCACACGCTGCCACAACTTCTTTCAGGACACCTGTTCCATGATTTAATAACTCAGGTGCTTGCCATTCTATGGCTGAACTAAAATGAGATGCTATGTTTGAGCCATTAGTCTTGCTCTGTATGTCCCAGGAGCAACAGTCCAACAGTGCTGTGAGAAACAATGCTGATTTTTTTTTTTTTTTTGAGAAAACAAGAACAACTACATTAGTGCAAAAAAAACCCCAACCCAGCTAACCAAGCAAGCAAAAACCCCACAAAAAGCAAAACAGAAAAACTTGTTTTCTCTGTGTACAGAGAATTTAAAAATCTTCAAAGCAGTAATAAATTGGGAGGGAGGAAAAGCAGTTAAATCAGGTGTTTCTATAGTGCTTTTAGGTGAAAAGCTGACTTTGGAAGTGTTCAAAGTGCTTGGTAACCTTTTGTCTGACTATTTCACAATCATAAAAAGCAAGAACAAAGTACTCAACCTCTTCCTTTTTTTTTTTTTTTTTCTGTTAAATTAGGCCCAGAATAGCTATTAAATGTATTAACTGTTCTGTGCTAGTTTGTCAAATTATTCTCACACATTTTGGGTTTTATTTTTACAGATGTGGATTTTTTGCAGTGTTCACCACATGAGTCTCTGGCTTCCTGCAGTGCTTGTCATTCCGAACATGCCACCTTCTCCTCAGGGCCTTGCCTGCTCCCTGGCCAGCCATCTGGAATGATTCTAGCCAAAGATAATTAAAATAACAAATGGCAAACAGTGGAGAGCAAATAAGGAGTATTGAACCCCTGTCTGTGCAGGCAGGGCCGTGTTTGCACATGGGTGCAGATATTGGGATAAATGGCTGTGGCCCTGGTGTTGTGTTTGCAGGAACCTGGAAACAAGGAGGGTGTTATGAAAACTGCTGGATGAGGGGCTGTGGATTTGAGCAGAGCAAATGTTGTGCCCAGGACAGCTCAGCTTGGCTGTCCCAACCCTTATTCCTACAGATCCCTGCGTGGTCACTTTGCTTTGGGAATCTTTGGAGCTTTGCCAGCTCCAACAGGAACACAACCAGTTTTCACAATAACATTTGGTCAATATCAGTCTTCATCTTCGAGGATTGCCTTTGTCAGCTGCTACTATTAGATGCCCTTAATGTCCACGTTAATAAATGTTTTTTAGTGGGACAAAATTATATTCAGATGGGAAAATGTATTCGATGTTACCATTTAGATGTAATTCCACTGCAGCTTTTTGATATCCACAGATGCATTCATGTGATCAGAGAATCACAGAACAGACTCAAAACATCCTGAGCTGGAAGGAGCCACAGGAGAAGGTCCAGTGGAGGCACCGAGGTGATCAGAGGGATGGAAAGGCTGGCAGAGTTGGGATTGTTCAGCCTGAAGAAGTTTCAATATGACCTAATTGTGACATTCCAGTGCCTAAAAGAGCTGACAGGAACCATGGAGAGAGACTGCTTACAAGGGATGGAGTGACAGGACAAGGGGGGATGGCTTCCCACTGACAGGGGGCAGGGATAGATGGGATATAGGGAAGGAATTCCTCCCTGGGAGGGTGCTGAGGCCCTGGCACAGGGTGCCCAGAGAAGCTGTGGCTGCCCCTGGACCCCTGGAAGTGTCCAAGGCCAGGTTGGACGGGGCTTGGAGCACCCTGGGATAGTGGAAGATGTCCCTGCCCATGGCGGGGGTGGAACTGGATGGGCTTTAATGTCTCTCCCAGCCCAACTCAAACCATTCCACAATTCCGTGATTCAGGTATCCATGCAGTCTCCGTGCTTGTGAAAATGAATGTGATCAGGCAAACATTGAAAAGTTAAATCATTCACAGAGAAATAAAACAACTTTCTGAGACTCTTTTAATGGTTTCCAGGTCAGGAGTCATGAAAGACTGAGTTGTGGAAGAAATTTTTTGTTCCTATCTTAAATTCTTTTTCCATGTTGGAGAGAACTCCTGGCAACCTGTTCTTAAATGTAAATGGATGTAACTTTCCAAAACTTCATTAGTGTCTCACTGATTATCAGTAGCTGAGCTTTCACTAATGTATGGTGAATTGAAGTTTCATTTGCTATGATCATCAGCTCTGAAAGTGTTCAAAGAACTTATGGATGTGGCACTTGAGGACATGGTTTCATGTTGAATGTGGTGGTGGTACTGCCTTGATTGTGGGTGATCTTAAAAGCCTTTTCCTACCTTAATTATTCAGGCAAAGAGAGAACTCACGAACTCTGGTGTCATCTCTTTCATGCTCTTTCACTTATTTTGCAAATCCTGTGGTGTTCAAACCAAAATATGCTGGTGAATTTTCTGTGTTAAAACCAGCAGTGTGATGGGTGAAGGGGAAAATGTTTATAAATAGAAGAGCAGTGTTGTAAACCAGGACTAAAGTGGGTGTAATGTCTGCTGCCTGCCTCACACCAGCACCTGGGGCAGGCTTGCCCCGTTTTCTAACCTGTGGAACTTGTTAAAAGTTTGGTAAGTAAGCGAAGGTAATTGAAGTCAATAATCTGGTCCTTGTCTGACAGCTTTGGTACTGGATAAATATTCATACCCTCCTTCAAAGCTGATTCCTCTTTATTCTTCAGAGGGTGAGAGCCTCATTGCTAATCAGTACACTATTCCTTCTTATAACTTGTGGCAAATGAATCTCAGCCAGTTGTTTAAATTGAAATTTTTAACTGCCAGTCAAGACAGGTCAAATGGGAAAAGAAAAAAATTAGGATCACTGACTAAAAAGAACAACTATCTCTATGCATCCACCTGTGGCTCCAAGTATTCTCTGGGATGTTAACTCCATGCAGATGGCGACTATTCACATGGCTTTCCCACCTTAAGGAGTTACTTCAATTCAAAGGAAATAAATGCTTTTAAAATGCCATCCACTCACTGCAATTGACTCTGCCAGCAGGTTAAAATACCTCTAAAATGAATATTCCACTTCAGGCTGGGATTTTTGATGACTAAAGTGACTCAACTGTGTCTGCAGCAACTGCCTCCACCGTTTCTCTGAGAAAAAAAATCCCGACAAAACAACCAACAGCCTTGATACGGAGAGAAACCTCAAATTTATTTATATAGAAGCAGGAAATACAGGCCCTAAACAATGAGGGCACCACATGCAGGATGCTTCACAAACAGAAATAAAGAGCCGCTCTTGTCCCAGTGAATTTTGAGTTGATGATTGCACCAAAGGCTCGAGGAGAAATAGAAGCACAAAGGTCTGGTGGCTGCTGTAAGGGCCTGGAGGGGGTTATTGGCAAAAGGAGGGTTAGAAGGCTCTCCAGTCCCCCCCAGCACTACTTTAAATCAATAAATGCTGGGTTGCAGCCTCCAGGTGCTGGTAAATGTGAGGCATTGAAAACAATTCCAGCTGCATGATAACCTCTGATATTCTGAACCGGGCCATTTTATCTCTCGGAAACACCTTTCCCAGCTCAGAGAATTATGGAGCACTTGCCCTTAAAGCCTCAGTAATTGCTGCAGGTAACACCTTGGATAACTCAGCTCTGGATTTGCAGAGCTCCTAAATGTCCCTCGTGGAGTAATATAGGGAAGGGAGGTCATGGTGCCAACACAGGGACATTTATCTAACAAAGGCGACATTTGATATTGCACCTCATTTTTTGTTCTCACATTGGAAGGCAAGGACAAAGGACACTCGAAAATTACAACCTTTTTAGAGTTAATAGATGTAGGTGGCTCTCAGAGCATAAAATGCTTTGCTGAGATCTGAAAGCTCCTCTGTCTGACACATTTTTACCTCTAAACATTGGAATTATCAGACTGAAATCAGTGAAGTCATTAATTTACACTGGCAGACATAGGAATGCCAGCAGAGACAGGAGCATCCCTGCCACCTGGCAAGAGAGGATGCAAATGGCTCCTCTAGATACATTCTGCTTTTTCCTAATTTTTTTTTTTCCATCAATAACCCAATCTCTCTTCCCACATATTGTTGCAACAAAAGCTTCTGGAGACAGACGTGCTGCCCTGAGTTATTCCCTGACTCTGGCTTTTCTGCTTTAATGCTGGAGCCCTGAAAAAGCAGAAAAGGATTTTGACAATTGAAGTTGCAGGCGGGTTTGCTCTCGGTGCCACTGTAATTTACTTGCTCAGATAAATGTCTTTTACACTCGGGTAATTTCTTTGCATTGTGCGTGTTATTCATAGTTGAGTAAAGTTGAAAATCCTAAAAGATGCTTTAACTTGGCTCTTTCTACTTGGAATTGCTTAAGAAATGCTTATGGGATTATTGTTTTGCCTTGCTTTTTACTCAGTCAGTCTCAGTTGGAAGAAAGAAGCTATATGTAACAAAAAAGAAGGCGAACCCCCCAAACATATGCTGCAGCAAACCAAGACAGGCTTACTGGGGATGGGGATATTTGAGCAGGGCTTGAAGAGGGCTGTGTTATGGTCTCTGATGGTGTTTCAGAGGAATTTAGGGATGAGATAGACCCAAGACCAGAACCACACCACTCAGGAACATTAAATTTATAATTTGTCAGGTGGGATAGGCAGGGCAGGTGGTTTGTGATTTCTGTGATAAGGTTTCTGCTGCCTGACTTTCATCCTCGGACACTCACAGATTTCACACTCCCCAGTCCTGCCTCTGCCCCTGTCCCATTTGGGGCCAGCATCAGGGACCCAGGGAACAGAAATGCACATCCCACTGCCAGATGTGTCTATTCCTGGGATGCAGTCCAGCTCCTGCACTGTGGGCTTGGACTCCTACCTGACGTTTGAAGTCTGTGTAGAGATAATTCCACAAGGGGCTTGTTGTTCCCTGTTTAGTTCTTTCTAACTCGGCTGGTCAGCCAAGATCTCACAGACCTGGGCCAAGCACTCTGCTCCCACCCCCCATGAGCCAATTCCTGCCATATTTGGGTCACCATCACCCTTTAAACCCCTGCCCAATATATATTAGAAAGTTCTAGAATTCCTAAAGCCTACCTGAATCATTGCAGCAAGGCAGGCACAGTCCAGAGCTTTTGGGTAGGTTTTCCCCACAAAAATTATCATTGGTTTTTTCCTTCCCTGCACATGCCAGAATAAACCCATGAGCTGGAGCTGGACAAGTGTGGCCAAGGTCTCAGGAATCTGAGTGATGCTTTCAGGGGAGGCTCACCCCATGACTGCAATTTATTACCCTTATCAATTATTTGGAAGAGAGAACTCAGCTGGTAGAGGGGAAAAATAAAAGACACACAATGCAAAGAGTAAAGAGGCAAAGTTGACAGAGAGCTGATAAAAATGTAACCTTCATTTTTCAGTCGACTGAGCCACTGCAAACAATATATATTTTAACAGAGCCAAAGGAAGGTCTTGCATTTTGTAGTAAAAACCCACTAGAATATCCTGCTGATAGCAGCAGACTCAACATAAGAGGAAATATTTACACCAAAAGTGGAATTTTGTGGATTTTTTTCCTAGACACTCGATGGGATTTGATGAAAGAAACTAATTCAGGGAAGTTTTGTGTCTTATGCTCCTTAGGACCTCAAAATCAACAAATCTTTTTTAAAGGACTATGATAGTGTTTGTGAGGAGAGTCTTGCACAGGTGAAAGAAAGTTCAGTGGAAAAGAAGGTTTCCTCTAAAGAAATGACCTCACTTAGAAACAAACCAACCCCCAAAAACCAAAGAGGCAAATTATAGTATAAAATAACCTGAATCATAATAATTTGCTGATTTGCTGTCAGTCTGGATCAGATCAGGAGATGGGGATGGGATGATTATATTTTGCAAACTAAGCAAAAGCATTAAGCTGACCCATTTCGTTATTCAGAGCTGGAAACTCCATGCAAACCCCCTACAGCTCTGAGGGAAATACAGGTCTGATTCTGCCAGGTGCCGAGCCTGCTCTCTGCTCCTCAGAAAACCTGAAGTCATGAATGACTTAATACTCCTCCAGTGCTGTGGTGAATGTGAGTCCTTCATTGTTGGGAATCCGGGTCAGAAATGGGAGGCCGGTGGAAACAAAGCAGTTTAGAGATGGTCTTTAATTACAGAACTTCAGAGAAGGGACAAGAAAAGACTCTCCTTTGTCTGCACCAGCCTTCGAGTTTGGGGCCCTTTGGAAAGACTAGACAGTGTATATAGAGTGCATCCCAAGATGGACAAACCTCTGTTCCAATCATCAGCCATCAGAGCCTGCCAGGAACAGCTCCATTGAAACTGGTGGACAAATCCCCTTTGGATTCAGGGCCTTGAGTCCGTTCCTGTCTGTCCTCAGGTGGTACCTACCTGCTGCTGCTTCTGACTTCACACTCTGAACATCTTAGAAAATGGGCTCTGAAACGATCTTTTTTTTTTTTTTTTTAATCTTTTTTACTCTTTTAAAGGCATCTTCATGGGGAGCTTTGAGGGTAAGGCCCTGATAACACAATCTCTTCACTCCACACCATTTTGTGCAACATGCCAGAGTTTTTGAGGTTGTAAAACTTCAGTGTTAACACCTTCATTAAAAAAAACCTCAAACTGCTTTTGTTTACTGTTAAAGCCCAGTCCCCTTCTGCTCTCATGCCCTACTTCTTCTGCTATGCACTGGAACAAACCTTTTCTGAACCTTCTAACTGGGCTTTTTTCACCTGTCTGTGGTACCAGGCGATGGTACCTGGTCTACTTTCATCTGCAAAGCATCATTTTCACAGCCACAGCTCCCAGCCTGGATATTTTTCATGTTTTGCTGTGTATGTACCTTTGCTGTTGCAGCTGGACAGTGGTGCCAGGAAACAGAAAAGGGGAAAAGGAGGAGTTGGGAAAGTGAGGCTGGTGGTGAGGACATGGGGAGAAGGGAGGTGTGCACAACCCCCCCAAGCTTGTGCTGGGCTTTGATAGAGCAACCTGGGCTGATGGAAGGTGTCCCTGCCCATGGCAAGGGGTGGAACTGGATGGGCTTTAAGGTCCCTTCCAAATCAAGACATTCCCAGATTCTCCGATTCTGCGATCACTTCAGTGACTGTAGCCATTAAATACTGGAATTTCCTGAGCTCTAGTGTATAAAATCCAGCCCTTTTTTCCAACTGAAGGTCAAAGACTTTTCAGTTTTAACTCCACACTTTTACTCAGCTTATGGTATTATTCAGATTAGGGTGGTACTTCTTTTGTTGGTCATTTTAGGGATCTATCTACAGATTGACTACAACATGAGAATCCTTTGGCGGAGCCATGAATTTCCAGGGGTTTAATATTCACAGCTGGAAAATACAGGGAAACCAGCTCAGCTGAATTGTCCTTTTCCTCCGGCTGTCCCTGTGACCATGCACACCTGCACACAGGTGCAAAAATCCACAGGTGTGTTAAGAAACCTGCTACTCCTATTTAAGTCAGGCTGCTTGACAACGTTAACCACCTCCTTCCAACTCTTCCATCTTCAGGCAGTTATAACTGGGGTTCTCCTAAATATTCCAGGGAATGGTCAACGGCCTCAAGGCTGCCAGGTCTCCAGGAGCATTTGGACGACACTCTCAGGGATGCACAGAGTGGGATTGTTGGGGTGCCTGTGCAGGGCCAGGGGTTGGATTCCATGATCCTGGGGCACTTCCAACTCAGAATATTTTGTGATCCAATGAAATCTGAAAGACTCCGTTTTAAATCCAAGCAGGATGTTGTAAAACAACCTAAGGCACGACCAAACTCTGCTTCACAGTCAAAGTTGCTTATCTCTGCTTTTGTTTCAGCCAAAGAAGCTGTTTTGCCATGGCAGCACTGCTAAATGGCATGAACCCCTTTTGGTCTGAGGAGATATTTCAGTCAGAAAGCAATCGGGGGAAAATCTACTGCTTTGCAGATCCCCCCATAAATTTGAGAGCCCACTTACCTTGCAATGAAGGGTTATTCTGCAGAGTGAGAGGGAACAGAGTCCCTGTAGTTGCCACCTAAGTTGAATTATATTTAACCTAGAGAATAAACTCAGCGTAAGAGTTATGATGCGCCATTAAAGTGGAGCCTATGTGCCAGCCTTGAAATGACTGTAAGGTCATCCACAGCCTCCACCAATTACTCTTGTGCTAACCCTGATAACTAGATTTTAGCTAAATCATAGATACCTGCACTGTTCCCAGACTTTTCCCAAAGACTTGGAGGGATCAGCAATTTATAACTGGGGGTTTAATGTAAACTCTGCAGATACCAAGAGAAAAAAACGAAACTGAGCAAAATCAGTCAAATGTAGCTTGGAAGAGAGATGGTTTGGAAGGGATGGAGTGACAGGACAAGGGGGAATGGCTTCCCACTGTCAGAGGGCAGGGTTAGTTGGGATATCAGGAAGGAATTCCTCCCTGTGAAGGTCGTGAGGTCCTGGCACAGGGTGCCCAGAGAAGCTGTGGCTGCCCCTGGATCCCTGGAAGTGTCCAAGGCCAGGTTGGATGGGGCTTGGAGCACCCTGGGATAGTGGAAGATGTCCCTGCCCATGGCGGGGGTGGAACTGGATGGGCTTTGAGGTCCCTTCCATCCCAAACCATTCCGTGATTCAGGTATCCATGCAGTCTCTGTGCTTGTGAAAATGATTATGTTCAAGCAAACATTGAAAAGTTAAATCATTCACAGAGAAATAAAACAACTTTCTGAGACTCTTTTAATGGTTTCTAGGTCAGGAGTCATGAAAGATTGAGTTGTGGAAGAAATTTTTTGTTCCTATCTTAAAGTCTTTTTCCATGTTGGAGAGAACTCCTGGCGACCTGTTCTTAAATGTAAATGGATGTAACTTTCCAAAACTTCAATAATGTCTCACTGGTTATCAATAGCTGAGCTTTTATTAATGTATGGTGAATTGAAGTTTCATTCCCTATGATTCAACCACGTTTTCCTCTTCCTTCTTCTTTCAGCAGATGGATCATTAAAGCGTCCCTATAGCATAAACTTATTTAAAGATATTCCTGACTGCTTTGGCAATAGAAAGAGACTTGGAATTTAGTTTCTAAAAGTCAGTATCCCCTCATTTAATGTAATTACAAAACTACATAATTTTTAAAAATGAGACATTAGCTCCACATTTATGATATTTAATGCTCTCAGTGTGCAGATGGAATGCATGTAAATGTGAAATTTAAAAAATGGTATTTTAGAAACACTCTACTCCAGGACCTTCTGTACATGACTTAGGGGAATCGGCAGCAAATCCATTCAAGGCATGAGTTATGGATGATAAAAATCCAGGGAACTTGTCTAATAAATAATGGCACTAAAACCCTCTCCCACAGTTCATATTTCTAATGTGAAAATGTGCAGTCTGGTGTGACTGAAATGTAAATCGTGTGCCCTGAGATCTGTTCTCCTGGGGGAGGATGAGGGGATGGATCCTCCTTGGCCAAACCATGGCAGTGGAAGTCCAGTTTCCATCCTGGATCATCAAATCCAACTTTTGACTCTATTTATGAGTGACCTGAAGTTTTGCCCTGTGTCTGTGAGAGTCTACCTGTGGAACATTGCTCTCTTTGGATGGTTTTCTGAGCCTGCCACCTTGCCAAGCGGCCTCAGTGCCACACCATCCCAACTGCTGGCACCAGGGATCCATCACAGGGATCCACATGGATCCAACATCCCCTTCCAAGCTGACCTGACTATGAGGTCATCCCAGGCTCAGTTCTCCCCGATGAGCTGAGACTCTCTGTGGTGCCAATTGCATGAAATTCCCACTTGTTTGCATCCTACATGGAATCAGGCTCCCTACATCCACTAAATATTTAAATACACACAGCATACATCTGACAACAGGATCAAAATAAATGCTCCTGATGCAGTATCAGGAAGAAAAGTAGCACAGAAATAAAACCCAAGGGGTCTGTGCTGTGCTGTTTCTCTTCTCTGTGTTTCACTGTGTTCTGCAGTTGCTGCTGTCCTGTAACAAGAGGAAACTCTGCCAATTTAAGGTGATGCTTTAAGACTCTCTTGTCATCCTGGAGGTTTGAGCTGGCCACTGGTATTTCTTGCAGTGAGAAAAGGGGTGACTCATATTCAATATCTACTCTAATATAATTCCACATTCTGGG
Source organism: Corvus kubaryi (assembly GCF_017639235.1). Classification (NCBI taxonomy): domain Eukaryota; kingdom Metazoa; phylum Chordata; class Aves; order Passeriformes; family Corvidae; genus Corvus; species Corvus kubaryi. Next base: position 1,732,621 of record NW_024581118.1, read on the forward strand.
TTCTGACTGATGCTTGAGCTGCAGAGGACGGGTCATGAGCGACAGAGTCACATAAAGAGAGGGAAATGAGACGTCAAGGCAAGTCAATGGTGCTCCTTGGATATTACAGCTCTTCTGGCTTGGGTCAACCCCCAGCAAAAGTGTGCTTGGAACCACAGAAAAACCATGCTTGAAAAAACAGGTTAAATTGTTGGGAAAAAAAGGTTAAGCAGGCTAAACTGTTGGGAAAATCTTAAAGGTTCTATTTCCACCTCTATTAGCTTAGATGGTGTTGAAGGAAAGAGCAAGGGAAGTTACTGCAGGCAGTTTACCTCTTAAATCCAAACCAGGAACTATAGATTCAGAGTATTTTTCTAGCTAAAACTATGTTTTTATACCTTTTCTTTTTTTAACCTAGGACAGTTTTCTTTCATTTTTCTCCTTATAAATAGGATCAAAGCTTTCACTCAATCTCAAAGTGGCTTTTTTGTTTGGTTGTTGAATTATAAAAATCAAACCCAAATCCAGAGAATTCTGAGTTCAATAATTGCAAAGCAGCTTCTATTTTTATCCCCCTCTTTTCCTCTGTTTTGTCTTCATTGAGAAATGTAAGAGGTTGAGAAAAGGAACTTTTATAACTAAATTATTCACAAAAAAGTGGGCAAACCAGGACTTGAGACTTTCCACTAATAAGCTGCTCCTTTTTTTCTTCCACATCATTAATATCCCTTTTGCTAAAGTGACTAAGATGAAAAATGGTTATCAATACTTTAGTTTTATAACCAGAAGCACACTTATTTCTTGTAATACCTTGTGACACCAGTCACCTTAACCTGGCATTGTTTGTGCTTCAGCAGGCTGCGACACCACTGTGGTTATCTCCTGCTGGTTAATAAAGCAGTTTTATTTGGAAGGCAGAACTAAAGCCTAGCTGATGACCAGGAGACAAGAAAGTTGGCATGGGAATTGGAATGGATTTGTATCCAATGGGAGCACAGAGCCATTTACATGGTCTGTTATTTGCCTCAGGTGGGGCGTCTGGAGATTTTTTAGGCTGGGACTGGCACGTTGCAATGAGACTGGCAGGGAGAGCTGGGCAGGCTGTGTGGGAGAACATCCCTCTGCCAGGTGCTGCTTTGCCAGGCACAGCGGGTGCATCCCACCAGCACCATGTCAGGCACCTCTTGGAAGGAGTTTTTGTTGTGGAGTGGCTCTGAAAGTGTTGTGACCTCTTCCTTTTGTGAACAAAGAAGAAGGGAGCTTTCAGGAAACATGGACAGAGAGTATTTACAAGGGCCTGGAGTGACAGGACAAGGGGGAATGGCTTCCCACTGTCAGAGGGCAGGGATAGATGGGATATTGGGAAGAAATTCTTCCCTGTGAGAGTGGTGCTGAGGGCCCAGCACAGAGTCCCCAAAGAAGCTCTGGCTGCCCCTGGATCCCTGGCAGTGTCCACGGCCAGGTTGGACAGGGCTTGGAGCAAGCTGGGATAGTGGAAGGTGTTCCTGCCCATGGTAAGGGGTGGAACTGGGTGATCCCTAAAATCCCTTCCAATCCAAACCAGTCTGGGATTCTGTAATTCTATGAACTGCACTCTTTGTATCTTGGAACAGCCTTGCTGGGCCACAAGCAAGAGTTGTTTCTATGAAAACCTTTTTAAGCATCCCGTTAGTTAATTTTATTGTTCACAGAACCGTGAACAGCTGATATCCACAGAGTCGTGGAATCTCAGAATCCCAGACTGGTTTGGGTTGGAAGGGAACTTAAATCCCATCTCATTCTCCCCCCTGCCATGGGCAGGGGCACCTTCCAGGTTGCTCCAAACCCCATCCTACACATCCTGGTCATGTGGAGTTAATTTTTCTCCGGCAAGTAGGAATTTGGAGGATAATGTGCAGGATGATTCACATGCTGAAGACGGCCCTGTTAGCAATACCACGGATGCTGATGCTGCTTTGACTCCTGACAGTGATGAGTGGGGTGTAATATCTGATAAAGATTAGAGGCCTCAGAATCCAAACAAACCTCCTGAACAGGAATCCCATGATACCAAAACACCATTTACAAGCTCTGACAGTGAGATAATTGGTCTGGGTGTGGCTTCAACTTACTGGAATAAATGATGACAAATAGTGACTCTGGCTGGACTTTGACTGGGGAAAATGGAATACTCACAGATGTATTTTAATATTATTTCTGCTGTCAGAAGTCTGGAGATGGGAATGTCTGTGCATTTTTGTGTGATCTGTGAGTAGAGCAGGGCTGGCCGTGCACAAGCCAACTACTGCACTGCTTCACTGTGACTCCCACACTGAGCTCCTTCCTCCATCATATCCTGTGTGTCTCATCCATAAAACCCATACCAGGGCCATTCCCCCTTCTGCCATTGCCCACAGCCATTACTCTTGTCACCTGTGACTTTTCCATCACTTAAGAATTTTCTCTTGACCTGAAAATTGGATTGTCATCTCAAGATGGATCATGAAAGGAGGAAACATTGCTCAATGAATCCATTTCTAACACTCCTCTGTGAAACAGTGGGAAGTAATGTCAGGATATGTGATGTCCATCCATCACTGCCAAAGTGTCTCAGAAACCATCAGTTTCTGCTGCCCTTTCCTGCAGCCACCTCTACATGACCAAGCTACTCCGGGTGATGTAAAACAAGCCCTGGGAAAGGGAAACTTGCTGGAAGAACAGAAAGCAAGGCAAGAAGGACAGATTTATTTTTTCTTTACCCTCCTGAGAAGTTGGGGGGGGGCAGGGTTTGAGCTCACTCAGGTCCTTTTTGGGGGTCTGCAAGGGAGATGATGCTGGGAAAGCAATGGAGGAACATTTTTTATCAGCTTCATGTATGAGGAGGTATCACTTTGTCCTCATACCTAGCAGGGCAAATGCAGTTTGGGGAGCTGGGCCTTATTACCTGACTCCAGACTTGTGCATTAACCTTTGCATTTCAATTCACTTCTGCCACTGAGCAGTGCACAAAGCTGGGGATTTATGGGGAGAGTGTTGACATGGCTTTGGATTGGGGTTGTAGACTTAAACTACAGTAGTGGTCTTTAGCTCTAGGAGGAGCACTGCATTTATAAAACTAAAAGAAGAATAGCAAAAAAAATAACCCCAGTTAACCTGCACGCCTATTCCCTTTAAAACTGTGTCTGTTTCATCACAAAGGGGAGAGGTACATTTGTCAGTGCAGTGTTAAACACGAGATGCTGAGCTGCCAGGAGGAACATATTTGTTATGACAGGCAAGATGAAATATCCACTGTCTTTTAACCACGTAAATATTGCAGGACTGCTCATTAAAAATGCAGAGATCTATCTTCATCACTTGGCCCCACTTCTGCAGTTCCAAATTTCGAGGTGGTGAGTGACTGGAGAGTGGTTCAGCTGCCAGAGGCATTAGGCAGTGTGGGGTTTCCCTCTGCTGTCTTTGCTGCCCCATCATCTTTAAAGACAGAATGCTTGCCCTGGGCATATGAAATTGAAAATTAATATTTCCAGAGAGAGGAATGTAGGTAGAAAAGTGGTTGCAGAATTAGAGTGGAAAGGGAAAAAATAAGTATCCCACTTTTGCTGGTTTGGAGATAACTTGGGTGTGATGAAATGGAAAGTGATGCAGATTTTCAGATTAAGGCTCTCTAAACTGAGTAAACACTCAAAGGGCTCCTGCTGAAAATGATGGTTCTAGTTGTTCACAAAATATTGGTGGTGACTCTCACCCCCTCCTGATCCACTATTGGAGTAGAAATTAGAAAACCTTTCTTGAGGAGACCATTCCAGCTAACCTTGCAGTTACTTCATCTTCTCCTTTTCCCCACTGTACCTCCCATTCAAACACAAAGCACACATTTCACCAGAGGAAAAGATGATTTCCTAGGGCCAGGTGGGTTTGTTTTTTTTCCTTAGAATTGAATTCAACTGAGTAACAAAGGGAAGAATAACACACTTCAAGCCTTCAAATCATACATTTTGCCCAGCCCTTCAGCTGTCGGGGGGCTGTCAGCACACGCTGACTAGGTTCACCCATCACAAACTCCTCATACTGTGGTACATTTGTTAAAATGAAAGGTGCCTCCTGCAGAATAAATCTCAAGGAATGTATTGCCATTAACTGTAACCATTGTTGGTGCCTCCAACTGAAAATCCTTCGAAATTTTCTTATTAAGGGAAGTGCTTCTGTGGGGACGGGGAGAAATTGTGTGCAGAATTTGTATTGCTTCAGTCTGTTGGAAAGCACTGATGGACTTGAACTGAGGTCGATTGGAGAAATATCTCTGTGAAAACTTCTGTTAATTTTGTAATAGCACGTTCCAGCAGTGAGGCAGGACGGAAAGCTTCTCTAATGGTTGTAATGGAGGTTATTTTGCTTGACTTGCTGTCTCAGATTAAGCTGACACGTCCATCTGAAGCCGTCTGTGACAGGCTTTTTATAAAAAAAGCTATCCACATCTAGATGTTGGAGTTTGAAAGGACCATCAAACTTCATAAAAAACCCCAAAGTGCAGGTAGATGCTTAGAAAAGGAAAAGGTATCTGAAAACACCTTTATGTGGCTTTAGACTAAAGGTAAGAATAACATCTCCAGGTGCAGCAGTCTTCTCGTAAAGAATCCAGTTTCACCCAGCTCAGAGGTTTCTAGGCAAACCCCCCACTTTCCACAAACTGATTTTAAATGCACAAACAAACAAATAAACAAACACTGATGGATTTTGCAGAAGATTTATGCTGATTTATTTCAGGGCATCCTGAGTTTATTCCTGAGAGCAGAGCATTGCAGTTTTTGTTTTGGAGAGCTGGGCAGGACTCACAGAGACAGCAGAGGTGGGACAAGCTCTTTGCTGTGGTTTTGGTGCTCACGTAATTCCACGAACGTCTAAATTAAAGGACCTTTTGATCCTGAGAGGGTCCAAACACGCAGGGGACACCTGCTGGAAGCTGCCAGATCATTTTTGTAAAGCCCAGGTATTTTGGCGTGCCAAGATGTTTTTGAGGAGCTGAAAATACCTGTATCTGTGCATCCTAATATTCAAAGTACTCTCTTGGTGTGGGGAAGCAGTTGGAACATGAGGTCCCTGCTCTACACTATATGTTTGGATTTCATTCTCTACCACACACATGCACAGAGATTAAAGTGTTTATCCTGCCCTCCTCTTGGACTCCTGCAGAAAGAGAGAGCCCTCCTGGCTTCCACATCTTAGTCCCAGGATATTCCTGTAGCAGGGGTGGATGTTTCTGAGTCACCCAGTCTGGATTATCCCTGCCATGGGAACACAGAGCTGGAGTGTGGAGCTAAACGTGTGCAGCCCACGTGGGTGCTGCAAAAAAGGTGCCAACATCCATGAAAGATAAGGGTTATCTAAGGTTTGTCTTTCTCGCTGAGGGCTCACAGCCACAGCTGTGAAAGACACACCAGGATCCCTCTGTTGTCGCCTCCTCTGCTTGACAGGCAGCCCGTGCCAAGTACGGGGGATGTCAAAACACCGTGTTATTTTGTGAGGAGCACCAGGTGCCTGCAGAGGAAGAAATTGCTGGTTTACCTGGTGTTTAAGGCACATTAATAATACAGTAACTTTGATTTCTTAAACTCTAACTAAAGGCTGTATTCAAAAGCTGCTGTCTTCAGTGCCTTTGTAATTGAATTGCAGTCCCCCACGCCATATTTTTGGATCTTAAATAATTCTCTTTTGTGATTGCTTGACAAGAATCAGACGTCCTCCCACCCCATGCCAGTGTCTACTGCATGTTTAATGTCTTTATCTGGTTCTCCTTGCATTACTCATCTGAGTGTGTGACAGGTATACATCCTGGGCTCTTTAGGTATATTTTTATTCATTTATTCATGGGCTCAGTGCAGGTTCTGATATCCATCAGTGCCATTGCCTGAAATTAAAGCTAAACTCTTTTCTCCAGTGGATTAGCACAAACAGATCCTGGTGATGATTTATTTAAATCCAACTTTTCACCAGCACGAGCGCTGTCTTCCAGGACTCAGATTTATCCAGCTGGCTGCAAATCCCCAGTACTTTGCTGTGTCACAGGATGGGAGTGTGGGATGGGAAATGACCATATCCAGGTAATCCTGCAGCCCTTACAACCTCCCCTGAGCATGGTCTGAGTGCTTATGTTGTCGTTTGGATGGTTTGAACCTTTCTTAGCACTGCTAGGCTATTGCCCATTTTGATGTTTGGTGGTGTGCCTTGCTTTTATGGCACATTTCAATTTCCTTATCAAAGTTTCACAGCAGCCTCTGGGTTTTCTGTTGCGTTTGGAGCTGGGAAACGCAGACACAGCCCTTCACAACTGCAAGACTGACTCAGGAGGAATGAGTAAGTCAGAAGGGTTTTCATGGCTCACGTTCCTGCTGTCTGCTGGTCATCTTGTGCTCCTGCTCTGTGCTGAATACGTGGTTTCCAAGCACCAGGATCACTCTCTGATGGGGCAGTGGCTCCTTAGCAGCAGCAGTTCAGGCTGAAAATCAATGTGGCAGCTTGGGGAGAAGTGAGGAAGGTTTTGGGGAGGGAGGGGGAGGAATCATTTTGGCCCTGTCACATCAGAGCACAGGAAAGGGGCTGGGACAGGCCACTGGTGCTTAGGGAAGTGCTGGGAGGGAAGGGCTGGAGTGGAAGGGGTGAGCGGTGAGGATGGGGGTGTCTGTGCTGAAGGTTTGATGTCCATTCCCAGACCTCCCTGATCCCTATCTCCACAGATTCCTTTTATCAGAACCCCTCTCTCTATGCTGGTGGTCCTATTGCCTCTCCCCACCACAGCTTCTCCTTCCTTTCCCCAAAACCTTGGTGTGTTGCCCAGACAGCCCCATGGCAGAGTGCCTGGATGTGCCATGGATCTGGTCTCCCGGTTGTCTCGTGCTGACAGCGTTGTCTGTAGGGTCAGCAGCTCCCATCCCTAACCATAACCTCCTGACAGGCAGGAGGAAGGATCCAGGGATGAAATGGCATTTTTGGTTTGGTCAGCTGGGATCAGGATCCTGGTGACTGCTGAAGCTCTTTGGCTGTCCCTGGAAGTCTGACACTGGTGTGTGCCAGAGCCCCTGGGTGACTTTTGATCACATGCCATCCTTACCCTCAGAATTCCTGCTTTAGATCTTCCTGGAACATGGCTGGGAATTTCCTCTGAGACCCTTCCATCAGAACCAGAACAAGTCACCTGTGAGCTGGTCCCTTCCTACTCAGATTCTTCTGTGGATTCCAACACTGTTCAGGGTTCAAGGCACAACATGATGCAAAAGGAGAGCCAAAAATGGGATAGTAGATTTTATTGGAAGGTATACATTTCTTTGATGCAGGAGCCAAATAACAAGGGGTGAGAAATAGCCCTGTTTCACAGACTTCACACTCCATATGGTAAATGTATATTGTCTGGATTCACTGGTAATGCACTCAGTGTTTGGCTCTGGAGAAAGTGTGGCTGCACTGGACATGCTAAAATAAGAACAAGAAATAAACACCAACATATTTGGGACTTGAAGTTTGTGTTGCACATAATGTGTGAAAATAAGTCAAAGCACAGCTAAACAGTCAAATATTCATAGGCTGAGAAAGCTAAGACTAATTCTAAATAACTCATATCTAAAATCTAATTTTAATGCCTCTTTGTTTTGTACAGTGAATTCCAAATATCTTTAAAAAATCTCTGTTGATCTCCCCTGCATAACAAGAAATGAGTCTTTTAAAGAACTGCTTTTAAGCAAGGTGAAAATACATACAAAGGAAATACTTTTGGAAAATCTGTTGCTTCTAGCTGCAGCCTCGGCTTTCCAACGTAAAAAGTGATATTTGATTGAGGGAACTTTGGGTGTTATATGCAGATTTCCATGCTTCAGCCACATCTATTAGGTATGTTCTGAATTGTTTTAGATGAAAATAAGTACTTTTTTGGGCAGTTTTTCATGCTGAGATGCATTTAGTGACAGAGTCTTACTCGGTGAGGAGTCTTGTACCTTCTTCCTCCCCTGGTGAAGCTCTTTTGATTGACACTGAGTAAAGATCAGGCTTTAAATTTGCACAGCTGCCTCCACATATAGGAAATGCCAAACAACTTGGAAAAGTAAAGAGAGTTAACTTAAAATAGAGGACCTACTCTTCTACTTTTTGGAGGAGATTGGGAGCAAAACTCCATGGTTATAGTGATATAAAATTATCCAAATTAGAATGTGAAATTGCTTTAGGGACTTTTTGGATGTTATTTTTGTGTGGGATCTGGCAAATTAAAGATGACGGCAGATGCCTAATTCCAGAACAAATTAGATCAGTTGGGTTTTTTTTCTCTGAGATTACTCAGCTATTGATTTATATTACCTTATCTGGCTTATGCTGAATTTTCTCTACTTCTAGAAGGAAAATTTTTTATTAATTTCTAAATTTTTGGTGAGACAGATGAGTGTGAAAATGTTATGTTTTTTTCTAGGGGTACACCACTGTCCTAGAACCTGAAAAATTGTAGCAGCTTTGCCAACCATCTAGGTACATCAGCTAAAATTCTAGCAATGGCTTTCCCCCCTTTTTCTTCTGTATTTTGGGGGATGCAGTGAAGATGCATAATCTAAAACAAGCAAACAACATCTCTGAGAATAAACACCTCCATTTCTCACTGGAAAAAAATTGGCAAATCTGTCTTTTAATGAAAAGAGGGTTTTTAAAAACTATTTTCCTGTTTGAATTTTAATTTTTCCAATCCTAATTTTCCTTAGTTAAAAATTTCAATACTTCCCTTAATCCTCTTCATTTTCTGCTATAATATGAAAAAAAAAAAAAAAAAAGCTGCTGGTAACAGTTTTATATCATCTGTGCTGATGAAAAAAAAAAATAGAGCAAAATCCTGTTCTTTGATTCTCCTGGGACCAGTGCTTTGGGTTGATACTCCATTAGTTTCCAGTCCTTTAGCAGGCATTGCCCCTCTCCCCCACCCCTCATCACCCACTGTGTAGTGCTATCCAAACCTGCTCACAGGTTGTGGTATACCCGGACTAATTCCAGAGGCATTCGTGGATTTACAGAGGACAGCCCAACATCCCACGGCTTTATTTGTCTCAGTGACAGCCCCCCAGAGCGCTTTGCATCTGTTGAAAAGTCATCTTTAATTCTTTTCTCTTTCCCTTTTCTTCTTTGGAATGCAGAGGGAGCAACTGGTTACTTGTATTCAGAGTTTTTTATCCTGAGATAATTGTGAGCAACACATCTTTTAAGAACATTTGTCTTCTTGAACAAATACCAGATTCTACTTAGATGATAATGAAATTCAGATGAGTTCTTCTGAGCACTGAATTGTTAGCATTTTGCATCCACTTTTATAATGGAATGTTGTGCCAAGTTTACTGATATTTCCTTTCCTTTCCCTTCTCTCATCTCTTAACTGCCCCTGTTTTGTCACTCCCCATCATGGTGGAAGCAAGACACACACAGGGAGGGAATTGGATATTTGCACACCGAGTTTTTCACATAGAATAGAAAGGGAGCAAATGCCAATCTGGGAGAAATTCAAAGGATGATGATCAGGAAAGCAATAATTTTTTATGTCTTATTGTGCTGGCTTTGGCTGGGGCAGAGTTCATTGTCCTCCCCGAGGCTGCTGTGGGGCTGTGTTTTGGATGTGTGCTGGAAGCAGTGTTGGTGACACAGGGACATGGGAGCAGTGCTGCTGACACAGGGATGTGCTCACACACAGCCAAGGCCTTTTCTGCTGCTCACCCATCCCAGCAGCGAGGGGCTGGGGGGGCACCAGGAGCTGGGAGGGGACAGCCAGGACAGGTGACCCTAAGTGACTCATGGGATATTTCATAGGTTCAGTATGTGGGTTTTTGTCTTCCCAAGTCACCGTTCTGAGGGATGGGGCCTGCTCTCCTGGAGCTGCTGAACACCTGTCTGTGGGAAGCAGGGAATGAATTCCTTGGTTTGATTTCCTTACATGCACAGCTTTTGCCTTCTCTATTAACCTGTCTGATCCCAACCCAGGTGTTTTCTCACTTGTACCCCATGATTCTCTCCCCAGTCCCCCTGAGGGGAAGTGGGGGGATGAGCTGCCACTTTGGGCTCCACCATGGCACTTCCTCCCATTGCAGCCAGGATGCTCCTTTTGGAATGAGTTCCTGCACCACAGAGAGCACAGGGAGAGGCTGGAGGCTTAGGAAGAAGCTTAAAGAGTTTGAGGAACTGCTCAAGAGACTAAAGATTTCTGGGTGCACAATTTGCTGCATATTGAAGTGTGGTTGTGCACTTGAGTGTATCTATTTATCTCTACTTTCCTCATTGTCCTGTTTTACAGAGCTATTGATCATTGGAAAATGGGCTGGTCTGACCACCTCCTCCTTCCTTTGACAAGAGTTTACTGCTGCAGCAAGGAGTCCCTGGCATTGAACATTTTCCATGGGACACACATGGCCTTCCTCTTCTGTGGCTCGGTAAAACGCATCCAGACAGCTGGATAAGTGTGGGATCGATACGTCTGATTTAACTGCTTTAAATGCCTTCAATTCCTGCTCCTCTCCAGCTGAGCTCTCATGTGGAAAACCTCACAAGCACCAGGATTGCTCTGAAGTCTGGACAACTCTTTGTCTTCCCACGTCTGGTTCATTCCAGCGCAGCTCCACCGACTCGGTGAAGTTCCACTTGACTTCCACAACTAATTATGTAAAATTTCCATAGAAGTGAAATGGAAATGGGTTCTCTGGTGAGGAGCAGGATAATGGCTTCCGAGTCCCCAGGCTTGCAGTCTGTGGCTGGTGACAATGATGCTGTGACATTCCATTGACTCCCTGAAACTTTGGTGGTTAAAAAGAAGAATGCCTCCTATTCTACGAAGACCTTATTTACTCCAGCACATCTCAAATGCTAACATCTTCCTACCTTTTTTATCCCTTTAACATGACACTAAGTGTCCCCCCTCCTGTGTTATGCAATTTAATTATATGCAGACCTTGAATGTCATTTTCTAATCCTCCGTGGTTCATTCGAAAGTCTTGTAAAATAAAACTAATTGGTGTGTTCATTAAAATGTCAGAAATATTTTTGAGTTCAATTAGATACTACAGGAGTTTTATCCAAAGTGTGCGTATAGTACAATAACTAAGTCAGGAGGATGTAATTAACAGCAATTTAAATGAACAATTGTCTTAAATTCTTCTGGCTCTTCATGCATGATAACTTAATCAAACAGCAAAGTTCTTACAGACTTAACCATTTTAGAGAGAGGTGAAACACTATAAACTCATATTTAAAAAGTCAGATTGAAAGCCATAAAACTACTGAGCTAAGGAAGGCATATAAAAATGGAATGCAGAAGTGTAGTTCCTTCCAGTGTCAGCACATTGCAGCCAGAGCCAGTCAGAAAATGGACGATTTATGGCATGGTCACCAATTTTGAGGACTGAAAGGTCAGAATCATACAACCCCAGACTGGTTTGGGTTAGAAGAGACCTTGAAGATCCAGTTCCCTCCTCCATGGGCACGGACATCTTCCACTAGCCCAGCTTGCTCCAAGCCCCGTCCAACCTGGCCTTGGACACTTCCAGGCATCCAGGGGCAGCCACAGCTTCTCTGGGCACCCTGTGCCAGGGCCTCACCACCCCCATGTGAAACAATTTGTTCCTTATGTCCACTCTGCTGCCCCTGGTCCTGTCACTGCAGGGATTGCTAAAAACTGCTTCTTATAAGCCTTTTTTTATACATTGAAATATTACCATAAGGTCTCACCAAACCCTTCTCCACTCCAGGCTGAACAACCCAACAGCCTCAGCCTGTCCCAGCCCTCAGGAAACCCTTATGTCCCTCCTCTGGACCTGCTCTAACAGGTCCACGTCTTTCCTGTACTGTGACGCCAGGGCTGGATGCAGGTGATCCTGGTGGGATCTCACTGCTGTGCTCCACACTTTTTCTTGCATTAGAATATGTGAAACACTGGGCCCTTCTGCTCTATTTGCTGTCATTTTGACATAAACCATCAGTCACTGCTCAGTGAGGGCTGTGCCTGCATTTGCTTCTGCCTTCAGTGGCCTTAAATGCAATTGTGTGAAAACCCCTACATTAGACAACATTTTAGACACGATTGGTCCTGGTGGGTGAGGAAACCACGGCTCCTAAAGCATCCAGCTTTCTTTTGGAATTAAGGATCCCACTGAGTAATGCCACATACAGTTTTATAACAATTACAGAACTTGGTTAGATTTATTTGCGCTATTCCTTTTCATCCAAATACATCAGTTTGTCAAAACAGACATTTTGTGGTAAAGTGTGCTTTTGTTGAGCATCTTGATTGGTTTTTGGTTTTTTGTTGTTTTGGGGTTTTTTTTGTTTGTTTTTGTTTCCATTTAAGGATTACATGAAAACCCTTGTAAAGGTTAATTTAGATTTTCTTGATTCACTATTACTTTATTCTGAACTGCAAGCTAACTGTAATACATGTGCAAAAATAAGGAAAAGAAACTCCAACAAAACCTTTCCTTTGGCCTAAAGTTAGCCAGGAAGTGAATTTGTAGATAGGTGACAAAGCAAAACCTAAACCCATTCAAAGGCTCCTGAAATGGGGAAAAGCATTCCTTGCCCACCTTCAGTGATCACAGATTCAGCTGAAACAATGAAAACCACTCAGGACATGACCAAAGTTGCTCCTCCAGCTGCTGGAACTTTAAATAAAATCAAGGGCTGGAGCACACAGAGTAAGTGCTGTGTCAGGTGAGGTGGTCGGCATCTCAAAGGGTCTTTGTTTTGGGATGGGTGTGGGGAATTCCTTGGTCTGAGAGTTTCTGAGTGAGGAAAACTTACTCTTGGCACAATCTGGGGCCCTGGGCATTCTCATGTTGTCCCTGTGGTGGGAGAGCCATTTGTGCCTGGGTTTGAAGCCACTTTGCTCTTGGTGCACACAGATGTCGATAACGAGCTGGGCTCCCCTGGCATCGACCTCACCTGGCCATTGAAACTGGGTCTGGCCACTGAAACTGGGTCTGGCCACGTCTTGAAGCTCCAAACCAAAGCAGCACCTCCAGCTTTATCACAAAGAGTCACTGAGGTGGAGACTTTGTGTTGCAAGAAATGTGCACGCTTAGTAACATTCTGCTGTCATTCCCTGGGAGTCAGCTGAGCAGAATCCGCACTCACAGTTCCGAGCCGGGAGGAGGGAACCAGAGCAAAGGATGTGACTGTGATGTACAAACTCCTGGACAAGTTTCATGGTTTCCCCTTTTCCTGGTGCCAGAGCAGAAATCAAAGACCAGCTCTGTGAAGTTTTCCTCAGCAGGCTACAACAGAGGAGAGATTAAGCTGCAGTGGTCCACCTTTGTATTTGGCTGTGGTGTTTGCTGTGTCTTCTCCAAGCAATATTGGCTGTTCCACGAGCTATAAAGGAATTTTCAGCTGCTTTTTCTTTCTGGCTTTCATTGCTGTTTTTTAATTAAAGCTTAAGGAATTAAATGAAGCTGGGATGCTGGGGTTACACAAGGATGAGAAAAGATCAGGCAGTCAAATCCACTGAGGGCCAGTGGGGCACGGGCTGATTCTTGGATTATCATCCTCAATGATTGTTTTTTCCAGTTTAAAGAATAAACATTAATGCATTTTAAGCATCTGGGTCAGGCTGACAATGTACAACTGTCTGGGAGAATTAGATCTGAAGCAGATTGGGAGCTACTTCATTAAGGTTTTGGGTGAGATTTGCAGAAGATGCACCAGCAGAAAGTGCATCTTTCTGTGCTATCATTTTGGGGAGGGAGAAATGAATAATCAAATGCTTAATAAGAGATCTACCTGTTTGGAAGGGAACATCTATTGCATGAAGCATAACTCTCCCTAATACAGCAGTACATCTATTTATTAGGCACAAACATTTGTAACAGTGATTGTTTTGTTTACAGACTGTGGCCACATTGTGTATTTAGCTGCAAGGTGCCATATTTAATTGAGGTGGGGGAGGAAATGAGGCTATAAGCCACGCTCCTAATATTTACAGACATGGAGCTCTACTTTTCCATTACTCTTGTAATGGATGCAGGTTTGAATTAATTTTTAGAACTGCCAGGAATAGCAGCATATTGGATTCCCTCGCTATTTTGTTTTATGTTCTGTGTCCCTGCAGTGTCTCTTGATTGCTACTCATTAGAAACAGGCTGTGCTTGTGTTTACCAGAACAAAAAATATTCCCTTTCCTCACTGCACCTTGCAATCCAAACTTTGCCTTCGATTTAAAAAGATGCAAATTAAATATTTAAAAGTTTCAAAGACTGTATCTTCTACCGTTTTAAACAATGATGAGATTTTGTGATGAGCTGGAAGGATTTTAAATTATATTTCATGTGCCATAGGCAAGAGAACTCTGCTTTTTCCTTTGCCTCATTTTCTTTTATGGGACTAATAATAATGTGTGTTTTTCTGGAGATGAGAACCAGGGTTTTATTTCCATGGTGTGGTGGGATCATGATTGGATAGGTAAAGTGCTGAGCTGGGCTTGAGAGAGCCATGGGCTGTTTCTGGATCTATTCCAAAGCTCTGGGGTTGGTCTTACATCTCTGTGGGGTTTGGCTTTGCAGTTGTCCCTGTCTGTACCACCAAGATGAAGATCCTGTTGGGGGACCCACAGAAGTGTCACACCAAAGACAATCCAATTTTGGGGTGAAACTCCCCACATTTTGCCAGCCTTCTGGGCTCACTCCTCTTCAGAGCTCAGCTGCTCTACTTACATGAGTGTCAATGGATAGCTGCATAAAAATTATAGCACCAGGACTTGTGAGTGGCCTTCACACAGCTGAATTTGATTCTGAAGGCTTCCTTTTAATAAATTCTATTTTTATTTTAATCTGAATTGCATTTTGAAGGCTTTGAACTGTGGTATGTTTGGATAACTGTACAGGATTTTGTAGAATATGCAGCAGCTTAGGCTGTACCATGGAATCCCAGAATGGTTTGGGTTGGAAAAGACCTTAAAGACCATCCAGTCCCACTCCCTGCCATGGGCAGGGACACCTTCCACTAGCCCAGGCTGCTCCAAGCTCCATCCAACCTGGCCTTGGACACTGCCAGGGATCCAGGGGCAGCCACAGCTTCTCTGGGCACCCTGTGCCAGGGCCTCCCCACCCTCACAGGGAGGAATTTCTTCCCAAAATTCCATCTAACTCTGTCCTCCTTCAGCTTAAAACCATTTTCACTTGTCCTGATGGTCCATGCCCCTATGAAAAGCCCTTCTCCAGACTTTTTTAGGCTCCCTTTAGCCACTGGAAGTATAATGTATAAGCTTCCAAGCAAAATGTTATAACATGGCAGGAGTGGAAAATCAGGGGGATCTTAGGAACTCCTTGGCATTTACTGTTGTTAGACCCTGAGGGGAGTTTGGGTTTGCAGAGACCTGGGAGTAAAGTTCCTATCAGTGCATGCACTCTTGAATCTCTTTCTACATCTTCGAGATCTGGTCTCTGAATGTGTGGCCTTGAACACAGCACATTCAGGGTCACCAGGGAGCTCATCTGGGCTTGAGTGGTGATGGAAACGCTCAGATCCTTGGAGCAATTGCCTGAAATAAATTGTCTCTCATACACAGCACTGTGGAACACAGGACTTTTATCCCCATCACATAGATGGACAAAAACTATTTCTCCCTGTAGCTGCCAGTTGCTTGTTTGGTAATCCAGCTAAAGCATAAGCTTTAATTAAGCCAAATTTAAAATCTACTGTGGAAAATAATGCGACATTGTCAGATTCTAATTCTTTATTTGAGGCTGGAAAAGCTGAGTTGCTAAGAGACAGCATTTTTTTTTACAAAATGTTACTCTACTTCACGGTTTCCTAATTGATATCCGATGTCTGGTGTCTACAGAATGCCAATCTCAGCAGATCAGACAGAGTTTGCTCACTGTGCAGAGAGGAAAGGGAACATGAGGGAGCCTCTCTGGAGGTGGCAGCAGGGTTAGGGAGTGATGTCCTCTGGCCCTGGACACCTCCAGAAGCTGGGGCTGCTGCAGTGCAGAGCCCTGAAGGGACAGACACACAGGAAAGTTTCCCAGATTTTTGTTTCCTTCTGGCTTTCTCTGTCCTGCTGTGCTGATTTCGCCAAATTTAGAAATACATCCTCTGAGAGAAGGCAGGTCACAACCAGCCCTCCCCCACCATGTTCGGGAAAAGAGAAACTTTTTCCTCGAAGGAAAGTGAAAGAGATAAAAACTATTTATTTAACAAACACATGGGAAAAGGATAGTAATGCTGAATAATGAAACCTCTCTCTGTGGAGAAAAACCTGGGAAAGTGTTCGAGTCCTCCCTTTGGTCTCCTGGGAGCTGGGGCTTGGCCCAGGGCCAGGCCTCTGTGCTCAGTGGAAAGTCCACTCGATGTGCTCTGATGTTGAAGCAGTCCAGTGGAAAAAGGGAGAAAATCTGAAATTCCAGAAAAAACCAAAAGTCCAACTCTCAGTCTCTCTCTGGAGAAAAAGAAGCTGAACAACTGGCCAAAAGCTGACTGGAAAGCAGCAAGCCCGGGCGCCTCCTCCCTCCCCTGCTGCAGCTGGGAAACAAACTATCTCTGTGTGACCTTGAACAAGCTGCAAACTGCTTTGAAAAAGTTTTGCTCAGTTTTTTTCCTTCCCCCTCTCAGGCTCAGTTTAAAGGCATAGAAAGGCACAAAATTAATTCCTGAGCATAGGGCAGGGATAGGGAATACACATCACAAAGTCACCCTGAGACACCTGTCCAGCTGCTGAGTGGTTCCTTGGCACCACTGACAGCAACAGGGCCATTCCTATTGATCTCATGAGTCACCACTGCCTCTTCCCAAAGGCTCTTACTGATATCCAACAGCACCCCATGAATACTCTGCTTGGCCCAAGGGATGCTGTCATTTTCCCCCCGATGCCAGCCACTGAATCAGCCTCATTGCCCATTGCTTCATGCGGCCTTCCAGTAATTCACTCCGCTCCTTGCACATCCCTCAGAGCCCCCCGCTCTGGGGAGACACAGTGCAACAAAGGCAGCTTCCAGGGGAATGTATGGATGTCTTTCCACTGCCTGAGCAGCAGGGAAAAGCTTTATGGCCAGACTTCAGAGTGCAGCTGGTGAAGAGGCAATGCTATGAGGGCATGTTCCCACTCTTAGGCATTTCTTTTCCTCCCTGGAGGCTTTTGCCTACAGCCAGAGAAATATCTTCATTGCAGCTGAGAAATAATAAAATACCATTAACACTTATCACTGCTTGGGCTTTGTGAAAGCCATTCTGAGCTGGCAGTGTAGTGCTGAATAGGACAAACAGGACGAGAGATGCTTTAATTAGTGTACAGGCAGTTAAGCTCAATAAGTCTGGGTTCAATGAAAAGGTTGCTGCAGTGCAGTGGTGCTCATTCCAATTGCCCACATATTTTAAGAAAACAAACCCACCTCGCTAATACTTGGCATGGCTTGAGTTTTAAAATCAGCTTTTAAAAGTCAAATGTTTCTTTCTCCTGGACTCAGAGGTAGGAGGTAAAACATTGTCTGTGTGTGTTGTACAGGACCATCTGTGTTTTAGATTTGATAGAAATAAATGAAGTCCACTCTCAAGGATCCCATCAGAGAACACCAGTCACATCAGAATATCCAATATTTTGATATGTTTTGCTTCAGCTAAACATCCACTCCAGAAAACCACGTAAGGACGGGTTCCCTATTAATCCACTTCGTCTTTAATATAGATTTGCCTTGCCAGCTTAATTTCATACTTTGGTTATCATCCTTATAGAACACAGCATTAAATAATGATTTCAGTGGTGCAGCCAATTTTATCTTGTCACTTTTGGTAACTTTGTGACTTTTTGGCTTTATGTGTGCTGGTCTTTTTTTTTCCTTACGGATCCCTGATAGTAATTCCCTCTTTATTTATCCCTTTGACACTTTATTTGTCTTGAACTGACTTTTTGGCTGGCAGTGAAAGTGAGGAATGCTGCCTGAATACCTCTGCATTGCAAAGCCACAGGCAGCTCCATCTTTACTCCCCGAAATTGCATTCATTGGTGGGCTTTGCAGCTATTTATACATTCATTTCCCTTTCATTTCCTCCCTTTTCCCCTGCAAGCCTTTCCTGTGAATGCCAGTAGGACAGCTTCAGGTCTGTGGGTTGGATGGGATCCTCTCCTACTGTTTTACATTTCTCCAGAGGGAGCAACCACTGTTTCTCATCCCAACCCCTGCCTGCTGCAATCCCAGTCTGGAATCACTGTACTTGGATGGAATCTCACACTGGCCGACCTGCAGGGTCATGTCCTCAGCTCTTCTTCCAGGGAGCTGGAATTTATATGTTTCAAACCCTTCTCAGCCTGAATGCTGGAAAACAGAGTCTGAGGGAAATCTGTGATTATTCCCACGGGGAGATTTGTCTGCCAGTGAATCAGCTGGAGTGTGATCTGGTGGGATATTCACGGTGTGTGTGCATTCAGGGTTTTGTGACATGCAGGGCTTCCCTTTCCTTTTGGGGTGTTGCCCCTCATTCCTCATCTTTCTTCCTTCAGTTCTGAAATATGAGGTATTTAAAAACATGCAGGGACCACGCAGAATATATAGGATTATACTTGCAACCTGTCCAGTTTGGAGCCTCTTTTTGCTCCTTTTTTTCTTCCTTGGCCCCAGCAACAGAATCCCAGGATATTCTGAGTTGACCCACAAGGATCATTGAGTCCAACTCTTCAGTGAATGGCTCATACAGGGATTGAATCCTCGATCTTGGGGTTATCAGCACCATGCTCTAAACAAAGATTTTACAATGATTTTGAAGAATGAAAGTTTTTTTTCCCCAAACCAGTGCTTAAATCTTTGAGAAAGATGCTATTTTCCTTAGTGCTGTGGTCACTGAAATTGATCTGAGGGATATTATTTAGGGATAGGGATTATTTAGTACCATACAAGGAACAACCAGCTCAACAAATATTACAGCTTCTGTAGACCCACAGAAGAAAATTACCTCTTGGAAAGCCCTGCAAAGCTCATGGAAAAGCTCCCTGAGCTGCTTTAGTCCTCCCACAACCCCTGTTTTAAGGCATTATCCAAGGACTGTTTCTCTTCTGGTTTCTGAAGCATTTCCTGTTGTACTTCTTACTGCAGGAGCTGCGGGTGGTGAGCAAAGAGATGGGAGAGGCTGGGGCAAAATTAATGCTCTTTCTTCACAATGGGGATGTTTTCTTGAAGGAAAATGTGCTGTCCTGTTCTTCACATCCAGGCTGGGACGTGGCCAGTGCCTGAAGCTCCCTGCTGATGGGGGAAGGTGCCAACCTGATCTTCTGGCCTCGAGCACAGAATGCACAGGGGGACAGGAATGTGGCTGCAAACATCATCAGCTCTTCTGAGCTCTAGACCTGGACATGACAAAGAAGTCTCCAGCACATGTGAAAAGATTAGTATAGATTTTTGAAAATGTTTGGGGTTTTTTTTGGCAAAAATATCCTGCTAAACAGACCTCTCTTACGGGAGAGACTGTTTGCAAGTCTAGCCACACACACACTGAGCTTAGCTCAGAGAGAAAAGGGCTCTTCCTGACTCACACCTGCTATTATACTTCAAAATGGGATCCTTTAACTCTTTAATTGCTTTTGTCCTTTTCAATTGCTTTCTTTATTCTTTTCCTACTTTGCCTTCCCCTTCCCAAGACATTATTTTCCCAGTGATGCCTCCCAAAAGCAATGCCCAATTTACATGATGTAATGAAGTCTGAAAGGACGGGCGTCCCTGCTCTGGAGCTCAGAAAGCAGCAAATACAGAAACATTGCAAATTTTCCACCTCACCAAAGCCTCTGTTTGAAATCAAGGAGAGCAATCAGGCTGATTTCTGGAGCAGGGAATTCTGACTATGAGCCCGTGAGGCCCCACCTGCAGTGCTGTGTCTGGTGCCCCCAGCATAAGAAGGATGTGGAACAGCTGCAGCAAGTCCAGAGGAGGTCACAAAATTGTTGAGGGGACTGGAGCACCTCCCCTCCACGCTGGGAGAGCTGGGAATGTTCAGCCCAGAGAAGGGAAGGTTGTGTGGAGACCTCACAGCACCTCCCAGGACCTGAAGGAGCTACAGGGGAGCTGGAGAGGGACAATTCATCAGGAAATGGAGTCACAGGACACAGGGAATGGCTTCCCACTGCCAGAGGGCAGGGATAGATGGGATATTGGGAAGAAATTCCTCCCTGTGAGGGTGGGGAGGCCCTGGCACAGGGTGCCCAGAGAAGCTGTGGCTGGCCCATCCCTGGCAGTGTCCAAGGCCAGGCTGGACGGGGCTTGGAGCCACCTGGACTAGTGGAAGGTGTCCCTGCCCATGGCAAGGGGTGGCACTGGGTGGGCTTTAAGGTCCCTCCAACCCAAACCATTCTGGGATTCTGGGATTCTGTAAGTTGAGATTTATAATCGACTGTCAGTGAATTTTTCATCAGCAGATAAGGCCTGACACTGCATATTTGAGCCTTTTGTTTAGTCACAGCACTTAAATCCACAACACCACCATTCCAAAGGCTAGGAATGGTTAGATATCTTTTCCAATGTCATCTGCATGGCCTTACCCAACTGGGAACGGGTGAATTCCAACCAGAAGGAAGTGGAATGTCCCAGGAGCTGCTTCAGGTCCAGCTGTGAAAGAAAGGGGTTGTGGAGAGGGAAGGGTGGGAGGCAGAAGAAGTAAGAAAAACAGGTTTTTCTATGAAGGTGTCCTCACAGTATGGACCCTTGGCAGGGAGGTGACCACACTGTGAGTGCCACCTGTGGCAGGTTCCAACCTGGGCCGTGTGTTACATTAAGCTATTCTAAAATAAACTTGTCCTGATGGGCTTTGTGAAGGATCCCATATATTTTAAGTTAAATTCTTAGATTTGAGGGTTTAGCACTGCAAGTTCTCAATGCTGAAACCTTTTTTATCACTGATGCATCACCCCAGCCATAAATCCAAGCAATGACTCCTTACTTCTCTTCCTCACCTGAGTTAATAAAGCCACTTGGGTGGGATATTTTTCACAAAACAGGACAAAACCCCTGCACTGTCCATTGTCAGAGGCAGCCTGACAATGCAATGAGGAGTAATTATTTTGGTATTGATTTCAAAAGATTCAGATCCATACACTTCCAAGGGTTAAACACTTCCTGCCTGTGCAACAGTTAGAGCTGGGAAGTGTTGGAGTTGCCATAGCAACGGGGCATATTTGATTCCAATGGAAAAAGGGTAAACAAGCTCTTTATATTTCAGAGCTAAATGAAATGTGGCCCCCAACTTTGTGAGGAGTTATTATAAATATTGTTAAATCACTCCAGAAAGATTTCCTTTTTTTTTAATAAAGTCAAGCAAAACAATAAAGAGAAAAAAAAAGATGTGGAGGAAAGCCTGTGGTGATGGTTCCTCCTGCCCCATGCCAGACCTCCCAGGCCACAGGGGTGGCTTTGGCACAAGTCCCAACCCCTCGGCACAGCCTTTGCCATCAGGAAGGGATGAGACACGAGGCGCTGGCACTGCAGGCTTTGACCTCCTGAGCTCATGAAGAAGTTTCTGGGCTCTGATCCCGGTTCACTTTTTGTCCAAGGACTTCTGAGGCCCTTTCATCCGAGTTTGGTTTGTGTGGACACACGACAAAGGCAGGCTGAGGAGGGGGAGAAAAGGGACAATACAGCAATTCCTGCCATCACTTCTTCCCTTCCAACCAGTGTCCCATTGCCACCCCTCTCCTCTGCCTCCACCTGTAACAGGTAGTCTCTAAAGGCTGGAAAGGAATTTAGGGTCAAAACAGCTGGTTTTTCTTGGAGGGAAATCTCTTTATTAATTAGCAGGTATGTCTCATGAAAACAGTATCTTCCCCAAAGGAAATTTTGATTTTATTAAGAAATCACTTCTTTTCATGTTAAGAAGATAAAAATTTGGGGATTAAGAGGGAAAATATGCAAAACATCCCTTTTGGACCAGTCAACATTAACTTTTTCATGTTGATTTACATAGGAAAAAAAAAAGTATTTCCACAGATCTAACGGGGTAAAACAATTCTCTGGTGGGTAAGTAACTTTTTATGTATTTGATTAGTGATTAAACCACACACAATTTTTTTTTTCCCCTGGCAAAAATACATCTGAGTAGGAAGCGCTGAATGTCAGCAGTTTGTTTTTTACATTTCTTTAGAAAAGGACTGAAAAATGTCATGGTAGGAATCAGTGCCCAGAAGCCCCCATTACCTGAAGCAGCACTTCATGGATGGGTGAAATGACTTGTAAACGGCCCACGTGTCTGCATTTCCAACAGGGGCCCTTTCCAAAAATATTCCACTCAGTAAGTGACACTTACAGAAATGAAGTTAGAGCAAATTGGTTTTTTCCCCTTTTTTTTTCTCTTTCCTGACACATTTTGCACCTTCTGCAGAGGACAAGGAGATGTTAAACGCACCTGAAACAAGGTGGCTTTGAAAGGACTGGGGAACAAATTGCTTGAGAAGTGGTTTTCTCTTTCAAACTTCTGTGCTCTTTCGGGGTTCGGTGGCTTTTGCCCCCATGTGAGCTCCTCGGGAAGCTCCCACATGGGATCCGTCGGCACGGCTCGGATCACCTCAGTCCAGCACATGGAAAAGCTGAGGAATGGGAGATGGGAGCAAGTGTGCAGCAAAATGCAGACCTTGTTCCCTCTGCTGCTGTGAGAGTGAGTTGGTAGTGCTGCTTCACCTCCTGCCATCCCAGTACTAAAACTTTGCCTGCTGCTCCTGGATATTTGGGAAGAGCTGCCACACCCTCTTGTCACAGACCTCCACCCATGCAGACTCTGAAAAATGCTCTTTTTCAGCCTTCAGGATGCTCCTTGATGTTTCAAGAGGAGATCCAGGTAGGTGACTGGGCTCTGCAGTGGCCAGTGGTGAGGGGAGATGGTGGCCAGCATCACGGAGCAGCAGCCAGTGTGGCACAGCTGGGATTGCAGCAGGAAAAGAAGCTTTGAGGATGAGATTTGGAAGAGAGGGTTAATTAATTGATTTAGAGGAGAAGGTTGGTTGGCTTAAGCGGAAGGGACATGAGCCATGGGGAAAGTGGGCCAGGATGGGAAGAACAACACTGAAAGGACAAATGAAGTACTGAGTGCGTGAGTGAGAAGGAAAAAATGCAGCTCCCCAAAAAAGCAGTTCCAAGGTGGAAAAAATATGGGAAGAGTATTGGATATGGCAGATTTTTGAGGTAGTAAATGGGAATTCTGATCTGGGAAGCCCTGAAATTGTGCTGTGGCACTGGTGGGAGCAGAGGGGAAGGGTTTTAAAGATGTGCTGAATAGAAAGATTAAAAGATACATTGCCACTTGTGGAGCTGCAACTGGGAGTTCCTTTTAGTGAGGAACTGTCCCCTCTTGTCACCTGCTTTTTTTCCTGTGGAAAGATGGTTTTCAGGGAGTGGCCCAGCCTCCTTTCCCACCACCAGCAGCTTTGTGTGACACCGGAGTCTTTAACACCCACAGTGCCTGCGAGAGCTCAGCAGGCACTGAAAGCAAACCCTCTGGGTTTGTTTCACATCAGGACATGAAAGGTTCCCAGGAGAGGTTATCCTTTCAGCCAAGATCTATTTTCAAGCTGCCTTTTCACAGCAATCTCACAACTCCTTCCAAGCCACTTTTATTTTAGCTTGCAAAGCTTTTAGGTGATGGCCCTAAATATAAATAAAATAGCCCCGGTTGGGGAGGGGATGGCAAACTGCAGTGGCTTCAGTGATGTTCACTGTCCTTTAAACTGTGCTCAAGGAGCCCCAGCCATGTCCTCTAACGAGAAACCCTCATTAAAAGTCTTGAGGCAAGGAAATAAAGCAGGTCTCAAATCCATGCTGCTGCTTTAGAAGCTTTGGTCTTTGATAGACCTGTTTTATTTGCCATGCAAAGGTTGTTGGGATGAGGATATTTGTCCAATGTTAGCGTTGGATCTGAGGTGGGCTTTGCTGTGATTGCAGGCAAGCATCCACAGCCACAGGGAGGTTTTCTCTCTCCTGGGGGAAGCAGCAGCTCCTCCTGTGCCCGTGGTTATTGTGGGTGATCAATCCCAAAAGAAAAGGGTCTGGGAACCATATCCCAGTCTCCCGAGCCAGAGGTGAAGCCAGCAGGGAACACTTGAATAAACACAAAAGCAGAGCAGTGTATTTTCACCGGCATTCCTGTTTGAAGAGAAGGACCATTCCATTAAGTGCGTTGCAAGAACCAGAGATTGGCAGCCGCTCCGCTCGGGGGCTTTTCCAGGGAGACGAGGGCAAGGAGGAAAAGGAGATCACCTGTCAGAGCAGGGATTTGGAGTGAATGACTCATTAACATGACAGAGGGGGGCTGCTCCTGCCTGCCAACCCCTTTGGCTCGTGGGTGTCACATTTACTTTTCCAGATTTTCAGCTTTGGTTTGTTTGCGCTGAATTTCCTCTCGTGGATTTTTACTTTAACTGTCGTAGGCAGCTGGAAACAAGAGGGTAGATTATGGTGGGAGGGGAAGAGTGCTCCATTTGTATTTGTTGAAGTGCCCAGGGCGCAGATTTGTTTAACTTCCCGGAGAGGAAGAGCAGCAGCACCAGCAGCAAGGGTTGGTTGTACGGAGTAATAACCCCACGAGCGGGTCTGTGATGACTTCCCAAAATGAGTTATGTGCTGAACTGATCTTCACAGTCCCTAATGACTTCGGGAGCAAGATGAGGAGATATCCATCTCTTTTCCCCCTAAGCTACATGGAGACAGGTGTTGGATGGGGCAGCCTTTCTTAGCTTGGACTGTGGGCTCTGGAGCCTGTAAAGGATTTGGATACTGAAAAGTCATGCGTGGCAAGAACTGGGTTTGGGGTGCTGAGCTTTCTGTACAACTCACAGCTCCCAGCAGACACCGGTGTGCTGAGAGGAAACACCTGCAGTGGCCAGGGGTGCAGCTCCAGGCTGGATTTTTCCCCATGAGAACTTAGCAAGGCTCCTTTATGTTAAATCCCACAGTGTGAGAGGAGGCACACCGACACTCCTGTTCTCTCCCAGGAAACAGCACTTATCTAATTTTGCACTTGGTAGACACCGTAGGTTTCATCTCACCCATACATTGTGATGTCTGTGCTCCAATTTTAAATGAGCCAAGAAACACAGGCTGGCACCCTGGGTTTATTTTTTGTGCCTCGGTGGGGGTGTTTCTTGGTTTGGTAGCTTTGGCTGCCCTGAGGAAAAAGCTGCTGGGAGAATGCTGTGTCTGCCAGAGCTCCTGTCTCACCTCCTCCTCCCCCTACACCTTTGGAATGAGATGATCTTTAAGTTCCCTTCCAACCCATTCAACATTTTGGGTGTAAGAGATCTCTCACCCACACTTTCCTGCAGGTGTCACTGAAACAAATGTCTGAATAAAGCCATGAGGTGCCATCAGTCTCTCTGCTGAGCAGAAGATGCAGCATAAGGTCAGGTTTTTTGGCTAATGGAGCAAGAAACTTGAGGAAGACCCTTTGGAAACAACCTGGCTGCTGTTTACAGCAGTTTATTTCGAGGTTACAGATAATGATCAGTGTAAATGTTCTTGTTTCAAGGAAAATTCACTACCATAGTCCTTCTGACTTCAGGGGAAACAAGGGGAAGGGAAGGGAAGGGAAGGGAAGGGAAGGGAAGGGAAGGGAAGGGAAGAGAAGAGAAGAGAAGAGAAGAGAAGAGAAGAGAAGAGAAGAGAAGAGAAGAGAAGAGAAGAGAAGAGAAGAGAAGAGAAGAGAAGAAGAGAAGAGGAGAAGAGAAGAGAAGAGAAGAAGCTTTCTCTTGTTATTTTCTGCTACCAAGTGGCAGAATACTGCAGACCAGTAGAAAAACAACCCACATCCTCTGCATGCACCTGTGTCCTCCATCCTTTTTCTACAGGCTTGAGACTCCCCCCAGGACCCTTTCTTGCCCCAGGAGGGCTCCTCAGCCAGGGTGCTCCTCTTCCAGCTTTAGCAGGAGCATGTTGGAGCCCCACTGACTTCCCAAGCATGTGTTTTCAGCTGTGGATACTTCTGCTGCCCTGCCAAAGCTGGGAACTTCCAAATGAGCAGTCAAAGCAAAACAAATCACAATCTCAGCTGCTGCAGGAGGTTCCAGCGAGCTGGAACTCTATTTATTATATGCTTGAGAGCCCTGGGGAGCGGCACAAAGCTGTGTGTTAATACATGGGCAGGCAGAAGACAGACAAGGCAGATGCTGCATTAAGCACAGCTCATTGGAATTGGAGAGCAGCAAGGCCCTGGCCCTGTCTGTCTGAGGTGGTCAGCTTGATAGGCTCTTTAGAGAATCCCAGGAAGGCTGCTGACACACAGGCATGACTGAAATCTTGTCTGGAAGCACTGGCAAGTGGAGCAGAGATAGACTCCTCCTGCTCAGCTCCTCTAATGAACCTGCTCTCTCTCACTGTGGGTTCAGTGTCTGATCCCAGGAGGTCACCCTGTGGGAGATCTGCCCACAAATAAAGTGGGTGAGATGTTTCATTGCTGGACCAGAGTAGGAGGATGCGAACATGTGAAAAAGCATCAGTGCAAATCCAAGGTCTCCCACCAGTTTTGGGTGCCACAAAGATCTAAAGCTGTTGGAGAGAGTCCACAGGAGGGACCTGAGGACTGTGTAGGGTCTGGAGGGGCCAAATGAGGAACAGCTGAGGGCACTTGGTGTGTTCAGCTGGAGCAAAGGAGACTAAGGGCAGAGCTCAGCAGGATCTGCAGCTCCTCCTGAGGGACAGCTCCAATCTCTGCTCTCTGTGACAGGGACAGGACCCAGGGAATGGCTGGAGCTCGGCCAAGGCAGGGTCAGGCTGGAGAGCAGGGAAAGGTTCTTCCCCCAGAGGGTGCTGGGGCACTGCCCAGGCTCCCCAGGGAATGGGCACGGCCCCGAGGCTGCCAGAGCTCCAGGAGCGTTTGGACACCGCTCCCAGGGATGCACAGGGTGGGATTGTTGGGGTGTCTGTGCAGGGACAGGGGCTGGATCCATGATCCTGGTGGGTCCCTTCAACTCAGGATATTCTGTGATTCTATAATTCTACAGTACCTTAAAGTGGCAGTTCTGGCTGTGCTCGGGTGACCAGCACGGCCTCGCTCCCCCGGCCCAGAGGGACGGCAGGGACAGGGCAGTGAGAGGGACACGACGCTGCTGAGGGCAGCGCTGGCTCCCTCCTGCACTCCAGCCTAAACCTCCAGAATCCCAGTTCCTCCCAGTGCTCCAGTGTTCACTGTGGCCACATTCATGGCTGGGTCCATATCAATTGCTTTCCCTCCTGTCTCTGTACCTTTGCAAGCACAACTTCACCACGGGATTAAACACCTGTCAGGACTTCAGAAGATTTGTTTATATTTGTCCCAAAACCTCATTTCAAAGGGGTTACAAATGACAGAACCAAGGACTTCCGATATCCAGCTCCCATTCCCACTGTAATATTTCCCTCTGCATAGTATGCAAGTTGTATCACCATGTTTTTGTAAATTATCATCTTTGTATCTCCAAAAACTTGTATAATCATCAATCTTGCTATGCACATAACAATGATTAAGATTAGCAGCTCGAGTTTAACCTTCAGAGCCTGCAAATTAAAGCGCAGAGGATGGGCCCAGTTAAATGAAAATGAAGCGAATTAGCTGCCTGTTATTTTGGTCAATTTTTGGAGCACATATGGTCCGTTATCTTTTCATATTATAGATACACCATTTCTGGGGCTGCACACGATGATGAATATTGGGTTTCCCCATCTGGTACCTTATTTTGATTTTTTTTTTTAAAGAAAGTTGCTATTAGCCAGTAAGTCGGCCTGCTACTTGTATTTTGAATTTAACTTGTTATTAGACTATAACTTGAGCCCCTCATGTTTGCTCCCACTGGACTCACTTGAGGCTTGTGGATCCCTATGAAAAAGTGTGATTTCATGACAATTTAAAATGTAAGGTCTTTGTTCGTTTGGGGTTCTTTTTTAATGTTTAATCACTGTATTCTTGCTAGTAATAGATTTTTTCTCATATTATGTCCCTTAACAAGTAGCAATGAAAGCAAGGATACTTCTGATCCATGTGCAAGGAATGCATTTCTCTACCTTGCCTCAGATATGACACCTGCAAACCATCTGAAACAGCAGTTTATCATCACAAGTAATTGCTTTTTGAACTTCTGTGATTTAAAGCAATTAATTAGTGGGGTGTTGGAAAATTCTTTCTAATAAACCTAAACATTTAAATTCTTTCTCCCTGAGTCCTTCCCTGCTCATACCACCAAAATCAAGTATAGCTACATTTGTATATTCAGAAGGAAGACAAAACAAAACTCTGTGGAGAATAAATGACAGGAGGAAAATCTGAAAGTCTTGTTGAAAAAAAATTGTCCAGTGAATCATTTCACCCGTTTCTCCACCAAGGATCAGCAGACACAAGAATACACAGAGCAGGAGCAGGCCAGAATTAATACATTTGTATGGAGGATCTCTGTAAAAAGGGAGAAAAAGGAAAATAGAGGATGGGATGGGGAAAAGGCCAAGCTGTTTTGCACATCTTTTCCACAGAACATCCTTCCAAATCTGCCATAAGTCGGGGCAATTGGTGTGGGCCCCGTTTTGCAGGTGGACCAGCAGCAGCCCCTCTTCAGGTGGGCATCTCCGAGCCCAGACAAGCAAACACCCTGGCAGGGATTTCCTGCAGCAGAAGGTGTTGGTGTGGGTTTTTTTTTTTAATCTTCCATCAGTCCTTTGGCAATGCAGCTCTTGGCAGCAATAGGTGGGTAAGTAGTGATAGAGCATCTGAATAAGTCAAATTCCTTTGTTGGGTTTTATCAGAGCAGCTTCGAAGTGAATTATATCTAATCTGCTTTCTTATTTCACTGGCAACTCACTGCAGTGCCAGGAGCCCACGGAGGAGAGATAGGGCCAGGGTGAATTTGCTCTTCGATATCTCAATCCAATAGAACACTGTTTGGTGTTTCTTGTTCCATGGAATATGGAGAAACAAGGAAATAACAATTAAATATATGAAACGATGATATAATACGTGGACCCGTGCATTTTCCATTGGACATTGATTAGTAGGATCTGTCTTCTAAGATGATATTTTCTTGAAGTCAGACTGAGAAAACAGTGAAGAGAAAGAGGCACCAGGGATCAAACTTTTGCACAAAGGACAAAGATTTTTTTGTTAATGGTATAGCAAGTAAATTCACTTCTCAATCACCCTCAGCAGCAGCTGGGTCTGCTCTTCCTGGGGCAGGTGAGAGGGGAATGTTTTAGGAATGGCAGCAGCATGGGCCACTGTATTTAAATAAAATTGATACTGAATTATACCAAGGAGGATTGTTAAAAATACACAGTAGAAATGTTCTTTGGCTTTAGTCCTGACTTCCCTCAACACCTTCTGCAGGGCCGTGGGTGCCTTAGGAATGTGGCACTAAACACATTGTTAATTTCTCTTCAATTTCAGCGTGACTGAAGAAAGAGAAAAAGATGCAAGAAAGGAGAAAAACTCTCCCAAAGGAAATATTTAACCTGTTCTTTTCAGGAAGTTAAAGACAGATGTGTCAGCTTGGGCTTCATGTCATCCACTGCCACAGCCCTTCAGTGGGCCTGAATGTTTTCTGTTCCTAAACAGACTTATCTACTGAGAGTGACCTTTTTGGGGGTTTAGGAATTTTTATTGATTTTGTGTCATTGATCTTGGTTTAGAACATGATTCCAAAAGATCTCATGATAAGGAGAGGAATAAACCTGGCCCCTCACAGAACCACCCGAGAGGCACGGGGTGGGATTGTTGGGGTGTCTGTGCAGGGCCAGAAGCTGCACTGGATGATCCTGGTGGGTCTCTCCCAGCTCAGGACATTCTGTGATTCCATGAAAACTGATAAGCAACCATAAACTGACCCACCAAAATCAGTGCCACCTGCCAGCAGAAGACACGGCGCAGTCATGTCTGATTTTAAGATCCCAGCTCTGTTATTCCAGTGGAAGGGAAAAGCCTCTCAGATGGGGCGAGTGCAACCCCTGCTCTCACCACCTGGTGTTCTCAGAGAAAGGAACAGAGGGTGCACAGGGTTTGGTTTCATCTCACAAACATCTTTATCACCCCCCTCAGTTGGACAGAGACCTAAAGGTCACACCTCCATGAAAAAGGGTATTCACGCTTGGAAAATATCTGGAAGCAGGAATAGGGAAAAAACCCACCTCCTTCTCATCCCTCCACACCCATTTTTTGGCAAGGGAGAAGAGAAAGGTGTTCCACCTCAGCATCACAGAATCCTCAAGGCTAGGAAAGCCCTCTCAGAGCACGGAGGGCAATCACTAACCCAGCACTAACCCGAGTCCTAAAATGGGTGAGTGGGACACAGCAAATCCTGGCAGAACCCCTGAACCCAGCTGGCTGTGGCTGTTCCCTCCCATGCAGAGGTGGAGATGCTCCATGCAGGACTGGAGCACAATTCCACACTTCCAGGTGGACAGTTGCTGGAGTTTTGCACTTGGAAAAGAACAGAGAAATATATTGCAAGATCCAGCTGAACGTTTCTTTTGACCAAAATAAAAAAAAAAAGAGACTGGATTTTTTATTGAGGTTTCTCATGGAGCCTGAGCTCAACACAAAGAAGGGACAAATTGAAGGAGGCAATGAAATCACAGAGAAAATTAACAAACCTTTTTACCTCCTGTTTGTTACTGCCAACATTCATCAGACCAAAATTTCCCTGCACATCCTCTGAATCAAACGTTGTCTCTGCTTTTAAAAAGAAAGCATTTTATGTGTTAAATGCCTGCAACTGTTTTTTATTCGAGGAGTTTCCTTGTGATGGATGACGCTTCAAGTCACCCTTTTATTTTTTATTTCAGTGTTATTTTAGGTTTTTTCGCAAATGTCTTTAAGAAAATGCAAATGAACACAGCTGCCTTTTGTTAAGACCTTTTGTTTGTAGGGTTTATTCTTTGGTTAATGACTTTCAAATTTGGTGAATAGGACCAGCCTGGCTGCACACAGACATTTCTGAGGGTAGATGGCAGCAGAGGAATTGCAAAATCATTTTTCTGAGCATCCAGCGTCGGAAATTCCTCCACCCTGCCAAAGGCTGGCTACTTCAGCAGAAAAGTACAAAGCCCTGAATCTTGCTAAGCACTGGAATTTGATTGTTTAGGAATATTAGAAGGCTGGGGCTTGATAGCTCTGCAAGTGTGATGTGTTTTGATGTTGTCCATCAATGCTGGTTTCAGTAACTGAGCTCCAAGCAGTTGGTGCTGTGTATTTTATTTTAAAAAGAGCAGCATCAGTCCTGTGGTGAACAGCACTGGGATAATTTCAGCACTGCCCTCACACAGCCATCGATTGGGTGCTGCTGGGAGCTCAGCCTGCTCTACTGAGGGGTCCTTGCAGATAAATCTCTGCCCCCTCCCTGCAGGACTGGGCTGCTCTGTTGTGCTGTGTCACTCACCTGGAGAGGATCCGAGCACTGACAAAGGCATGGCTGAGATGGATCCAAGGAAATCCAAGATGTGACAAGTGACTCTCCACAGAGTGGAGAGTTTATGACATATTTAAAGGCAGGCAATAGCTGAAATGAGGTTTTAAAAGTGTTGACCATCCAGGTATAGTGTGCAGCACAACGCCTCAGTTAAATGAGCAAGCAAGCTGAAAAATAAAAAATAAAAATTAATTAATTCCCCCAATATTCCTTCCTCCACATAATGGTTCCTTTTCGTGTGGTGTTTACAGGGATGTGCCTGAATAGCTCCAAGTCTTCATTCCAACAGCAGCACCTGCCCAGGAGCCAGTACCCGCCCCCGCTCACCCAGCCTTGCTGGGTTCCTTTGAATTGCTTTAATGTGTCTCCTTTCATCTGAACTTACCCACATAATTGGCAAACTTTGCTACCTTGCTGCTCCTCCCCTCATCAAAAAAAATTAAGTCTGTACATTTCTGTCTGAGTATGGAAATTCTGCAGCTCCCAAGAGTTCTGTTTTTTTGGGTGATTAAAGTAAATCATTCCTTTCTGCTATTTTACCTCTTCTTGAAAGGCTGCTGAGTTGAGTGTTCCCCAGGGAACTTGATAAAAGGTGTTTGAAAATCCAGCTAAATTACCTGGACTAATTTTGGCCATTATTTGTTGCTGCTCTCAAAGGACACTAAGAGAATAGAGGACTCTCATTCCTCCACATGGCTTTGTCCTCATGGCAACCCAGGTTTTGCTGAGATTGGAAGTTTTGGGGCACAGGGATGACTGTCTATGTTGTTTTTAGGGAAGTTCAGCACTTACCCAAACAAGATGAAGTACTGAGGCGTTTCTAGTTCATGAAAAGGCCTTGGGTCGCAGTCATAGTTCTGCTAATTCTGCTTGTTCTGATGAATGTTGATTAAGAGGGCACATTTAGATTTAGATTATTGGGAGGAAATTCTACCCTGTGAGGGTGGTGAGGTCCTGGCACAGGGTGCCCAGAGCAGCTGTGGCTGCCCCTGGATCCCTGGCAGTGTCCAAGGCCAGGTTGGACGGGGCTCAGAGCAGCCTGGGCTAGTGGAAGGTGTCCCTGCCCATGGCAGGGATGGAATGAGATGAGAGCTGAGGTCTTTTTCAGCTAAAACCATCCCACAATTCTATGATTTTTCTGCTAGTTCCTGGACACCAGAATTATGGTTTTCATGTAAGTTTTAGGTATTCTCACAGGCTTCTTTGGAAGGCAAGCACAGCACCAAAGTAGGTTCTTATCAGTGACAATAGGCTGCCAGAACCTGGGCAGCCACCTATACACACACCATCAGTGTGGCCCTGCTACCAACTTTTTGGGGGTTTTAGCTTTTTTTGCAGTCTTGAGACTTCCGGCACTCCAGGGAATCTGACAAAACCAGAAGGAACAATTAGGAAATCGTTCCAGACCAGAATGATTTCCTAATGAGTGCTCTTTCCCCTCCGAGCTGTGGTGGCTGTGCTTTTCTGCCTGACTGGCTTTGCTTCCCAGGTCCTGCGAGCTCCATCAGTGGTCGTCCCAACCTGGGCTGTGCTGCCGGGCTGTGATAATCGTGGAGCAACAGGGATTCTGCAGTCACCTCTCCCTGGGTTTGTTGTTTTAGCAGGAGATGCTCTGAGTGTGATGAGAGGACCCTCTCACTTGAGCACAATATTTTTATTTCCCTTAGAACTCAAGAACCAATTGTCCAAGCAGTTCATGTCTATTTACATCCCACTTAAAGCAATGAAAACAACTCTTAAAATCGTTCTCTGTCAGGTCAGTCTACCATGCAAGAAGCACTAAAATGCTCACTGCAACCTCGGACAAAAACACACGTTTGTTTTGTGCTGAGAGTCTTCAGGAAGGAAAACCTTTGGGCCACTCAGATTGAGCCCTAGAAGAAAAATTAGATGAAGCTGATCTTGAATAAACAGGAATGAGTTTTTTGTTTTTTATTTTTTCTCTGAAGGGGTGACTGACTTGAGCTGTGCCATTTTATCCCTGTGGATTCTTACTAATCCAGCCATGTAAGCAAGGAAACTGTGATTAGGGAGAAATTCCTTCCTGTGAGGGTGGGGAGGCCCTGGCACAGGGTGCCCAGAGCAGCTGTGGCTGCCCCTGGATCCCTGGAAGTGTTCAAGGCCAGGTTGGATGGGGCTTGGAGCAACCTGGGCTAGTGGAAGGTGTCCCTGCTCATGGCCGGGGTGGGGTGAGATGGGCTTTAAGATCCCTTCCAATCCAAACCATTTTGTGGTTTTGTGACTCAAAGATTTCACTTTGAGAGCCCCGTAATGTTGGGAATGTCTGACTAGAGCCTATCCCATGTATTGAAGAACTATAGTCCCACAGCTCTTGTTGGCTTTACATGACCACATTAACCCAGGACACTTTCTCCATTGCTCCCTGCCCCAAGCAATTTTGAGTCTCTTTCTGAGCTGGATCCTGATTTCAAGGCCCTGTTTGCAGGCATTGAAGGAAATGTATGGCCATGGCAATAAAATCTTTAACCCTCTCTCAACCTGCTGTTTTCAGTGCTTCTCTTCTAAAAAGTAAAACTTGTGTTAGAAAGAATTGCCCTGATGATGGACAGTGAATGTTTTCAGTGTCCCTGCTTATCAGAGGGGCACGGATTGCATTGGATTTGTCTTTCATGGAAGGTTTCTCACCTTTTGGCTTCTGTTCTTTCTCCAGTGCTGAAGGCTGGACTCTTCCCCCTCAGCATGGCGGTGGTTTTTCCTCATTTAGCAGCAGATTGCCCAATCCATAGGGTGGCATCTGGTCATTAGATAGGACAAAACCAAATGTTTCAACTTGGCAAGCACTGGGCATTTGCTGAGCTGCCTCTCCTGGTAGACAATGGGTTTTCCTTAGAAAAAACTGGCACCATCCTCATGCATGGCCTTGTTTTGCTGAGTTAGGAAAGTTTTTATCCATTTGTCATCTCATTTATGGAAGTTCCAGGCTACTCTTGTTGCCTAATTAATATACTGCTGAGAAATTAATTAAGTTGCAAAGTGTATCAATGAGGGGTGACATTTGTCTTTCATAGAGCAACAGTGCTGCAGATCAGTGACAGCCAAAATATCCTGGAAAACAGGAATGATGTCATCTGTTGTGCTAGAGGCTAATGGAGAAGCTGAGGCTAAGCCTTGCAAGGCAATAAATGAGCCAATACATGTACATAAAGATGCTTCAGTCCTCAGAGTTTCACTGTCATTAAACAAATGATTTTTCCCTTCTGGGGATTTGTATTGGAGTAATCTCAGGCAATGTGTTGGGTTATGGAAAAGGACAACACTTCAGCTTGTTCACAAACTTAAGTAGAAAATCTCTTTGGTTCCATTTCAAAAGGTAAATATAAACCCCTTCGGCATTATCAAATTTCCAGAACTCAAGACTATGGAAATTTTGAACAAGGCACCTCTTTTCAGCACTGTATAGGATGTGATTCAATTTGAAGTTGAGTTTTTAAACATTCTTTCTTTTTTTGTCAGTGACCTGTGTCTTACAGGGGAGTTTCTCTAATGTCACCCTAAATTATGATCACAGCTCTCTTACCCCCCTGTGAGCACCTCTCACTGCTGAAGTTTGGTTGCAGAATTATGAAAGCATTCCATAGATACAAAAAACCCAACCAAACTTGTCTTCTGCTGATATAAAAAAAAAGCAGTTGCTAATTTTCATCCACAGGTCCTGCTTTGGAAATGTCAAGTGTTTTGTTCACACCCAATTAACATCCATTGATTCTCAAACCTACTCAAAGACTTGCTTCAGCACAATGAAGACATTGTTCCCCCACAGAGGATGGCATTTGCACTTCAAAGAGGAAAAATATTGACACAGGGGTTTAGAGAATATTCCACATGCTCTCCTCTCCCTCTTTTTCCTTATTTTAATATTTTGTACATTTTTTCCCTTTTTTGCATGTGGTACTGCACGACTTTGGACAAGCTCAGAGTGAAGCTAAGGTGTGTCAAACTATTCAAAAGGTTGGAAGCTGTATTTCAGTGGGGTTTGGGGTTTTGTTTTGTTTTAGTAAGATGTATTTCGGTGACATTTTCTTTGGTAAAGAATTGTAATTAAAGAAAATAATTTTAAAAAATTGTGGGCTCGTACCAGTCCAGAGCAATTAGGCGAGGTAATTAGAAGGATGATGAAAGGGCTGCATGGGAAAAGGAATTTAAACCCTCGTTGAACTGTTACATCAAAAAAGTGAATA
Organism: Corvus kubaryi; assembly: GCF_017639235.1. NCBI lineage: Eukaryota > Metazoa > Chordata > Aves > Passeriformes > Corvidae > Corvus > Corvus kubaryi. The sequence goes on from NW_024581118.1 coordinate 1,768,153, forward strand.
AGAAAAAGAGTAAATTAAAAGTAGGGCTTATAGCTGGTGGGCAAAAGATAAAACCAATTATTCTCAAAAAAGGAGTGCCAGCTTGTTTATCTGGAGCTGCTTTCCATCCATCCATTTTCCTGAGAAAAGTTCTTGGGCCCACAGGAGGGCTGGAGAGGGAATTTGGAGTTTTTTAGCCTGGAGCAAAGGAGGCTCAGGGGGGACCTTGTGGCTCTGCACAACTCCCTGACAGGAGGGGGCAGCCGGGGGGGTCGGGCTCTGCTCGCAGGGAACAGGGACAGGAGGAGAGGGAACGGCCTCAGGCTGGGCCAGGGGAGGCTCAGGTTGGACACCAGGAGGAATTTCTCCATGGAAAGGGTGGTCAGGCCTTGGCAGGAGCTGCCTGGGGAGGTGTTGGAGTCCCCATCCCTGGAGATGTCCAAGGAAGGACTGGATGTGGCACTCAGTGCTCTGGGCTGGTGACAAGGTGGGCATCGAGCACAGCCTGGACTCGATGGTCTATGAAGGTTTTTCCGACCTTAATGATTCTGGGATTCTGTGGACAAGGGCCTGGAGTGTCAAGACAAGGGAGAATGGCTTCAAACTGTGAGAGGGTAGGTTTAGATGGGATATTTGTGAGAAATTCTTGGCTATGAGGGTGGGGAGGCCCTGGCACTGAGGGTGTGGCACTGAGTGGTGTGGCTGCCCCTGGATCCCTGGAAGTGTCAAGGCCGGGTTGGATGGGGCTTGGAGCAACCTAGGCTAGTGGAAGGTGGGTTGGAACGAGATGGTCTTTAATGATCCTTCCATCCCAAATCATTCCATAATCCTATGAATGTGGAAGTAGAAAACTCACTGCCAATTTCCCCTCTTGATCCCAGTTTACTGGTGTTATTCTGCCAGAAGGGGAACAACATCCGCCTTTCCCAGGACCCCTTCCCAGGTGGGCAAAGAGCTCACTTTCCCAAAACAAGAGCATAATATAAAGCTAAACAACTTTGAGGCTGGCTGAAAAAGCTGGAGACCGAATCACCATATTTTTGAATTTTGGATATTTTGAAATGTATGGGAAGAGCAAGGAAATGAGCCTGAGCTCTGTTTTTTTGCACCAGGAATGATTATTTTCTTTTGCAGGGCAATATTTCCATGAGCACGCACAGCACATTAAGAACCAAAAGATGAGCTCTTTGGAATTCAAAGGACCTACATCCTAAAAACCTCCCTCTGTGAGCAAAGCATGGAAAAGGACACAGTGTGAGGGAGACACACAAATTGTCACAGCCAGGAGAAAGGATCCCTGTGTCTACACCTCACCCTGGTGCTGTGGAGGCATTGGGACATCACTGCTGCCACAAGACTTCTTGGGATGGTGGTGATGTAGGGTGATTTGTAACTGGTGTGTTTGATTAGTGCTGCCCTAGAAGCAGCCATTAGACATGAGCTGTCGGTCTCCTCGGGTTCATCAGTGGTTAATTAATAATCAGATCCACTTTTATCCCTACACCATAACGGAGCCTGACAGTGAAAGGCATTTCAGACTATTGATTTAATGAGGGGACATAGCTTTTCCTTAATGACAGCAAATGGGCAGATTATTTAAATCAAGAGCTCTAATAAAAGTCCCCTCTTTGTAACAACACCACCAACAAATGTTGCCCTGGTAATCAACTCGTGGGTAACACAGCAATAAAGCAGCTTAATTGTGCCCTGAGTGTTGCCATCCATCTCCAGGCCAGAGAGCACCTTTATGACAGACTAATCTGCACTCCAGATCACCCCGACAAGGAGCTCGCAGGGTAATTCCTCTGTCAGGCATCTCATTTGGTTGGAGATGGAGTAGCTCATTTGGGAGCCTGGGAAGCTCTGCTGAGCTCTAGCAATTTCCACCAGAAAGCTTCCAGGACAGACCAAGCACGGTCCAGGTGAGGATTTGCTTCATCCTCACGTGTGCCTGTGCAAAGCTCTTCCCGCTTCCATTCCTGAGCACGTGGATGGAAACCAGGCTTTAATCCCACAGAAATTATGTCTGTGCCCACGGCAGGAACTAATATTCCTATAAGGGATTTCTTAAAGCAGGATAAAGCTCTTTGTCAATAAGATTATACTGTAGCATTGAGGCTGTTTCAGTAAAAAAACACACATTTATTTCTCTCATAGAATCCCAGACTGGTTTGGGTTGAGAGGGATCATAAAGCTCATCTCATTGCAACCTCTGCCATGGGACACCTTCCACTAGAATGGAGATGGCAACTTCAGTAAAGAAGGACTGGCATGTCTTGGTTCTTTTAATTCCTTGTTATTTTCCTTTCTTAGCCTGTTCTGTCTTGTGTTGTAAGAGTAGTTAAAAGCAGGGATTTAAAACCTTTATTCCAGTTTCCATTGGCACTTTGATTCTTTCCCACCAACCCCATATTTTTAGTGGCATTTAGAGCCATGGTGGAGTACAGCAGCTTCAGTGTAATTAAAAACCAATTTAGTCTGATTTGTGTGTTTTAGTTTGGGTTTTAAAATATATTCTAATTTCTGACCTCCCTTTCTACATATTCCTTGTCTTCTGGGGTGAGTCTTGCTCTGCTCCAGGCAGTGTTTTTTGTGTATTTTCCGAGGAATACCAACTTTTCTAACCTGTTCTCCATAACACATTCCTCATCACTGACCCGAAGCATCACCTACCCAGCAAGAGCTCTTTCCAAATTCTCTGCATAGACTTCCTTGCTGTGACAGTGTGAAAACCAACAGGCTCCACACTTTACTGAGGTCGTCAAACAACCATTAAATCTCAGATACTTGAGCTGCTGCTGACTTCTGATGGGTTTGAACTGGTGGCCTTGGGGCAGAGCTCACTGTCAAGCTCCCTGAGCTATCTCCTGTTTTGTTTTTCTCTGTTTTCTACTTGTTTTCCTACTTTAGTGACAACTCATGAATAAAAGCAGAGATGGGGATAAAAACACAAAAAAGATACGCCTGGAACTACAGAAAAACAGGAGGTAATTTAAGGTTTTTTTTTCTTCCCAGAAGTCAGAAGAAACGATGAAAAACCAAATGCTCTGAGCAATCCAGCTTTTAAATGATTGATACTTTCTCCAGCACCCTCCTGAAGAGACAGTGGTAGAAAGTGATTTAAGATGACTTTGTTCTTCTCATGGGAAATCAAAATCTTTTCCATAAAAATTCTACCCCACTTCCTTTGATGCTCTGCTGCAAACATCCAGCTGGCACAAGTTTGCATTTGGAGTGAAATTAGCAGAATTGGGTAGTAAGAATGAGTTGGAAATAATATTTTATTATTGTTATTATTACTGTAGTGTCATCTCTATCATAATTATCATTGTTAATGCTATTAATTGTTTTATTTATTCCTTTAGGGCTATAAACACTACACTACTCATTATGATATTGAATGTAATTCTGGGACAGAATTTCATGTTGGCATCATGTTGGTCTGAATGACATTATTTACCAGGGATTTCCCTGGCACACAGAAAGATGGCTGCAGAGAGAGCGCCAGGCTCTTCAGCCAGCCCTTGCCCAACAACTCTGTCTCCCCAGAAGAGCCTGGAGCTCCTGCCCAGTTGTGCTTCCTTGTGCTGGAGCTGGGGAACTCAGCATTGCAGGAGGTGCTTTCCAATTTCCACAAGGTGAAACAACAGCCACAAAAAAACCCCAAGCAAAACAAAACAAAACAAAACAAAACAAAACAAAACTTTAACCAACCAAAAAAATCCCCCCTCTTTTTCTGACTGAGTTATTCCCAATTCCCTCCAAAAGAAGCTGATTCCTGAGGCAACCTGAGAAGCTGCACACCAGGACACGGATATGAGGGAACACGATGAATTTCTCATTTATGCTTCCCCTTCATGCTCCCACTGTCCCCATCATTGACAGTCCAAGCTGTCACCACCTGTGATTTTGCATTTCTCTCCATCGCCACAGGGCTTCCAGGTGAAATCCTGGCACCATTGAACCTGGGAGCTCTGGGATGGTGTAAAACACCCTCAGTCCTCCTCAGGGCAGGCAGCAAAGGTTGTGTCAGGAGCTGCTTTGGCTGGATCAGTTAATGGATAGATTTATTCATTACTATCAGCCAAAATCTCAATGTATGCATTGAAAACCTTGGTTTGTGTAGCCTTCAACCCTAGGAGCTGGAATTCTTTGACACTTCCACAATTTTTTCTGTTTCTGGTGGAATAAAGTCAGATCTCAGCAGCCTGCCTGGTTTCTGTTAAAATTTAGATCTATTGGCAAAGGACACATTCACCTCTTGTCTCCTAAACTTCCCCTCTGTGACTTATAGGATGTTAATTTTTAACTACCCTGCTGAGCAGCACCATTCATAATAAATATGATATGGAATAAATGCATTACAATTTATTTTTACTGGCATGTTAAATTATGCTTTTATAGCTCTGGTTGCTCCCGCGCCATGAAGGAAAACTAAATTTCCAATGAAGGTACTTAAGAGTGCAACATTTTCTCTACATGGCAGATGTTTCCTCTTGCCCGGATACTCCTTTGGTTTAATTACAGTTGCAATGATTTTAAAATGTAGGTTTGAGTCACTTTGCAGCTACTTTGCTGCTTCTGCTGCAAGAGGGGCTTTCCAAGAGTTAAATTCAGTTTCAGCATATTCCAAAGTTTACAACACTTCAAGGAAAGTGCCATTCCAGGAAGTAAGATACACATTTTCATGTTCAGTATTTTTGTCTTGTTTGACACAACGGGTACAGAATTATATTCCAGGCCACGCTCAGGTGAGCTGGGCTATAACTCTGTTTATATTCAGCTGATCCTGCTCTCTTCTCATTAGAATGAGATGTTATGACAAGTTATTTTAAATCTGTGTTTGCTCATCTTGAAAAGGAGAAATGAGAGTCTGAGAGGGCTGTTGAGTAATTTGAAATCACCCAACCACTTTCGTGCTTGACTGGAAAGAACCAATACTTCCCACTTCAACACGTGTCGTGCATTGATTTATTTTTAAGGTGCTGGTATTGGTAGGGAAGGTTGGTTTTGAAAGGGGAAAGACTCTGGACACTTCTGGGTGTGCCCACAGGGAGGACATTTGGGAAGGAATGTTCTTTACAACACAAATAAGAGGGGTTTTTACCTAAAATTGTGATCACACTCTGCAGCCCAAGAGCAAAGAAATCCCAGCACTGTGCTGGGTGAAAGATCCCACTTCAGACTCAAAGGTAACCAAACAAACAACAGGGCACAGACCCCAAAATGCTGAATTTCTGCAAGTCTTGGGAAAGTCAGTGCTAGTGAGAGACCTTTGTGAGTGAGAGGCACTGTGTGACCTCAGCCCTTATCAGCTCCCAGAAATGCAGCCACAGAGAAGTTGTGCAGCCCAAGTCATAGAACACCTTCATTAGGTGCTTGTGCTGTCTGTGTTTCAGGATATAAACCAGTTTCTCAGACGATTTAAGTTAATTCAGCCTTTTTGGTCACCATAGGAACTGGTGCATCCTGGGAAGTATTTACAGGGGGGTTGCACTGCTCAGGGAAGCTGCCGAGTTCTTGGAAATATGGTTTTCAGCAATATTAAAATTCTGGCGCCACAGAAATGATAAATCAAATGTAAACCTTGGTGGCTCGTTGCCACAAACTGCCCAGAACCCGCTGCATTGATAAAGTCCAGGGATCTCCCTCTGTTCAGTCCACTGAGGAATGTGTTGATATATCAAAGTTGTCCCTGTCCTTTGCAAACTGCCTTTAGATTGGGAATTGTGCAGGAGGGCAGGATCGGGGCTGTGTTTGTGTTCAGTGGATAATGTCCTGGTCAGCCCCATGCAGTGCTGACGCCTTATCTCAGCCCCACACACCTGTGAGCCACTGAGGTTTCTTTGCACAGACAAATCAATTTTTCAAGGACATCCCCTGAGCTGAGGAAGGCGCCACATGAACGTCACTTTCACAGGAGGTGTCTTTATGTCTCTCTGCAGTGTAATTTGAAGCATGACAGAATGTGCCAGCCTAAGGACACCTTGTCCAGCCCACAGAGCCCTTCCAAGGAAGGAATTCTCTGCTGATCAATGGTTGTTAAAGCAGGGGGTTAACACAGATTTGTCACTTTGAGAGATGTGCGTGTGCCTGTGTGTGTTCTTTCATTACTGGTCACCCTTTCTAAATCATATTAGAGAGGGAAAACCGGGCCCTTCTGCCAGGACGTGATGAAGTGTCAGGTAAGGAGTTTGTAAACTGTGCTATTGTCCTGGAGCTGTCTAGAAGGAATTCTGAGAGTGAGTGCACCTCCATTGCTTCCTAGAGCAGAGAATTATCCAAGGCAGCAGCAGGACATCTGGCCTGACGTGTCTGGATTCAGGATCTAGGAAGAATTTTCCTCCAAATGGCAGCATAGTGGCATCCATTTCATCACACACATCAGTTTTCCTCCTGTTTTTTTTTTTTCCATAGCTAAGAGAATTCCAAGGCTTTTTCCTTTCCTTTTTAATTTCTTTTCCTTTTCTCCTTTTCTCCTTTCCCTTTTTTCCTTTTCTCCTTTTCCTTTTTTCAATTTCCTTTTCTTTTTTCAATTTCCTTTACCTTTTTTCCTTTTCTCCTTTTCCTTTTTTCAATTTCCTTCTCCTTTTTCCCATTTCATTTTTCCCATTTTCTTTTCCTTTCCCCTTCCTCTTTCTTTTTCTTTCTCTATCCCTTTCTCTTTTTATTTCCTCCCTTTTTTTCCCCCTTGTGGTTGGCATAGATTTCTTTTTATCACATATGGTCAAAAAATAAAGTCTCTTGATTGCCTTCCAAAAACATTAATAGCTTTTTAGGTTTTGCTATGTGTATTCAAGACCTATTTTCTTCACACTGGAATTCAAAGAATTCCAGAATCCTGAGTGGTTTGGGTTGGAGGGACCCTAAAGCCCATCCAGTGCCACTCCCTGCCATGGGCAGGGACACCTTCCACTAGCCCAGGTGGACATCTTCCACTACCCCATCCAGCCTGGCCTTGGACACTTGCAGGGATCCAGGGGCAGCCACAGCTGCTCTGGGCACCCTGTGCTAGGGCCTCCCCACCCTCACAGGGAACAATTCCCTCCTAATTTCTTCTTAATCCCATAGTTAGTTGGTATAGGATTTTTCCTTTGAATTCTTTTCCCCTGAAATGCTGGCATCTTGGATGTTTGATGAGAACCATCTGCTTTCATTAGTGCTGTATTTTCTGGTCTTTCAAAAATTTCAGCGATTTAGCAGAGAATCAGCTGCACTTTGCAGAAATAGTCCAGACCCAAACCAAGAGCTGCCTCAGCTGTGGCTGTAGGGAGGTTACCCACAGCCTACTCAGAGTGCGTGCAAACAGACGTAATCATGAGGTAAGAGAAGTCAAATGATGAGAATTTGCTATGACAAGTCTTTCCTGCTTCACAAATATACTGAATAAAATCCATCATCTTTGTTTCAATTGTGTGTTTGCCTGAAACTGAGGGGCAGCCATGTGCAAGACAAGCTGGACATTTTAATTTTAACCCAATGTGCCATTTCTTTGTGGATGTTTGAAAGTTGTGCTGCAATTCAGCTCAGAAAGAATTGTTACATTCCGCTGTCTCTGGTTACTGCAGGTTTGGGCTGCCCCTTGTGTGTGTGGTCAGAAGGTCAAGGCTGTTTGTCAGAGCAGATGTAGATACCTGATATCCAAAATAATTGCAGCCATCCAACACTGAGCTTTTCACACTGAGGCTGTCATTTCCTGCCTTACTCTGGGAAGTTGTGCTGTGTGTTCTATGAGGTTTAGCCAGAGCCACATCAGCCCAGTGCTTCCTTCCATCTCCAAATGCTGGCGAGGTTTGGTCACTGCTTGGCATTGTGCCCACACATTTATTGTGGAAAAAACACTTTCCAAGGGCTCCCACATCAGGACTGAAATCACTTGGTGGGGATTTCAGGATGCAATAAGTATTGTGTTCTTTGAAGACAACAACTTTATCCACCTCTTGTCCTGGTGAAACCTGAGGTGATGAAAGTCGCTGCGGGGAAGTGGCAGGATGGGTTGGTGGCAGGGATGGGACTGTTCAGCTTCCACCTGAGGGCGTGGGAGAGTTTAAGGACAGGACTGTGCAGCTTCCACCCAAGAGGTCTTTCCCAACCTTGATGACTCCATGATAAGAAAGATGATCGCTTTCCCATGTTTTTCAGTGTCATTGCCACTTACTGAGCCTCTGGGCTCACCGCCGCAGGATCCTGCCCAATGGCTCCCTTTTTTTCCCTTCTCTTGGAGGCTAGAAGAGTTAAGGGAAGAGCAATTCCATCCCATGGGAGCAGATGGTTGGAGCTGAGTCACCAGGAATCCATGACAAAATCAGCTTTGGTGGTTTCCAGGGTGGGAATGGAGGCTGGGATGTCTCTGCCAGTTTTGACATTCCAGAGTTGCTGTACCAGGTGAGAACTAAATAAAGGGTTTGTTCAGGAGTTTTTTACTCAGATAGAATCCCCCAACCAGTGCATCATGTGCTCAATAGAGGGCTAATACCTTCTAATAAGATGCTTTTTCATTCTGCTGGATTAAGAGCAGTCAGTCAGAGAAAACGATTGAATTTTATTTGGCTACAATAAGCCCGGAAGGCAACACTTCAATATCTCCGATCCTCCAAGGGCCCCTTTCTCATTTACTGTAAGTCCTAACATATTGCTGGAACTGACCTAACTGCATATAGATATTTTAGGGGGTCTTTGGGGATCCTTCAGTGAGGAAAATTAAAATTCCTGAGGATGGGGAACGGAGAGAAGCCTTGCACTGTTTACAGATGGGTGAGGAAAATAAGAAAACAGATGTTTTTGACCTCTCCAGTCTGGGTCTCCATGGTCATTACATTTTTGTAGCTTTAGCTGCATTACAGAAAACAGCCAAAAAATGATACCAACAAAAGAGGATCCCTCCCCTGAGTCCTGTAGTTCCTGCATTCACTAAGTGCTCATACATGTTATTAAATGCATTTTGTGTATTCTCTAGGAGAATGTAGCAATATAAGCAGAAAAAAAATTATGTTGCCAAAAAAGAGAGAAAAACCATGAGCAGATATCAAAAAGGATGTGATTTAGAGGAAACAGGAGTGAGATTGGAGCTGCTGGACTGGCACATAAACAAACAGGAAGGAAAGGGAAACACAGCTCTGGAAGCAGTCAGTGTCCTGCAGGAACTACAAGGAGTGATGCTCTGCCAACTCCAGCCACACTTTCTTTATATCCACAGTGATTACAGGGAGGGAAAAAACTTACAAATTAGCACATCTTTAAAAAAATTATTATAAATAAATAATTATAAAGAATAATACCTCATGTGATGATGAGCATGTAGAAATCAGGTCTCTTAGTATTCAGTTAAAACAATCAGCTGATTTACAATCAAAGTGATTAAGTTCATCTTCTCTTGATTACACAATCTATATCAATTGTATATATATTATATAGCTATTTATTATATTTTTATACCAACCAGAAGCTTGCAGTAACACAAACCATGCAGGGAATAATCAAACTTTTGAAGGGCTAGCACAGCAATTCACCTGGTTTTAAAATTTCACTTTAGGTAATTGGGCAGAACTTTGCAAGCTGCCAGAGCCACTGATGTGCCCCATTTGCCACACATGTGCTCCATGTGAGGAACCCTGTGCCTCTGCCAGGGTTACCCAGTGCGTCTGACTGGCATGAGGGGAAGAGGCTGGAATTAACATCTGGGACTACTTATTCCCTTGTGTTATAACGAGATTGGTGATTTTCTCTGCTGCTTACAATGAGATCAGCAGTTGCCTCTTCAGATCAAGCTGCCTCTTCATCCTGGAAGTGTCCAAGGCCAGGTTGGATGGGGCTTGGAGCAACCTGGGACAGTGGGAGGTGTCCCTGCCTGTGGCAGGGGTGGCACTGGATGGGCTTTGAGGTCCCTTCCAACCCAAACCATTCCATGATTCTATGAAAGGGGTCCCTTTGGTGTAGCTATTGTTCTAAATAACATCCTAACTTTTACATGGCTGATGAACTTTCCCATCAAAATTGGAGGCAGCAATAATCTGGGGGTGTTAGGGAGGAAGGGAGGTTTTGGTTCTTGGGTTGGTTGTTCCCCCCTTAAAGGGAGAAAACAAAGGTTGTTTTCTCTTTCACATTATGAATATTTTTACATGTGAGGCCACATATTAAAAAAATAAATATCATATTCAGTATCAAGCAAGAGTGTCCAGCAGCTGTGAGAGGTCAGGCAGTGCAGCTGCAGGGCTGCTCAGGTACCTGAGGGAGCTTTCCATCAGCTCCTTGGCACATCCTGGTGGGAGTCTCAGCCTGATCCAGTGTGGCCTGATTTATCCAGCCAGGGAAAAAGTGCCAGAGGTCTGTCCTGGGGGTGGTCACCACACAGGAAGCAAGCGAGCAGGTGGCTGTTGTGATGTGGTTTAGTGACGTGGTGGGGCTCGGTCACAGGTTGGGCTTGCTGGTCTTGGAAGTTGTTTCCAACCTTAATGATTCTGTGATAAGTGACTGAGCAAGGGAAAGGGGCCTCCTGAGGTACTGGAGAGCTGGGAGGGGAGGGGAGGGGAGGGAAGAGAAAAGAGAAGAGAAGAGAAGAGAAGAGAAGAGAAGAGAAGAGAAGAGAAGAGAGAAGGAGAGAAGAGTCAAGTCTCAGGTTCCCAACTTGTGTCTCACAAAGTTTCTTTGCCTGTAGCTCTTGCAGTCCTGTATAAATAGCAACTCAGTTCTAATTTGAAGTGATCAACTGTGTTACATTTATCCTGTTAGAAAAAGGTAAATACATCCCATCTTTAAATATCAAACAGTCCCAAAACATTCTGCTTTGCAATTGATGTTGCTCAGCAGGTGGTATTAAGGTATTTCAATATCAGTCCTCAGGGCTTTTTCTGTAAATTTGCAAAAAAAAAAAAAGTGCAGAACAACACTTCCTTTCAGCATAATAACCTCATGGAAGGTTTAATTGGTTCTCCAGACACTTTTGTTATTTCCACAGCCTTTCAGTTCTTCACACAAACCTGATCCAGGCATTACTTTCAAAGCTCTATTGAAATGAAGCAAAGTGAAAAATCAGCAATTCACTACTTCATGCCCATTTAAAAGGTGTTTTCAATGTCTTAATAGAAAGAGAAGTATCTGGGGAAATATATACAGCTGTTTTACAGTGGAGAAAATCAAGTGTTTGTGAAGAAAAAGTGTTTTGTGCTATTTACTACAATGTTTTTAAAAGTCTTTAAATAGTGATTGGTGAAGAGTGATCTTAGATAAGCGTGACTATTCCTGGCTGGAGATAGATTAACAGGCTTCATATTAGTGCTAGAAGTTCCTTTGTGGAAAAAAAAAAACCCCAAACAAACAAGCTTTTTCAATTTGCACTTTAGAAACTTTTTCCCTGTGTTGTTTGTTATGCTGAAAGAAAAGCAGAAGCTCCCGTGAAGATGAGATTTCAACATTAACTCTCTCAGCCCATGATTGTCTTCCAAAATTCAGGTTTCTGGCTCTAGAGTCAAGAAAAAAAATTAGGGACTTCATGGGTAAATTTAAAATATTATAGTCCAAGTGGCTTTTACAGGGCTGTCTTGTACTTGAGACATGTGTGCACTTCTCCAAGGGAGTAGAGGAAATCCAGTAAGGATTAAAAGTATTAATATTATGTGAGGCACACAGGAAAAACAGTCCAGGCATCAATGCTGAGCTCCAAAATATTCCTCCATGAAAAGTTACAGTGTGCTTGTTTATGAAATCCTCACATCATTTGTTCACAAAGGACAGGCAAAATCAAACAATGTTAGGAATGTTTTAGGAAAGGAACATATGGGAAAAAACTTCCCAAAAGATGCAATTGCTGCACTGTGTGTAACTGTACTGTCCCTGCACTTCAAGTATTATTTGGTGTTTTGATCCTCTGCCTCAAAATAAAAAAAAGAGCTGGAAAAGCAACACGGGAGGGCAGAAAGGATCACCAAAGGCAGGGAATGACATTCCAGGCTTGGAGTAGGGAGTAGGATTCTTAAATCATGAGTGGGATAGAGAGCATGAATATGGGACTCTAATGCACTGCCTGTCCCCCTGATACCAGAACTGTACTGATGGAAATGTCTGAGGTTCAAGGAAAAGAAACAAACACCTCCCAAAACCTCTGTATTTTTCCATTTAAAAATTTTAAAATTATAGCAGGAGGTGTTTTCTCTCCTGTCAGAAATGAGAGGCTGTTTGGATCCGTGTGTTCAGCAGGCATTGCTGCTGGCACCAGTGTCACCTGCTGATCTCTAAACCCCTCATCCTAATGCCAAACAAACAATTACTGGACACATAAAATCAAGAAATGAGGCAGCTTGATTAACAGCTAAGAATATCCCTGGCACCCTGAAGAGAGGCAATATAATATTTATGGATTTAACATTGTGGAGTAATTCAGGTAACTGATAGTTAAGAAAAGAGAAGCAGGTTACAAAGCACATACTATAAATTAATGATTGATTCTACCTGCCATAAGCACCTAAAAAGATTATTATCTTGGCCCATAAAGGGCCAAAGTAATGGTGCAATTAAATCTTGATGGAATAAAACATGTCCTGCCTGTATTCCTGTTTATTTTGTGGGCTTTTTTCTGTTTGTGAGTGGAGGAATGATTTGTTGCTCTGGATTTTATTCATTGTCTTTAGTTTTTTTGGGATATGTACTGAAGTTTATGGGCCTTGCCTTGCTGTCACTTCTGTGCAGCAATTAATCCCTGTTAGCTAACACAGAGTCCTGAGAGGGGCTGGCATCCTTAATATTCAAGGGAAAGGACATCATTCAGATTTATTATTTGGACCATCACTAACTTCTGAGGGCTTCTAATTGCTGCAGCTGGCAATTAATATAATCGATGTAATTCCCTTTCACAGGAGATTGTCCCCAGAACTGTGGGATTAGTCCAGCCCCAGACACAACTTCTTGCCCTGGGATTATGGAGCAGTTGCAGCACAAGAGCTCAGGGAACCTTCCACTAGCCCAGGTTGCTCCAAGCCCCATCCAGCCTGGCCTTGGACACTTCCAGGAATCCAGGGGCAGCCACAGCTTCTCTGGGCACCCTGTGCCAGGGCCTGCCCACCCTCCCAGGGAAAGATTTCTTCCCAATATCCAATCTAAATCTCCTCTCTTTCAGTTTGAAGCATTTCCTTTTGTCCTACCACAACACACCCTTGTAAATAAAACCCACAGTGACCTCATGACATCTGTGACAGCGTTATGGATGGGACAGGCTGGTGTGGGATTTGCAGGCATTGTTATATCTATTAAAAAATAATCTTTGCAGCAAATAAACTCATTGGGGGCAATGGATAAAGGCATGGAAGGAAAGTGAAACCTGACAATCCCCCAAAGAGACACTGAACAGGAATCCTGCTACTGCTAAAGGGAAGAGCAGGGGATTAGAGAGGAAAGTGCTTTGTGTGAGTGGAGCAAACATGGATGTAAGACACATTGTGAGGACTAGAAGAGGACACTCATAAGCTTGGAGAGTTTATAGATTACTTTATTTGTTTCACAGTTTGGCTTTGTTTCTCATATCTTCTGGCATTGGTGTCACAAATGAGTTAAAAAGCAGATAATACAGGAATGAGGAAACCACCTGAGGGTGGCTTTGCTTCCAGCTCAGGTACCTTTCCCTGGCCACTGCTGCAGTCAATGTCCCTTGGAAGTCAGTGCAGCAGGCATGAGCACCTGCCCATAAACAATCACTGAAAGCATTTCAAAACAAAAATACTTTGGCACTGTATCCATTTTTGTTCATTTCCCATGATGGTTGTTTGCTGGCTCAGCATATTCCAGAATCAACTTGGTGGTGTTTGCCATGCGTTGTTCACCCCAGGGAATGGCTGGAGCTGGGCCAGGGAGGGTCAGGCTGGAGATCAGGGAAAAGTTCTTCCCCCAGAGGGTGCTGGGCACTGCCCAGGCTCTCCAGGGAATGGGCACGGCCCCGAGGCTGCCAGAGCTCCAGGAGTGTTTGGACACTGCTCCCAGGGATGCACAGGGTGGGATTGTTGGGGTGCCTGTGCAGGGCCAGGGGTTGGACTGGATGCTTCTGTGGGTCCCTTCCTGCTCAGGATATTCTGTGATTCCATGATCCTGCTGCTGCAGCACATGGATACATGTGCAACCTCTCTGCCAGCAGCACAGGGCAGCAAGGGGTCAGTGTCACCACAGCTGCCAGCAGCTCCAGTAGTGGCTTTTCCATTTATCCAGCTCCCTTAGCATCCCTCCCAACCCGCCCTGGGCTGATGGATGCATGGAGCAGCACCAGGCTCTGGCTCAGGCAGGGTCACACGAGCTTCTGTCAGCAAGACACACTTGGAAAAGAAAGAGTGACAATTTTCCCCAATCACAGGAAAGAAATAACTAAATACGTTGCCAGCCTTCCTTTCACATGGCAAAGTGACTTGGCCACCAGGTGATACATGACAGGTAATATCAACTTCCGCTGCCCAAGAGACAACAGGTAACAAAAACCACATGTCCTTACTTTTGTTTTCATTTTTCCTATTTATTTAAAAACATGTAAACCTCTAGCTGAGCCTCAGATCTGCTGGTATTGCTGGTTTCCACTATCAGCCAGGATTTTCATCCCAGTCTAAGCATTTTTATTAGGTCTAGACTGGGGTGAGCAGCTGCCACATGCTCAGTTAATTTGTCTCAGGAGCACCAGAGCCATGTGCTGAAGGATTGACCCCGGTCTGTACAGCTGAGAACAAACAGGTAGATCTGGCTGAAAAAAAGTTGGTTTAGTAAAGCCCAGGCTGTGTGTAAAGAGTTCAGCAAACACAGCAACCCTTCACTGAAACATAAAGTCAATATACTTTGCTTTACTAAGGCAGGAGTTCAAATGCAGAAGCTCTGCCCCATTCCTCACAGCCTGGGGTCCATCTTACTCCCAGTGGGACTTCCTAGGAAGCAGATGGCAAATGTGCACCAGGAGAGCTCAGGAGGTTTGTAAGCACCTCAGCTGAGGATGTCAGCACACAAGAATCCCACCCCTGGAAGTGTCCAAGGCCAGGCTGGACGGGGCTTGGAGAAACCAGGGATAGTGGAAGGTCTCCCTGCCCATGGCAGGGGGTAGTACTGGATGGGCTTTGAAGTCCCTTCCAACCCAAACCATTCTGGGATTAATGGCTTTACATGGAAAAAACTATTTCTATGGGACTGTACTGTTACAGCGATTTTACCATGTCAGTTAATAGTCCTACACAGGAACATTTTATTATATTAAAAACAATATAATTCCCATAGCAGGTTCCCATTTTCCCAGAATCAGAGATTTCTTTTTCTAGACCACTTTGCTGAGAAACAGCTTAAGTAGAACCAGAAAATAAATTTTAGACATGGGAATTTTACCAGCATGGCCTATATTGGGGATTTCAACAGGGAATAAATTCCCTGTGTCTCTTGGTACCTGTCCCCCACTGTTAAAGTGAAGAAGCTGTGAGGATACAGCCCGTGGATTTCGGGAAATGCCCTGGCAGGGAGCAGCGAGAGCTAGCTGCTGTGTGACACAAAGCGAGCCAGGGAGGCCACTGGGGCTGGCAGTGCCCTTCCCAGCCAGGGCCACCATCCTGCAGCACCCAGGGAGAGGAGCAAGGAGGTCTCCTGGCAGTGACATTAAGGAATGACCCCACAGTGCTGGGGCAGGGCCAGGGCAGAGCTGGGAAGCCAAATCTGCGGGACAGGATCAGCAAAGCACAAAAAATCCCTGTAAGGTGGCTAAGGACGGGCCAAGGATGAAAGCCTCAGCTTAACAGTGGGGGTAGGAAGATGTTTTCCATGGCAGTTTTCTTAGAAACATATCAAAATTTATTCTGATGACTTCAGAGGCAAGCAAAGCACTCCAAATCTTCAGTCTCTCCAAGACAATGGAACATTGTCTCAGACATCTTACTGGGCTGAGCACTTCAGTAATCGAAATATGATAAAGTGACATCACTCGGCAGCATGGATCCTTCTCCACGCAGGAAGTGCTGACAAACTGGAGTGGAAATACAAACCATTTTCTCCTTGGGCATTTCCCCATCCAATCTCATCCTTCGAGTGCCTCCTGGTTTTTTCCTCTCCTTATCTGCTGCCTGCAGCCGGACACACTGGAGCCGAGTTTGTTGAGGGAGGGGAGAGCCGGGGCCGAGTGTGAGCTCGCAGTGGGCTCACAGCAGCGTGGAGCGGGAGCTGGGGGCCAGGGCTGGTTCCAGGCTGCCGTGAATCCGAGCTCCCGCTGCCTGGAGCCTCCCTGGCGCTGTAAATCCCGCCTGGCACCGCAGCAAAACAAACGGCGGCACCAGGCCGCGCATCCAGCCAGCCCCCAGAGCTAAAATTAGCCGGTGTTGGTTTATACCGAACAGCTTGAGGAAGCCTTACAGCTGCAATTCTCCATGGGATTCTCTTCCTGCTTGGCTCTGCCTCGGCGCAGGAAAGCCGCCGTTTTCTCGGGGAAATGTCAGGTTTAACCGAAGGCCACACACAACCGGTATTTTGTATTTGAGCAAGGCAGGATTGTTTTGGAATCTTACACTGATTCTCATGGCTGTGGGAAGGAAGGGATTGGGAAAAACAAACTTGAAAATCTCTGTAATCTAAACCTGCAAAATGATTTGATCAACTTTAATTCATAGAGAGCGACTTGCTTTGGTATAGCTTTCACAATTTATAAAGGTTTTGCTTTCTGAAGCCTTGTGGCCTAAAATTGAAAGTGGGGTTGGGCAGGAGAAAGAGGATTTGGGAATGAAGCTGAGCCTGGGAAAAGGTGCTTTAGGAGAAAGGTGTTTTAATTTGTCTTTGCTTCTCACTACCCAAAGGTAGTTTCATTGGCAATCAATTAAATTAAGCTTCCCCAAGCCAAGCCTGTTTTGCCCATGAAGGTAATTAGCAAGTGATGTCCCTGTCTTTACCCCAACCTTTTTTATTCTGTTTGTGAGGGGGAATGAGACAGTGGCTGGGAAATGGCCCAGCAGCTGATCAGGGTAAACACGCCACAGGTTTTTAGGGAGCAATTGTATTTTAGGTACAATTAAGCCTTTTTTTAACACGGATTGTACATGGAAATACATGCAGTGATTCGTTAATTTTTTTTTTTATAAAGTGCTTGTTATTTTTTTATTAAATGGGTTTTCCTGAGGGGGAATTAAGTTTATACATTTGAGTCATTAGTCTCAACACTGCTTTACAGGAATTTTGGAGTAGTATAGAGGGACATGATGATAAAACCCCCTCTCTCTGCCACTTAACCCCTTTAAGAAGACTGTGAGGGCTTTGTTTTGGAAACCTGTTTTGCTCTTTTCCTCTATTTCCAAAAATATCAGTATTTAAATCCCTGCTTCCACAGAGCCCTTCTGCTTTGGTTTGCCAACAGATGTGCAGCACTTGCATGGAGCAGAGGCCCACACGATCCTAGAAGGAGAAAAATGCTACCTCTGGAAAAAATTCCAGAGGCTGGCAGGTCATGTGAGCAGGCAGCATGGCACAGCAGATGTCTCTGACTGCCTCTCTTACAAATCCTCCTGGTGCTGTGAAGGTGTTCACATGCGCCAGACATTTCTGTTATTTTGTGGATTGCAGATCTTTAGGTTGGAAAGGAAGGAGAGAAGAAAAGGTGAGAAATACTTTCAGTTTTCCCATCTTCATCCTTATTCTAAGTTATCACTGTATTTCTCAAGTGAAAAGCAAGGTAGTTCTGGAAATTCCATCCTGGAATGACAGTACCTGTTCAAAAATCACACAACTGTATTAACAGTGGGTTATAGACACCGAAAAGGCTGCATGGCCTTGTCCACTTCATGGAAAATTCACTTTATCTCCCTAAATCTTCTTGCACTGTGCCATGACTCATCTACAACCCATTTCATGACTGCTCCAATACAGGCCTCAAGCTCCATCGTTTTTCCAGAGGCTTTCACAGGTTTTCTTTTCCTTTTACCTGCTGTTGTCAGGGGTAAATGTGGCAAACTCTGAATTGTGGCCCCTGAATTCACCTTGTGGAACTGAGGGTTATACATGATGCTGTAGCAAACATCCTACTGGGCTGAGCATTTTAGTAATCTAAATATGATAAAGTAGCATCATCTGGGGTTTGTTCACGACTCCCCACTCTCTTCTGTGGCATTTCTTGCAGGGGAACAGACAGCATGTCTCATCCCTCCTAATCCTGATAAAAACATTCTATAGACAAAGTAGAACATTTAAAACGAAGTTCAAACTCTTAATTGTGGCTCTTAACTGCACTTCTTTTTCTGCCTTTCAGGGTTGTTGGGTTTTGTTTGGGGTTTGGTTGTTATTTTCTTGCACCATGATTACAATGCTTATCTGCAAGAGACAGGCTGTTAAATTAAAAACCATTTCCTGGTGTAATTGTCTAACAGCCAGCATGGCTGTGCAGAACATGGATTTGGGTTCTATAGATTAAACACACACACTTCCCAACCCATCCCGAAGGGCTCATGGAAAACAGGGCTGGCTTCTCTCACAGCAAGGACAGCAGGAAACGCATGACATTTATTTTACTGTGAAACACCAGGTCAGAAAGAGTTCCACATGTGGATTTTAACCCTACAGAGAATGGAAATGCCTGTTTCTTGGAGATCCTGGTAGCTGCTCTTTGGTCAGTGTGGGTCTGAGGAGCTGGCTGGGTTGGCAGGCCATGTGCACACGAGAAAGGCTGTTAGACCTGGGCAAGAGGCGGGTGAAATGTGGGATTTGGCTTGGGAGTCACAGCTGGGGGGTCAGCACAGCTCTGCCCACCAGTCAAAGGGGATGACATAAATAACTGGGGTCCCATGTGTAGATAACATCTCTTTACCTGCTCGGCTTGTCCCACCTCAGTCAGATTGGTCTGGCTTGTACTGCCTTGTGAAGTGCTGCTTTCATGGTGTTTTCTACACTGGAACTCTCAAGTCAAAGCTTTTATCTCCAAAGATGAAATCATTGCTTTTTTTCAAGATGTGACTTGAGTGCAAACTGTGCAATCCTTTTTTTTTTTTTTTTTTTTTTTTGCCTGAGACTTCTCCTGTTCCTTTCAGCAGGGTGATATTAAAGTGAATGCTGAATGCTCTTGCAATTGATTAGTACATCCAAGGAAAAGAGTTGTTCCTAACTCTTTTCAGATCCATCCTAATTCAGATCTATCACTGCAGCGTGATTAGACTCCAATTTTTGGATCAGTCTCGAGGGGGGTTTGGCTTGTTTCATCTGATTCTTGCTCTCTTTTCCACCTGGCTGCGGCCTTGCCATGGCCTGCAAACCTTCCAGGAGAGGGACCCTGACAGTGCAGCATCCAGCTCCTGTCGGACCAAGGGTCAGGGGCAGGAAATGAGCAGCTGTAGTTTTAGATAAGAAAACAGATAATGATAAGCAAGATGGTTTTTAATATCCGAAAGTCGGGCAGGTATCAAACACTAGCTCGCACTAGTGAAGATATAATGCTCATATAACTTACAAGAATTTAATGGTGGAGCCAAAATGTTGCTTAGACCCACTCTGAGAGAAGGTCTAATCTCTACAAAATATCAGGTATCAGAGCAGACCATTTTGCTGGTTTTAGTCTTTATTAGCTTTTTGTGGACTGTGAGAATCCTGCAGATAGTGAAGTAGAAAATCCTTTCCCTATTTAAGGAGAAAAAAATAGTTGGCATTTATCTGAATTTTCATTAGAAATAAGGCTTAATCCCCTACCTGTAAAACTCAGGGTTAAAGAGACCAAATTTGGGGGGACATAAGAAAGTCCCAGAGCACTACAAAAAAACCTCCAAAAGGTTTAGGAACCCTCAGCCTCTTTTTCTAAACAAAACAGAACATTAAATATGGATTTTTTATTTCTGCCTGGCTGGAACAAAGAGGATTTACCTTATTAAAGAAAACTCTCACTGCACCTGTGGATCAGTACAAGATATCCAAAATATATGACTAAACTGACTATTCCATGAATGTATGAGATCCACTCCCTGTCAGGGAATGTGTCCTCCATTTCTGGATGCTGACGGCAGCAACAAACTTGAGGGGTCCTCAAGGAACAGGGGATTGTTGAACACAATGACTGAGGAAAAAATCTGTGCCTAAAAGACATTGTCCCACGACAAATTTTCCAAATGCTTATCAGTGTATGGGAGCATCCAGGAAAAACACAGGATAGCCCATTAATCTCTGAAAAATTGCAGGTTTAACAGGAAATACATTGCATTTAATAATCCTAGAATCCCAGATTGGTTTGTGTTGGAAGGGACCTCAGAGCTCACCCCCTGCCATGGGCAGGGACATCTTCCACTAGTCCAGGTTGCTCCAAGCCCCGTCCAACCTGGCCTTGGACACTTCCAGGGATCCAGGGGCAGCCACAGCTTCTCTGGGCACCCTGTGCCAGGGCCTCCCCACCCTCATGGGGGAGGATTTCTTCCCAGAATCACATCTAAGCCTGTTCCCTGTCGGTTTGAAGCCATGCCCCCTTGCCAGGCCCTTGTAAAGAGTCTCCCTGCTGTGTTTGTCCTGGAAGGCCACAATGAGGTCACTCCAAATCTTCTCTTCTCCAGGCTCAAGAATCCCAGCTCTCCCAGCCTTTCCTCATGGCAGAGCTGCTCCATCCCTGTGGTCATCCTGGTGCCTCCTCTGAACTGGCTCCATCACCTCCAGGCCCTCTCCATTGAGACTTTCTGTGGAACAAGGAGCTGATGTGGTACATTTTGAAAGAAAGCCACTCAAAATATGAAAAGAAAAGGAAAGGAAGAGGAATTATTTACTGCAGCTGCAGCAGATCCTTCCTCTGTACAGCATCACCCATAAATGATTAATATCCTTGCCAGGGTCATCAAAACAATCCTTCAGGGCACCAGCAGAAACAATGGAATTTTCTAAAACACCATCTTTGGGAACACCTCTAGGCATTTAATAAATAGATTTTTGCTGCTGGGTTTTTTATTCCTTTCATGGAAGACCCCCAGATAGTTTTTCACAAAAGCAGTGCTCTCTCAGTATCTGACAGATCAGTGGATTACTCGCTGTACTTAGACACTAAAATTACACAGCAATCCCAAATTATCAAGTGAGGCTTTAGAAACTTTTCTGCACCACTAAAATGTCTCTTGGCTTGTAATGACAATGGGCTGCCTTTATCTGAAATCTACCTATTTCAAAACTAATTAAGTCATTGGAATAAATCTCCATGTAGATGTCAAAGCTCTGGAACCAAACTTTGAAACAAGCAGGAGGTATTTGTTCCTGTACTTACATTTCAAACCCTCTCAAATCCTGCTCGAACAAACAGCATTAAACCAGAGAAAGTGCAGAAAGAAGTACAGGGAATGCTCCTGGGGAAAGAAGGGTTCAGAAGTCTGGCTACTGGAAATGGAGGTTTTCACTTCAGTCTGGGTTAGAAATGGTTTATTCATCCCAAGCTGCTCCCTGGGAAAAATAAGGAAGATGTTAGACTATTAGTTTCCAAAACTTGAGACAAGAGGGAGTTTGGTGGGAAGCTGCTGCCTACTCATTGACTGAAACTCCAGGCTCTCATAAACAGCAGCAGCACAGCCTGAGCCCTCGCAGGTAAACAGCCAGCAGCTGGGCAGCTCTGTGAAGAGGGACTAAAGGTTAGGTCAATAACATATTTATTATTTTTATTGATTTTTTTATCCTTTTTTATTTTTTTTGCCACCGTGGGTGGAAGAATAGAGCTTTGCAGGTGATGTTGGAATTCACTCAGTTGGCTTGTCCTTCAGAGACCCCTGCAGTGAATGGATTTGTGGGGGTTACATTAAACGATGACTGGGGCTAAAGGCCAGAAGCAATTCCCAAACAATCCCATCCAAGGGGTGCATCCAGAAGGATTGGAAAAGGCTCACGCTGTGTCTGGCTGCCGAAAACACATGGGTAGAGGAGCAGTTGCTTGGTGTTCTTGTTATCTGAGTGGTATTTTTGCTGAAAACAGAAGCTTTAGGGGTGGCACTGAGACTGGAGAGTATCTTGTATTTGCAATCCTGTGAGAGCTAGAGAAGGGACAGAGAAGAATTAAAACTCTTTATTTAGATGGTGAATTAGAGGAAAAAATACTGTGTAGGAGTCTCAAGTTTCACTGTCTACTCCTATCACTGACTGCTCTTTCCTCTGTAAATGAGTTATCAAGAATTGGAAGGAGATGCCCAGGGAAGTGGTGGAATCATCATCCCTGGAAGTGTTCAAAGAACATGTGGATGCAGCACTTGGGGACAAGGTTTAGTGGTGAACATGGTGGTGGCGCTGGGCCGACGGTTGGACTGGATGAATCTTGGAGGTCTTTGCCAACTTTAATGATTCTGTGATTCTATGAAATTTTAACTTGCTTGTTAATTCTTCAGAAGATGGGCAAGAACAGGATGTGGCCCAGTCAGCTCACCTCAGTTTGTGGGAATGCTGATGAACAAAGCCTCCTCAGGGACTTGCAAGCTCATGAAAAACAATCGAGGTTTGTGAATTTCCCAAGGGAAAATCATTCCCAGCTGACCTGACAGCTTCCTCCCAGATGACAATGCCAATGGATATGAAGTTTACGCTGCTGCATTTAAATGTGGAAATCAATGCACACTGGTGTGTAAAATGGCAAAAGAAGAAATGATTTTGAGGTTTAAAAATTTTAAAGCTTCAGGAGAGGCTTTAAGTTGTTTAAAAATGCTGCAGCTCAAAACTGGCTTTGAGTTCCCAGTGGCTGACACACAACCCCCCCACCAAATCTACATTCCTTGCAGAATGTAGACTTCTTAACAAAATAAAACTGGCGTTGGTTTGCTATGTTGAGAAGGCAGGGTTACTATCATGTCCTTTTGAATAGAGCTGGGATTTTAATACAACGTTCGAGAAATGCTGCCTTGTGTTTGGGGAGCTTGTGTAGCTCATGTGTGGGAGGCTTCACACATAAGGGCCTTCCCAAAAAAAAGGGAAAAACCCAAAACTGAGGAACGCTGAAAACGTGAATGTCCTGTATGCTTGCCTGCAGTGAACGAGGGAGGAGAGCTGCTAGAGAGGAGATAATAGCAAAAAAAAAAAAAAAAAAAGGAAAAAAGCCTGAATCCAGAAGGGTTTACTTCCACCTCTGACAGGAAATTAGCAATCATCACTATGTGCAGCTTCATGGCCCTCTCCAGAGTGAGGATGGTAATAGACTTGGAATGGGATCTCTCATTTTCCATCTACAGTGAAGTTTCTCTCCTCCTTAGGAATCCCAAACCACCCCAAGCCCACGGAACCTTCCTGTGGACTTGTGCTGCCTCTAAAAGCCATCACTTTCTTGGTGAGATTGCATTTTCCCTGGGAAAATTCTGTTGCACCAAGTAGTTGGTGGGGGAAAATATAAATAGGTGAACCTTAAAGAATACATAACACAGGAGAGCATGATTGAAAACAGGCTAAAGTCATGGATCCATGGAATGGATTGGGTTGGGAGGGACCTTAAAACCCAGCCAGTTTCACCCCTGGGCACATTCCCCTAGCCCAGGTTGCTCCAAGCCCCGTCCAACCTGGCCTTGGATACTTCCAGGGATCCAGGGGCAGCCACAGCTTCTCTGGGCACCCTCAGTGCCAGGGCCTCCCCACCCTCACAGGCAAGAACCCCTTCCCAATATCCCATCTAAATGTTCCCTCCTTCAGTGTAAGGCTATTCCCCCTTGTCCTATGTGGTGGGAGAGGCTGTTCCATTAACCTTGTCTTTAGACCACGTACTGGAACACCTTTAGCAGCCCTCAGTGTCCCCTTTCCACCCCACCTTGGAATGCTGGTAACCTCCACAGCATGTCCAGGCTGGCTCAGGTAAGTTATGTCAGCACTAACCTATCCATCTTCCATGCCCCAGTTCTGTCCTTTATTAAAGCAGAGTTCTGCTTGGCTATCCCTCACTCCACAGACACACAGGCTGAGGGGAAAAAGCAGCGGGAAAAGTGCCAAAATATCCTGGAGCTGTCCAGAGCAAAATTACAAAATGAATCTATGGTGCCAGGGTATCCTCTGGCTGCAACAAAGTGGTTGGTGAAAAACAGCATGTTTTATTCACAGTGCTGTATTTCAAAGTATATTTTAAAATACCTTCTTAATATTCCTCCAGAAGCCTAACACAGCACTTGAGCATTCTGCATATCACATTGCTTCATTAGGAATTATAAACCACACACTGACTCAGCAGAAGGAGCAGGAATCCAATCCCATGGAGGGAACGGGCACTGACTGCTCAGCCTGGCAGATCCCGGGGGATCCAAGGGAGCTGCTCTTGCCCACG
Organism: Corvus kubaryi; assembly: GCF_017639235.1. Lineage (NCBI taxonomy): Eukaryota > Metazoa > Chordata > Aves > Passeriformes > Corvidae > Corvus > Corvus kubaryi. The sequence goes on from NW_024581118.1 coordinate 1,792,334, forward strand.
TGCTTTTGCTTTCCAGCAAGAAATGCTGGTGAGACGTGTGCCAGTCTGAAGGGGACACCGGGCAGCTCTTTCTAGTGCTGCTGGAAAAGACTCAGGAGGGAGACTCTGTATCCAAAGGTGAACATTGTTACTAAAATTATAC